>NC_135184.1:29486966-29851966 GCF_041146795.1 Maylandia zebra | reverse complement strand
GCTCAGTGCATCTGTGTGTGCGTGTGTAGTAGGAAGGTTGCTAGGGTGGGATCGTTTCCTGGCCCCACATACACACCCAGACCTACACCCACAGGATAGCAAGGCAGTTGGCAAAATAAATGTCCACTTTGCATGGTTAATCTTTAGCCCTGACACACCAGGCCGACCATTTAGTGCTGGCCTTTGTTGTCGGCTGTCTGCAGATGAGCATTTCCTGTACTTTTTAAAAGGCATTTCAGGACTCGATGTAACCATTTGGCCAATTTCACAAACAAGTTCCAAACCTGCACTTAATTGAGTAGCATGAGGCTAAAAACAACTGTACAAGCAATAAATGACATCACTGTAACCACTCATGAGATTTTATTGATTAACCCCATGTGACACCCAGAGTCTAGATATAAATGAAAGAAAGAGCAAGTCCAGGCTCCATCTTTGGTCCTCTTCTGTTTCATATTTCAATGCTTAAAAAAGTCTTTTAAATACAACATAGCTGTTGCAAACATATCCAAAGTCAGGAACTACAACCTGACTAATGTCAAGTGTTAGATTGAGATAAAGGTGGAGAAATTTGAGAGAAGAAAAGAGAATGGAGGAGGGGAAAGTATCTGTTCTGTCATGTCATTTCACTCTGACAGGTCAATTATTTATGAGGTAAAGAGTGTGTGCAGGTGTTTGTGTGTGTGCATGCACTTTGTCACAAACCATAGCCTACCGCTTCTTTTACACATAGAAGTTCAAAAGGCAGAGACAAAAAAACAAAACATAAAGGGGATGCCAAACAACCTAAGTGCAAAGCAATAGTATGTAGGGCTGAACGATTATGGAAAATAATCTAATTGCGATTTTTTGCCCCAATATTGCGATTGCGATGCGATATGCGATTATTTTTTAAGGTCTTTGTCTTCTGTATTATTAAACAAAGACAAGCAATACATCATATAGTATGGCCAATACTATATTACATTAATTTTAAACTGTTCTTTCCTGGAAGACAGACCTCTGTTATGATAACATGAGGTGATGCATGAATTGATGACTGACATTTTTATTTAACTTCTTCAATCACAACAGTATATTTGAACATACACAATAGTTTATTTTTAGCTTACAAACATCTGAGCATAAAGTGCTGACAAGGAACCCTGGTGTAAACATTAAAATGAAAGTCAGTACAATGTGCAGATTGCAGAAATATACATAAAAAAAATCAGTGGCTTTACCACACTCAGTTTTTCGACATCTGTGAACTACTAGACAGTCATTCAATTAAAAAATAATATTAAATAAATAAAACTAATAAATAAAAAATACACACATCTTACTGATCTCTGCAGTCAGTAACATTACACATAAAGTGCAAACATAATAGCAATTGTATAAACACACACACAAACACGCCTTTAAAATTTAAAGGCGTGAAATTGGACGGTCTAGTTCTGATTAGCTAATCAGAAGGCTAGTTCTGATTAGCGTCACCGCTGTCTCGGTGGAGTTTAATAAACTCGGCCGTCTGCTTCTTGCTATCTAAAATATAACCAGACACTGGCGTAAATTCTCGACTGTCTCATACTTCTGTTTAATAAGTTTTCTGTTTGACGTTTAGTCAGCTGTGTGAAAACCAAGGAGGAACCCACCCGGGGGATTAATAAAGTTTTATTTTATCTAATCTAATAACTTTAATCTCAGCCAAACCGATTTACTCACGAACAAACAAAACACTGAAAAAAGCCCAACAATAACATTTTTAGGTTGTCTAAGTGACTTATATATTACGTTTAACCCGAGCAGCGAAACTCCGCGGTGATCTGAAAATGATGTGCCGGGAGTTGTGCCGTTCTCGGCCGCATCAGTAACCCTCGAGCTCCCGGCTAGCTGTCGAGCTGGTGGGTAGCAGACGCCTCTGAAAACGTCGAAGCACTTTTGCAAATATGGGATATATTGATAAACCGAGCAGATATTTGATGTTTACACAACTACTTTCTCGCCTGAAAATATTTTAAAAGTTTATTTTGTGACCCAGAAAGATTAGTATGAGTAATTTTAAAACTTAGTAGCGGCCGCCATTGTTGGAAACTGGAGTTTGGCTGGGCCGCGCTATGAATTCTGGGATATGGTAGTAATTTGGACAGCCTTCGGCGCGTCGCTGTGACGTAATCGGTCTACAAATGCGGCCTCAGGAGGATGCAGCCCATGAATTTGGACATGTCCAGAGTATAATCGCAGCCTTTGCGGTTAGAAAATTGCACTTGATCATGTCGCGATATATCGTTCAGCCCTAATAGTATGGCTATTTTAGTCATGGTGGTTTATGTGCAAGGTACATAACTAAAACTCTGACACACCAACAAACATCAGTGCAAACACAAGGAAACACACACACACTTAATTCTGGGGTGTGGGCCAGCATGGTGGAGTGGCCTAATAAGCTTGTTTTAAGCCATCCCCTGGCAAAAATCCCACAATAGGCTTTTCCAAACCAAATGCTGTGAGCACAAACACAAGGTAGCTCACAGACACACACACGCAAACACAGCCAGAGCCAATCAACTGTAAACTGCTTTCACCAGACAAAGGAAGATAAGGAGCTACGAGAGAGCGAGTGAAGAGAGTGACGACGACACTGACAGCGCGTATCGTCTCGCCAACCAACTCACAAAACCGTCTGAACCAAAATGAAACTGGTCAACTCACCACATCCTCCAAATGTACAAGCTAACAGCCTTCTCTTTACGCCGAAATCTCAATCCACAGCCAAGCTGCTGACAAAGGACTACACATGTTAAATGCAGACACAAAGCCACAACACTTAATACTGCAATCTTCCAATGTTCAGAGGCCTTGAAACAAAAAAACGATGTAATCCTGTGCTGCCCTGCAGGTTCTATTTAAATGTACATTCCAGGTAGATTACCTCAGAGTATGAAAAGTGTATAAGTGTACCAGTTACACTCAAAACTGTCAGAAAGAAAAAAGGCTGATGTTTCTGTCCATCTTTACTTGTCCTAAGTGCGTTTGCCGTCTTAATAATTTTCTTGAGCGGCCTATTTCCTGGTGTCTACTGTTACTGGACTGTATTTTCTCCTTTCAAGACTTGATCAGACTCTATATAACACGACTGCTTAGTCATTCCTGTTATATTTATTTGAAACTGTGATAAATTCTCTGGACAAGTCCACATGGTGTGGGAAACAAAACAAAAGTGCAGGCATATGCACAGACCCCATACTCACTGATGACGGACCAGAGGACACAAACTACTAGTACTTACATCAGAGGTGTCTCTATGACAGATGGTCACGGTCATGTCGGAATAGGTTCAAACTTCATATTTTTGCCTTTGCCATCTTGCACTTTTATAAGCAGATGTGCCAAATGCGGGGTGGATCTGACTGAGAAACTGAAGGAAAAATTACAAGATGCCGAGCAGGCAGTTGACAGTCGCACTCCGCTCTATTTGACTTCAATAGGGCTTGTAAGTTACTAAATTAACAGCCTGCTGCACTCAATGAGACTTTGAAATGTCATTACTGACAGCCATTAGGAATAATGCAGGTTTGAAGCATTTCTGCATTGGCTTCACCTTTCAGACGCAGAACCTACATCCATCTTTGATATACAGTCCACGATAGCAACACACTCGTGCCAAAGTAGCCCCCTGCGGTATGTGCAGTGCAGATCTACTTTCAATCTACATGTGGCCAAACCACTTGAACTACCCACATGCATATACCAACACACCCAGCAACCACCGAAGCCACGCTGATTAATCTGACACAGTGCCCTGGATGGCTACAAACTAGGGCTGCTCGATTATGGCAAAAATGATAATCACGATTATTTTCACTGAAATTGAGATCTCGATTATTTGACGATATTTATTTAACCCTTTAAGACCTACTATAGAACCAAGTCCGCCAGAGCTTATATTATTTTTTTACATGTTGTAGTGCCATTTATGGGAGCATTTCAAGTTGCTATACAACTGTTATAGCCCATATTTTAATAATATGTATGCATTAAGTCCATAGTAACTACATTAATTGCAAAAAAGTGCAATAAACTACAAAAAAAAATTGAAAATCGTTTTTGTTTGTTTTTTTACATATATTTCTACTTGGAGAAATTTAAGAGGTTTATCCCTCAAAACTTTAAATACAAAAAAGTTGCAAAAAATAGTTTACAACAACAGGAAACTTATTTTGAGTGTGTTCATAGTTTTATTTTGGAGATACACCAATTTTTATATACTGCAGGAAAAACGAAAAAACAATCCTATGATGCAAATTTGCAAAGAAAACAGCAGGTGCATCAAAATAAACTATTTCCAGCAGTGCAATTCGAGTTCTAAGCATCCCAGAAACTATTCAGAAAAGTCAAACATGACCAGTAAAGGCCTTTAAGGCCTACAAGTAAAAAAACTACATTTCCGCGAAAATGACGTCACTTCCGGTTTCGGCCAGGAAATGGCGGACATGTGATAGTTCGCGCTGACGCCTGTTTCACTGTGGGAAGTGTTACGAACAGCTGATCGGATCAGCGAAGCATGTTTCTGGAATATTATGTTTTTGTTCCTGCAAGCGCTTTTTATGCAATTTTTGCAAAGCTTTATGTGGAAGGAAACCGTGACCGAAGACAAGCTGATGGCATAAGATGTAAGTACAACTCCTCCGGTTTCATATGCAAAACAAATTATTGCGCTAGCTTACATGGTCCAGGTTCTACAGGGATTTAAAAATAGTTACACAAAACGGAGCGTGCTGCTCTGACGGCTTTAAAGGGTTAACAATGACTTTAAAAAATAATATAAAATAGTGTGCAACACCACTGAAGTTTTTTGTTTTTTTTTACCTCTCTTTTCAACCAACAGCAGTCACTCTCCTCTCCAAATAACTTCTGCTTAGCTTTCCGAGCTTCCCTCGGGTCCTCTTAATCAGCGGTCTCCAACCTTTTTTGCGCCACGGACCGGTTTATGCCCGACAATATTTTCACGGACCGGCCTTTAAGGTGTCGCGGATAAACAAGGGAGGGGCTAATAATCGGCTCAGTCATTTTTAATGATCGTTGAAAGCCCAGATCGTAATCGTGATTAAAATTCGATTAATTGAGCAGCCCTACTACAAACCATTCAGCCCGCTTACTGCCTACTGACCAGTCTTAATATTGTCCACTGACCAACACAGTGACTGATCTAAAAACTCTACATGACTGACCAAACTGTCCGCCGAGCCAAACGGGCCATCTGACGATGATAGGAAGGACAAGTGAGACACTGAGAACAGAGGGAAGAGCGAGGCTGATGCATCTGTCAGTGATAGACATGGAGAGTCCTCCAAACTGTTGAAATTTCTCCCTCCCGCTGAGTCCGTCTGTCCAACCAATCTTGGTGTCTTGCAGCGCAGTAATATTGTAAATGTCAGAAACGGCTTGCTATTCCTCCCCTCCGTCTCTATAATGGACATACCTGTAAAATCAATTTGCACTAATCATAGCTTAGTGTCAGGGAATCCAAATTTGATCTTCCAGCGCTGAAATCATTGCAGCGGAGCGCCAAAGACCAGGCAAAAATCAGGGGAGCGCATTTCTTAAAAGCATTGGGGGGACATTTAGAGAGCCATCTTCCCCTCTGAGCTGTCTAAACAATGCCTTGTCAGTCATCACTGACTATTGCACTTGTCTCTAAAAACTCTACTCTTAGCATTTCAGATGAGGAGAGAAGTTTTGATGGCATGTGAGATTTGGTCTTTCCAAATCCGGGAGTGCCGCTCACTCCCCCGCCTTATTCTTTCTACGTCTGTCAGGTTAAAGCCTATTGTTACTCAGCCCTCTGGGATGATTGTGATGGTGACACTGCTGCTCTTTTCACTTTCAATCAAGTCTGAAATGGCTGACAAACAGGTCACAGTCTGTCTATCTGCCTCTTTATCTTTTGACAGTTTCTCTCATCATTGTTAGGTTTAATTACCTGGCTAAGTTAGATACTTCTGGGGCAGTCGCACCTTGCTACGGCCATCGCAACAAAGTAGGTAAAACTCACGAGAGATTTTAACACTCTTGTGATTGGTGGATTGAATAAAGGAAAAGAATAAATCCCTAGCAGTCCTTCAGCAAATTAGAGCTCCTTAAGAAGTAATTGCTTCTAGTCAAGAGTCGAAAAATTAAACATGATAGTGTATAATAGCCAGGCAAATTTTAACTCAGTTTTTCTCAGTTTCCATGGCTCATGTTGATCTAAGCCTTTTATTTAAAGTATAAATGTGATCTGGGCAAAAAGACCACAGCAGTAAACTGGGAAATCATTTTCCAAACATGTCATCACCATGAGGTTTAAGTACCCCTAACCCTAAGCTATTAAAATATGTGATTCCTGATTTCTCCCAGTCTTGGCAACAGGATTGAAATGAAAACAGTGCGAGTGACTCAAACCTTACATTAACCTGATATTTTGGCTTACAATTTCATGAAAGCAAAAGCTACATGTTCTGAATTTCCATGTATTTCTTCTTCAGTTGGAAACACCAAAGCTACATCTCAGCTGTAAATACCTCAGAAATCTTTCGCCCTAACTACACGTCAGGTTGACGCAGCCTGCAGCTACTTTGTGGCTGGCCTGTTCAGCACTGTCCAGGGCATGTCGGGATACTTTTTTTCGATGCAGTTTTTCAGTACATCAGTGAGAGAATAACAATCATCATCTCAGCATAAGGAAAAATATTAAACAATATGGGGACTCATGTGTCAAGGAGATCGCTGAAATTATCGAAATGAATGATAATATATTTTTAGCCCTGAAAAAGTGACCACAGCGTAGAGCGGAGATCCTGGAGGGGAAAAGTCCCAGCTGGCTGGTACTGCATATAAAACACTGGGACAAAACCACACTTTAATTAACAGATAACACACCCGCTCGTGCATAAATGTGGGCAACGATGTCGGCCACTTCAGTAGGTTATGTCGTCAGCTCTACAAAGATTCCCTGCAGAAATCTAAATCAGGCTGCAGAGTTGGGGTCATCGCTGATGATGACGACTCAGACCTCGGAGGGTGAAGTATTGCTTGGTGTACCCATTTTTACCCCAGTTGCTTTCACATATAGAATCCTTTGTGTGTGACACTGAGGGTGTCTTCAGCAGATGGGCATGCAACGATACTTGGTACAAAGACGCTCCATCAGACCGTCTGCAAGAACACACAAACACACGTAAACACGGTGAACAAAGCAACCTTTTCAGAGCCTGTCTGCTTTTGTTCTTAATGCCACACTGAGCAGAAAGATGAAACGGTGCAAACTACTCAGTGATATTCACAGAAGATATTGCTAATCTCTCTCACACTCGCGTGCGCGCACACACACACTTCATGCATGCTAGTTGTGAGCCTGGATCAGCAAAACAGATGAATTTCTAACAAGGTGAATCAGGAGTGTGATGTGTGTAAACTGGGAATGTTGCCAACTACAACGATCTGGCTGAATCCTCAGGGGGAAGAAGAAGAGAAAAAAAAACACCTCTGTGGATGTATATATGTGTGCGTGCCTGTTCTAATGTAGGTAGGCGCACTTGCCCCAAAACCCCACAGACACACACTCTACTACTGACATCTTTCATGCTTGAAAAAAAAAAGAAGAAGAAAAAGGAAAAAAAAAGTGTGTCTTGTGTGGCATTTGTGGTTATTAACACTTTGATTGCGGGCTGTGCTCGTCTAGAAGGGAGAGATGAAATATGATGAACTTAATATGAACTTAATTTGGATTACACATAATTCCATCACCATGTACAGCATGTGTGTAAGACTTCAGAATTCATAGTGTTGGTTTGTTTATAGTGTGTATGCAGAGTTTTAAAATGATTGCTGCGTAAGAAAAATAAAGCGTGAAGAGACTGGAGGGACCTCCATTGTACATCTTTCCATTATACTTGGAGACACCCTGTAGCTATTTATATATTATATGTATATATTTTACACACACACACGCACACACACACCACTGCGCCTTGCCTCCCTGTTATACACCATCTGTCACTTGATGACAACCCCACCCACAGAAACAAATCAGCCAATCAGGAGGCCAAGAGCTCCCTATGCTAGGCCATTAACCCTTAATCAGCTGGGTTTATGGAGCTGTGAGCCGAGCCAACGCATGCATGTACGCTCACACACAAGCACACTCTAGCCGTATTCAACCAAAAGCCTCGATTTAGATAGATGGGGAAAAAACCCCGCCCACCCCTCCCACCGCACTTTAAAGCTGTGGAGGAGACCATCCTTGATTCCATTCATCTTCTTTCCCCCAAAGCACTGTGCCGACACTACAAACACTTTAACAAATTTGGGGGGGTGGGGTGCAGTAATCCTGTGTGGGCGTCAAAATGAAGGCGCAGCATTTGGCAGAGTGATATTGATGGGTGGCTAATTAAAGGGACCCCCCCCCCAAAAAAAAACAAACAAAAAAACAACAACCCTTAGATGCCCTCGACTCCATATACTAACCACCACCACCATATCAAACAGCATGTCTCTGTGTGACTTGGTGAACAGACTCGTCTCGGACAGGAACAAGCAACGGTGGTCCTCGTACAGGAGCCTGCAGAAGGTGGAGAAATGTTTGTCATTCACGCTTACTCCGAGCTGTCGGAGGCTGCTGCAGAGCAAAAACACAGACTACCACTGGCAACAGCGATGCAAAAGAGCAGAGCTTCCACAGGAAGCGGTACTTACAGAAAAAAAATAAAAACATTTACAGGAAAACTGGAAAGTAAATGTTCAAAGGCTCAGATATGGACGGCACCCTGCCACATTTGACCACCATTTATCACTAAAGCGCTTTTAACATAACTGCCTTGCGACAACATGCCATTTCATACAAGCATGAAGAAGCATGGATTAAAAGTTAGATAAAACATCCAGTAGTGTCAGAATTTAAAAACAGATCATTTTTAGAGCTTGAGCTTGCATTTCTAGTCTGTTCTTGTACCGATTACTGCTGATGAGCATCAGCTTGGTTTAGTTAAGTAACCATCTTAACTATTGTTTTTTTTTTCCTTTTTTCTCTGCCACCCACAAACTCCTCGTCTCTTCATGCCAACTGTCCTGTGCTGTCATTTCTCACTCTGCTTTCCAGTCACGGCTGCTATTTGCAACTTTTATCAGGAAACTGCATGTCAGCAGAAGTATGCTCTGGAGAAGAAGAAAAAAAATGCATGTTGGTGCCACCTTTCACCCCCTGTGCCATCTTACTTCCCCTTTTCCTAAAGTAGCCAGGATTCGTCCTCCTCCACCAGACAACACATCCCTCTCAGCCTGTGGCCCTCCCCATTTCCCATCTGTTCTGACAGCTCCAAGGTTAACACAGCTCCCCCCTCCTGCTCGTGCGCGCGCGCGCACACACACACACACACGAAGATCTTTTCAACCTGCCATCTATCTTTGCACAACACACACACACACACACACACACACATACACAGTGAGTACACGATCTTCCCCTCTGCCTATCAAACCATCCATCCATCATTCACGCATGCATCCTTCCATCCCTCCCTCTTGCAGTGTTTGCTGATGTGATAACAGCTGATTGATTCATTTGTGATTTCCCAGCAGCTCTGTCCCAAACGCACACACGCACACACAGACACAAGCGTGCACACGCACAAACACGCACGAACCGCAGGGACTCATTTGTCATGATTACATTGAATTGATTCCCTGATTTGCTCCATTCTGTTGCAACTTGTGGGGGGAAGAGAGAAAGAGGAAGAAAGAGAAAGAAGTGGGAGAGAAAGGTTTAATCAAGTCCTTTTCAGCTGATGTGTCACTGTGAAAACAAACAAAAAAAAAAAAAAACAGAAAAAAAAACTGCAGATCTGACAGAACAGATGAGGGTGGAAATCAGCTGACGAGTCCTCAACCCGACTGAGCATAGGGCAACAAAGACAGACGGAGGAAAAAAAATTGAGGAAGAGAAGAAATTCAGGGGGAGGAGAGGTAGCACTTGGATTGCTCCGAAGGGACGAGCATGTTCTGCAAAATACTTGCCGAAAAGAGATAAGGACAGACAAAGACCGGTCACAACCATCAGAATGAGCAAGAACACATAAGGCAGAGCTTGCGCGTGCTATTTTAGAGCCATCTTGACTGAGATAAAAGCTTGTGTGGATGGATGGCTGACATCCTTTGCTTGACGTGCGTGAAATTCAATCAAGGACTCGATTTGTCTACTTTGAAAGCAAGCTGAAGCGGTCCATTTCAAGACTCTAACACATTCCGCTTTTTAATGGAGAGTCATTTGGTTGATTCATAGCATTGTGAGCGACACTAGAATGAAGGTTACTTGGCGAGGAGAAATGCTATAAATGGTGCTTTCAGCTTTTCAGGAGGATACAGGACCAGAAACCTGAGAGCAGAAATGCACACATGTACACACACGCACACACAACCATTGTGGGGAAGACAAAGCTGAAGCTGTGTGGAGGTGAAGCAGAGTTAAAGGGCTTTAGTACAATGTCATACACTGCAGCATTCCCAGTTCACTCAAGGCTACATTAACGATAAGGAGGGCACTTTTTTTTTGTTGTGGCCTGTTGTTTGCACTGTTTCAGCATAGAGGCATTACTGTGCCGTGGCCTTGTCTTACAAAGGGCAGAGCAAAAGCAATTTATCACGCTGCAAACACTTAGAGAGTCAAGTCACTTGCTTGCATGTGGTGAAGCCTACAAATCTGGGTTAGAAGAAGCAACAGATCCTTCAAGTCCTGTAAGTTGGGAGGTGGGGCCTGCACCTCCCAACTCAGGATCGGACTCGTTTGTTCAGCATATCCCACAGATGCCTGATTGGATTGAGACTTGGGGAATTCGGAGGTCAAGTCAGCACCTCAAACTCATTGTTGTGCTTCTCAAACCATTGTTGAACCATTTCTGCTTTGTGGCAGGCGCATTACCCTGCTGAAAGAGGCCACAGCCATCAGGGAGTACCATTTCCATGAAAGGGTGTACATGGTCTGGAACAATGCTTAGGTAGCTGGTATATCTGTTCCTTCTTTGGACCACTTTTGATAGACACTGACCACTGCAGACCGGGAGCACCCCGCAAGTGCAGCGGTTTTGGAGATGCTCTGACCAAGTCGTCTTACCCTTACAATATGTCTTCTTGTCAAACTCGCTCAAATCCTTACACTTATCGTACATTTTCCTGCTTCTAACATCAACTTTGATAACAAAATGTTCATTTGCTCCCTAATACATCCCACCCACTAACAGGTACCATAATGACGTGGTCTTAATACTATGACTGATCAATGTGCATGCACCGAGAAGAGCTACAGACTCCGTAGAGGGACTAACCTGCAACACGAGGCATCGGCGTTGTAAGGATGCAAAGCAAATTTTCCCCTTACACAAGGGTCCCACAGCACACTGGGCGTCATCTCATGTCAGACTTGCGTTGATTCCCACAGAAACTAAAGCACCCAAGTGTCACATCAGCCACTCAGAACTGAATATGTAAATGAGCTGCTCAGTGCAATCTAAAGTGGAGACGTGCCTAAAGGGTACAAAAAAAAATCTGTCAAACAGCCTCCTTCGTATCTGTTCTGCTAGTAGCCACTTCCTGTGAAACCCATTGTACAGAAATTCAATTAATTCCACTTGCTTCTAACACACACACACACACACACACACACACACACACACACACACACACACACACACACACTCCCCCACCATTTGACCTTAGAACTGAAGAAGCTTCTCGGATGAGAGGTGAAACGTCTTCAAGCAACTTAAAGAAGTCCAGGAAGTCTTTGCAAGCTCCTTTGACTACAATGACCTGGATGACTGAGAACCACAGACATAACTACAACGGTCTGCTCCCTTTTCTACTTGCTTTTCAAAACAAAGCCATGCACAATGGGACACACACACACACACACACACACTCACACACACACGTTAACTGTTACTGCACTGGATTCGCCCTTTAGTTACCATTGACGTATACACATTCTGTATATACTCGTGTACACATGTAGCACAGGTATGTTGGACTTATGATTTGGATTACATATACGGGCTACAGGCGTATGGTCAACCTTTGCCTGTAGCAAAATTTGTGAATACTCGTGTCATACTTTTAAGTAAATTCATAAAAATGTGTGCATCTACGTAAGCTACGCACGTAGTATTAATGCACACGCGTGCACATTTAAACAAGCACGGGTTTCCTGCTCGTGTTTACGTATGCAGAGGCCGTTCTATGCGTCTCTCCCTCTGTTGCCCTTTTGTCTCTTCTTTCTCAGTCTCCCTGCGCACTTTGCCCTTTTCCTAAACCTGCTGTGGCCTTAGCCACGGTTTTTGTTTATTATGGCGGCATGCAAAGCAAAGGAACAACCATCTGCCATATGCATGCAGCGGCTGTCTTAGGAACAACAAGGGCTGGCATCACAATGCCTCTTTAGCTTGTGTGTGTGTGTGTGTGTGTGTGTGTGTGTGTGTGTGTGTGTGTGTGTGTGTGTGTGTGTGTGTGTGTGTGTATTTGTTCTTCATGCACAGTCTGCAGGGCAAGATAAGTATGCATTTAAGAGGCTTATATTTCATTTCAGGAACTGAAGGAGACAAAATGGCTCCATTCTGAGTTGGCGAACACAACACAAGGAACGGTGGGGTGGCAAAAGAAAAAAAAACAGAAAGGGAAAGAAAAAGCTTGCTGTGATGCCGTTTGTGTATGCACACACAGAAGGAACAGAGGCACAAAGCTGAGCATTTGTAGCTAGCGCACAAACACAATTGAGCACAAAGCGGAACATTTCAAATACAAATCCAGCTTTATTAATCTGTGCGTTTTGTTTACTGTACGGTTAAAAAGCCAAAAGTGTGACGGGAGCTGCCAGATCGGCGTGTGAAGGCTGAGCAAAAGTAACTTTTAGAAGTGGTGAGTGTTGACCCAGGCTTGTCAAACACATGTCACGCTCTCATGGTGCTTCTGAAGCAAAGTGTGCTGGATACACAAGTGCACAAAATTAGCAAAAAAAACCCCCAAAAGCAAAAACTAAACACACACAGTATGAATACTTAAATACGTTTTTGATGCTTTGCATAGTACAGTACAGCACGTCAACAATTCAGGGCAAACGCTGCTGTGTTTCAGCTTTAATTCTGACAAAAACGGTGCAAAATTGCTCCGACTTTGAAGCCAGTCGTGTCAGATAATTTTAGATGTTAAGATTCAAAAAATCTGAATTTGGATCTGAGCAAGCCAAGGGGAAACTAGAAAAATTTGCATTTCCTGCGAAAATGCAGTGTGGATGCTTTAAAGCTGAAGCTGTATGCAAAAAGTAGCTGAAAAAGCTGAAAAGTTGCAGAAATTGTAAAAACTTTGCAGAAGCAAAGGAACTTTGCTAAAATGGAATAACTTAGCAGAACTGCAATATCTTAGAGGAAACATAATACTTGGCAGAAATACAATAGCATAGCAGAACTTAGCAGAAATATTGTAACTTACCAGAAACATAACTTCTCAAAAATACAAGAATTTAGGAGAAATAGTATAAGATAACAGAAAGAATATATTTAGACAAAAATACTTAAGCATTACAGAAACACTATGATTTAGAAAAATAGTACAACATAGCAGAAATACTGTGATTTACCAGAGACACTGTGATGAACTATGAATATTGTAATTTTAAATTAAGACTATGTTTTAGCACAAATATTATAATTTGGCAGAAATACTATGATACAGCACAAATACTCTGGTTTAGCACAAATATTATAACATAGCAGAAATACAATTATATAGCAGAAATGCTATATTTAGAAAGAAAATATAATATAGTAGAAATAGTATGATTGAGCAGAAATACTACAATATAGCATAATAACAATGATTTAGCAGAAATACTATGATTGAGCAGAAGTACTAAGATGTAGTAAAAGTACTTTGATTTAACAGAAATACAATTATGGAGGAGTAATACTTTAAAATGGGAGAAATATTGATACACACACACACATACACAGAGCCTAAAGGTAAGAGTATTTGTGCCATGGAGTGTTAAGAATGTGAGGTCCATATTAGAAAAGCTGGTAAAATCATAAAAGTTTGCAGAATTGTAATAAATGATGAATATGAATTACTGGTCTGTGACAGTGTATTAATTTGTAGGGAAAAAAACATGTTGACCAAGGTGGAATTGAACCCACGATCTTTGGCTTGCAGACCCGTGTCATTACCAACTGCGCCACTGGGAAAGAGAGGAGCCGTTTTGAAAAACAGGGTGATGAGCAGTCAGAATTAGATCCCGGTGAGAGGTGAAAAACGCCGTTTTTTGGAGTTACAAAACGTTGTGTAACTCAAAAACTAGGTGGACTAGAGGCATAATTCTTGTACTGGGTGAATCAGCGGACTTTGGTGTACTTTGACTGCGATTTTCATTGCTCTTTGTACAACCGTCGCTGAGATATGACGAGAGAGGAAACGGAAGACCTCAGACATGATTGGCTGGCTGGGAAGCCGTGCAGGCCCTGATATGTGATATGTGTCTGAGTCCGCACAGAGGATTGGCTGCCTGGCAGAAATATATAGAAATAGTATGATTAAGCATAAATACTACATTTAGCAGAAATACTATATTAAGCACAAATCCTATAAAAAGCAGAAATAGTATATTAAGCACAAATCCTATAAAAAGCAGAAATACTATATTAAGCACAAATCCTATTAAAAGCAGAAATAGTATATTAAGCACAAATCTTATAAAATAGCAGAAATAGTATGATTTAGCACAATAGTAATAAGTTAAACAGAAAAATTGGAAAAGCAAAATGGACAGCTGAAGAAATGCTGAACATGCTGAGGGTCCCTCAAATATACTTGTTAAATGAAAAAAATCAGCAAAAAAATATATAACAGCCACACAATCAGAAATATGTACACATAAGGAAACACACATGCACAGAGAGACACACACACAAGATCCAATTCAGTCAACCAGTCTAAATATATTGAATTTGAATCTTAGAATGAGATCATCCCATTAAAAGGCCTTCTCTCTCTCTCTCTCTCTCTCTCTCTCTTTCTCTCTCTCTCTCTCTCTCTCTCTGTCACACACACACACACACACACACACTGCTGAATTTGAATCCACCAATCAGAGAGCCTGTGCACTTTTTCCTGCCAAAACAGGTGCATCTATTTACACACGCAGCACAGAGAGACACAGGATTATCCGGTTGTTCAGTCTGACGTCACTAGCCGTGTCTGGGTCTAAACTCCGCTGCAGGTCCATATATCAAACGATCACTATGGCATTACTGTGAGTTGAAAAACTGTCTAAAGTCTTTCATCTTTAATAAAATGATCAGCGTTCTGCTCTACCAGGTGTAACAATTGAGTTTAACATCCAGGCATCCATGAAAACAGAATTTATGACATTTAACGGAGTTAGAAGTTAGCAGGGAGTTAGCTCGCTAGCTTCTATCTAAATACAATATAGCATGTCCTGACTGCGGGGTTTTGGAAACAAATTAAAACGTACAGCTCTGTTATCACTTCCAAGACAGAAAGCTAAACAGCAGTGACGTTTGTAGGGTTACTGAAGTTTGGCTAGCTGGTATATAATGATGTGCTACGTGACCGCTAGCGACACAGCTATGTTAGCATAATATAAACAAGCTAACTTTTTTTCCACTTGATAAAAGTTACCGTGAGTGTTCTCGGTGGTCAGGAACAAATGTAATTGCATGGCAGGATGCTGTAAACGGACCAAACTTCAGCCAGGAGAACAACTGAGATAATCCATCCACAATACGAGGTTAGTCATTCATATACTGCTGCATGGGCTGGGCTGTAGTTACATCCTAAGGTTTTAAAAACTGAGCTTAAATAAATGATTAGCGGTAATAAAAGCCGAGGGAGGTCAACAGTGATCGCTGACTGTTTTAGGAGCTTTTTGAGATCAAATAGAAGAAAATACATAACATTAAACATGTTAACAACACAAATGCCATATTAAACGCAGACTACTTTAGACCCGGAAGTAGGATTCGTCGCGTCATCACTGAACAACCGGATTGCAGTCTATTTCTCATAATGACGACTCCCCTCAAACAAATGACCATAATTTCCTAACCGTAGGGGCTAGAGCGGTCATTCTTACACCGTTTTGTTCAGAAGAGATGGGGGAATCTTCAAGTGTTGACAATTTATCATTAAAATATGAATTTTTAGAGATATATGACATGGATGACTTGTTGACTTAGAAGCCACGAATTCCCCAATATGCAAATTTGAATGCCTCAGACCACATATATGATTGGCTGGCTGGGAAGCCGTGCAGGCCCTGATTTGTGGATTTGAATTCCTCAGCCCTCAGATATGATTGGCTGGCTTAGAAGCCATGAAGGCCCCAATATGCAAATTTGAATGCCTCAGGACGCATATATGATTGGCTGGGAAGCCGTGCAGGCCCTGATTTGAAAATTTGAATGTCTCAGTCCTCACAGAGGATTGGCTGCCTGGGGACCTGGCAGAAATATATAGAAATACTATGATTAAGCATAAATACTACATTTAGTAGAAATACTATGTTTTAGCACAAATACTATAAAAAGCAGAAATACTATAATTTAGCAGAAATACTATATTAAGCACAAATCCTATAAAAAGCAGAAATAGTATGATTAAGCATAAACACTACATTTAGTAGAAATACTATGTTTTAGCACAAATACTATAAAAAGCAGAAATACTATAATTTAGCAGAAATACTATATTAAGCACAAATCCTATAAAAAGCAGAAATAGTATGATTAAGCATAAACACTACATTTAGTAGAAATACTATGTTTGAGCAAAAATCCTATAAAAAGCAGAAATACTATATTAGGCACAAATCCTATAAAAAGCAGAAATAGTATGATTAAGCATAAATACTACATTTAGTAGAAATACTATGTTTTAGCACAAATAGTATAAAAAGCATAAATACTGTAATTTAGCAGAAATACTATATTAGGCACAAATTCTATGAAAAGCAGAAATAGTATGATTAAGCATAAATACTACATTTAGTAGAAATACTATGTTTTAGCACAAATCCTATAAAAAGCAGAAATACTGTACTATGATTTAGTAGAAAAACTATAAATAATCAGAAATACTATATTTGGCAGAAATACTATATTTTGCACAAATCTTATAAAATAGCAGAAATAGTATGATTTAGCACAATAGTAATAAGTTAAACAGAAAAATTGGAAAAGCAAAATGGACAGCTGAAAAAATGCTGAACATGCTGAGGGTCCCTCAAATATACTTGTTAAATGAAAAAATCAGCAAAAAGATGCACAGGGAGAGAGAAGTAAGTTTCTAGGTCAGCCTGGGAGCTGCTGAATTTGAATCCACCAATCAGAGAGCCTGTGTACTTTTTCCCGCCAAAACAGGTGCATCTATTTACACACGCAGCACAGAGAGGCACAGGATTATTGCAGCCTATTTCTCATAATGACGACTCCCCTCAAACAAATGACCATAATTTCCTAACCGTAGGGGCTAGAGCGGTCATTCTTACACCGTTTTGTTCAGAAGAGATGGGGGAATCTTCCAGTGTTGACAATTTATCATTAAAATGTGAATTATTAAAGATATTTGACTTCTAATGCACCATAACTGAGTAGAGCGAAGCAAAAACTGGCTTGACTTGCCCTCAAACAACGCTTTGTAACTCGAAATCTATTTGGAGTATCGATATCATTCTTTCACCGTAAGAGACAGCAGGCTTTGGTGAACAGTCATGGAAATTTTCAGGTCTCTGTGGAAATCCAACAAAAAGTTATGACGAGAGAAAAAAGTGGTTCATTTCCAGGGTTTGAAATTTGAAGAAATCTGAGCGACGGACGAATTTCCTACCCTCAAACAAGTCCAACTCATTTCAGAACGGTAATACGTGAGAAAGAAATTCTTGAATTGTGAGCGTCACGAGTGTCTGAAGATATACCGGGACAAGCCTCATGTCTTAACTTTGCTTCGTTAAGGAGATATGACGATTCGAATATGCCTCTCATTACAGAAATGCAGCGGTGATTTTGAACAAACTCTCCATTGACTTTATATGGAGAGTTTTCCGACATTGTGTTGGTCTGAGGAGATTTGCGAAAGTTCTATGAATACCACAACAATGATAGTGACATTTTCGGAAACCCAGCAAAAATACCTATGTTTTGATGTATAATTTGTGGAAGTTGAGTGAAGATTGAGCAAGTAGCAAGAAGTTGTTCGGACATGAAGAGAAGACTGCAAAACCTTCAGTGGCACACTGGAAGCCAAGTGCATAGCAACCATAACAACGCATGTATTTTGTGAAAAATCACAATTTTGCAACTGAAAACTTTAAGAGGCATAAAGGTAAAACGGTAAAAGATTTGAAAAAGCTGAATCATACCTGAATAGCCCAATAATTTGAGAACATTTTAAAGTTTGAATGGTTGTTCTACGTGAAAATATGAGGAAGTAGTTAAGTTTCAGAAACAAGCAAATTTTAGCAGAATTGCAGAAGTTTCCCATTCATTTCAATGGGACAAATTAAGCTTAATATTTTAAAAAGTATAATAGTGAAAAATACCAAAAGACATAGCAGGAATTAGCAGAAATTTGAACGGTGAAAATCGGCTGAAAATTGTGGAAGTAGTTAAGTGCCAAAAAGTGTACGGAAGTCCCAAGAGGAACTCAATAGTGTGGATGCTTAAAGCATCCACACAATAAAAGTGAGTGCTGCTGGTTTACTGGTTAATTCGGTTGCCCATTTACCATAGTAACAAGCTAGTCCCGCTGAGGCTCCTATCCTAACAAAAGAAATTCAGACATGGACTTGGTTCAATCCCTGCTGGCGCTGTAGGTTTTCGCAAATCGGAAAATAAATAGTCTCTGTAGTTATGTTCGGCTTCAACTTCTGCGAGAAGATTTTCTTCGGTTGTGTTGGAAAAAACGAACAATTTTGTCTCACACAAAAGGTCATGACATTTGTGGTTTTGTTGGACCGTCTCCACATCTGAGTTTAGAAACCTTTCCAACCCCCCTGATTAGCCTCCACCCCTGTGGAGCTGATCACTGCTCGCCATGCACAGCCATGCATGAAACATGAATAATGAAATATAATAATTAAAAAACAAAAAAAAGAAAAGAAAAACAGCTTGCAAGCCAGTATACAAGCTGACGACTCACACACATCCTTCTTCTCTTCATCTCTCTCTCACTCACTCACACACTCACACACACACACACACACACACACACACACAGGTGGGGGGGACTTCTGGTTGACTTCATCAAGCTCTCATCAAGCCAAGCCACCATATGGGGATGGGGCCCAAAACAGAGGGGAATTTGATTGTGTGTGTGTGTGTGTGTGTGTGTGTGTGTGTGTGTGTGTGTGTGTGTGTGTGTATTGCAGAGACCCCCCAGCCACCCACCCCTGCACTCATCCCCAAATACAACACAAAGGAAGCATGCATCACCAAATCAGGTTTGTCTTGCATGAATTATGACGCTACTGCTGCCCCATTAAGACTCCCCCTAGCGCGGACACAAACACACAGACACCCTGAAGGTGTGTTGAGCTACAACAGCTGAAACAAGACAAACAAGGAGGTCCAGACACACTGATTGCTACCTCCTCCTCCCCTTTCCATATTTCCATTTCCACAAAAACATACACATGCACTTCTCCTAATTCCACTGTTATGTCTCCATTTCTACTCCTTTAAGTTTTAGTCTCATGTCCCTCCCTGTTTTCTCTCTCCTTGTATCCAGCAAGCCAGCATGGCACCCCGAACATCCTGAGAATCCCAGCTCCCCTTATCTGTCTTCTCCTGCCCACACCCACCACCATGTACCCGGGGCCTGCTTGCTGACGTAGGCAGACATTCACATACATTGAATCTTAATCTGGGCGTGACCTGCTTTTTCTTGGCTTCCCTCCCCTACTGGCTGCCTCCAAAGAGTCAGCCTTTCACAGGCAAGCGCACACCCCTTCTCCCCAAGCACCGTCTACCTCGACAACCCCCTCTAAAAAAAAGGTCCACATTGCAGGCCTCGAGGCTGGGGCCTCGCCTGCCATTGTTAGCCCACAATGGGTGAGAGGCGGCTGGCAGGCAGGCAACAGCCAGGAGGCCTTGTGGAGGAAGCTGGGGGAGAGTGTGAGGCAAGCAGTTACTAAAAGGGAGGAGGATGGCGAAAGATGGGCTTCTTGCTTTGCAATTTAAACCAATTTTCTCAGATGAACGAGAGATGAAAAGAAAATTAAAAGTGGAAACTAAGTACCATAAACATCATATCAGAAAAACAATATCTAACAGAAGAGGGGGAGCAGCTTAACCACCTCAAAAAGGATGTGTGAATGATGCAAGCTCTGTTCACAAAGCCACTATAGCATCATACTGGACACAGGCTGTCTACTCTATTGAATCCGCCATCTAAAGCTGGGATCAAGCTTAACAAAGTGAGCTTTATCCTCCAGTGGAGGTTCATTTATTTATTTCAAATAGGAGCATCTGTCAGTGCAGCCGGGCTGCGTCTCTGAGGTTTACAGTGTTCACACCGACAGCAGCACTGTTTAAGAAAATTAAAAAAATAAAAATACTGTCTGCTATTTCAGCAACACAGCAACCTTTGCTGAAGTTTCATGTGGCAGGGCCGAGATCAACCAAACTTTCAAGAGCCGCAAAACTTTATAGACCATTTATAGTTATAAAGTACTTCTTATTATGTTGGTGGTATTATGTCCGTGGGTTTGTACAATTATTTTGAACTTCTAGACATGGTGGATTATACATTAAAAGATCGCTGTGAAACAGTTAATGCAGTACTTTTATTAAACTGCTCATATAAAAGCTGAAAGTCTGAGCCAAAAATGACAAAAACTGTCCAAATAGTTATGGAGCTACATACTGTTACAGTGGTGAAACCAAGGTTTGAAATAATGAGCTTTGCTCAAGTACAAGACATTTTCAAGCTTCAGACTGCTTTAAACATTCTGCTTCATGCAGCTGTTTTTTCCTTCTGCTCTGTGCTATGCATTCAGTTCAGTTATATTTATACAGAGGCAAGTCATAACAACAGTCACCTGAAGGTGCTTTGTATTAAAGACACAACAAACATACAGACAACCCCCAATGAGCAAGTGCTTTGGTGACAGTAGGAAGGAAAAACGCCCAACAGGAAGAAACCACCAGCAGAACCAGCCTCTGGGAGGGGCAGCCATCTGCCACAACCAGCTGGGGGTGAGAGGAGGAAGACAGGATCAGCATATGATGTAACAGAGAGGGGATTCCATGAATATGCTCATGTCAGAGAGACAGCTCTACAAACACAATGTACAATTGTTACAAATGTCTTGAAATGCAGTTCTTTCCTTATCCTTGTGTTCAAGTCCTTTCAGCTGCGACACATTTTTAGGCTCTACCCTACAATCTAAAAACAGGTCTATTGCTTTGACTCAGGTTTGGCTGCAGAGCACAAGCTTTGAATGAAAAAAGCATTAGAGATTTACATGGATTAAAAGAGCAAAAAAAGCCAGTGGGCACCAGACAACAGCCACCACCGAGTTTGCAACACAAACTAGAACCATTTGACCTGCAGCACGACACCGCACTAGAGTTTCAGCTCCAGCAGTACCATGTGTGACACACAAGGTAACTCTTACTCTTCATTTCAGTGTTGAACCACAAGCCACCATTGAATGGAAAACAAGCACACATTTACACCGGCAGTCGTGCAGTAATGTCGACCATGACACATAAAAGCATGCAGCTGTTCATGGACACACACACACACACACACACCAATCCAATAATGTCTGCCGTCATATACACAACCACAGGCATGCTTGTGCGTGAACACACACAGCTGAGCCGTGGGAGCAATCATCTGATAATGTCAACTGTCACAAGAATACACAAAGTGCGTGCACACGCGCGCAGACACACATGCAGAAAGAGAGGCAGAACAAAGAAGTGGAGGCTGGCAAACAATGCGCCACAATGCTCTCTGGCAGGGACTTGAGTTTACAAAAGAAAAAGGTTTCCAATCACTAGACATTCATTCACACACACACACACACACACACACACACACACACACACACACACACACACACACACACACACACACAGAACTGGGGTGCGAGAAAGGGACACAGACCTTTACGATACACACTGAGGGACACACAATGCCGGGCAGACCATTCTCTCACTTCCTCCATTCAGTCATTCAATTGCTCTTTTTCGTCTTGTCCCCCCTTTCCCCATCAGCGTGCTCTGAAATAAACTGTTTCCCAGATTACACTTTGCTCTGCTTTCTTCACTATGAGGGTCTCATTCATTTTCCTCCAAGCTGGTAATATAGGGCAGATAGGAGAGATCGGGAGCACGCCTGCTGGCCACACTCAGTATGGCACCACACACACACACATACACCAACCCATCACAATAGCTCGGATTCACACAGTGCACGGATGGGTTAAGACTGAACCAACAGTGATGCAAACCTTCCAATTGGCTCCGTACAGACAACGCAGGGCTGAGAATAACAACGTATCGACAGAATGCATGTGAGCATGTGGGCTGCTAGTATACAAGGTTTTCATTCAAACAAAGCTTATATAAATTACATATAATTATAAATGTAATATTGGGAGAAAAAAAAACCTCCCTGCAACGTGAAAGGACAGATCTACGTTTCCCAGTGGCTAAAAAATAAATCTCAGCTCAAATCCTTCTTCTCTGGGCCCAGACCTGCAGCAAGCTTTTTAAGAGTGTTCAGTTGTCAAGAAAATCAAGAGCAGGTATTTGTCAGCCGTCCTCTACCCTCTGCTATTTCCCTCTGGCAATGAAAACTGCTATTGTGAAATGTCTTAAAAAAACCCAACCTGGACCTACATTCTTTTATGCTTCAGCGATTTCTTTGAAAGAAATGCCTTCAGAAAAACTGTTGAAAAACTGCAGGCCTAGCTTAATTTAACCTGTGACTGTACTCTGCAAAAAAGGGAATGTACAAATAGCTGTATGTTCCCTTTAGTACTTGATGAAGGCATAGACCTTTAATCACTTTTACATATTTTTATAATATGGAATCCCCCAGGGCTCCATTCTGGATCCTGTGCTGTTTAAAATGTAATGTACATGCTGCCTGTTTGAGTGTAATTGAAATGTTTATCTTTTTAAATAGAGTGCACAGAGTAGATGGACTGCATCATGGTGAGCAAATCTCAAAAAGAAAAGAATAACTCAGTGTTTCTAACAAACTGTTTTTGAGTGAAGCCATCCAAACATTTCACATCCCCTCCCATTAGATCTCTCCCTTACCCTCACTTTCAAAGTTCATCAGCTGCTAATCACCTAGCAACTGCCATTCCTGTATCACATTTGTTCACAGGTTGCTGCTGTGGCATTTCTTGATGTCACCAAGCTGCTCTATGCATGTGATCCAAGCCGCATACTTCAAAAGGACTTCAGTAACCGGAATGATGTTGGGTTTCCACTTGGGCAAAGCATAATAGACATTAGATTGGAGATGTCATGCAATGTCTTGCAACTGATTGTGAGGCCAAAGATAAATAAATAAATAGAAATGAGAATACAAAGAATTCAGGTGTGAATGCAGATTTGGTTTAGTTAAGGCTTACAGGCTGACTTGTAAAGTAGCCTTACTGGTGATGGTGAAGGAGAGGAGAGAAGAGGGACTGACCATGGTTCTTCATTCTAGCCAATCAATATCTGGAGTTGCATTCGTGTGGTTAATGGTAACCAATCACAGATGGAAACTTGACATGGCCAAAAAGACCATGGAGAAGGTCTGTCCACTCTCAGAGTTTGGGGCTACAGGATACTGCATAGACAGAGTAGGCGTGAGCATGTGGGCTACTGGTACAACAGGTTTTTTTTTTCATTCAAATAAAAAGCTCAACCAATCAAAAACTCTTAAAGTTGAGATACATTACCCATGTGCTCTCTCTTAAAGCGATCAGACACACCAGAGAATAACTAATTGCACGGATGTGCATGGAAAGGTTCAACATCTTGTTTTCTAAAACCACTGTGGCAGTTTGCTCTTGTGGTTGACCAACATCTCACCATGTCAGTGGGTTTTGCCTTTTTAAGCCATAATGTAACTTCAGCACGAGTCTTCCTCATCTCATTTGACATGTAACTCCGTCTCACTCTACTTGTGTGCAACTTGCTTTTCCTTTCTTACTAACTCCTTCTCTGCAGCCACCTATCCTTGCTCACCGCTGACACAGACACACACAGGCGTATACAATAAGAGGCTGATTAATAAGTGTGTCTCTCCCTTGTTTTCAAAGTGTTGGAACAGGGAAGGCCATCTGAAAGGCACTTCAACCCAAATTATGTAGATTTAAAAACAGCTTTGGACACATGAGGCGGCAGGAGGTGGGAGGGCGAAGGGGGTTGCAGGATTGCACTCTCACTCATGAATATTAATGAACAGACACTTTAAACATATCCTCTCATGGTTCACCACATGGGGAGAACCAGCCAATCAACTTCTTTTGAGACATTCTCTTTCTACCACCCCAGTTTAAATCTGTCAAGCCAGTCTGTATTTTTTTTTTTGTTGTTGTTTTTGGCCTCAATGTGGAAACGGCAGTGCCAGAGCATTTAAATGCTGTTCAATAAAAAGGACTTAAAATAGGACTGTTGCATAACACTTAAAAAGAAAAAAACCTTCTTGTCTATCAAACAAAAGCCTGAGACCGATGTGTTTTCATAACTAAAACTGCCATGCACAAAAGAACGTGATATGCAACTTATTTTGAAAGGCTTCAGTCAACGATATAAATGCATCTTTTCAATAACATGCAGTCCTGTTTACAATCAGGCTCCCAGTTAGCTAGCTTGGAGAGTGTTTCTTCCCCTAATTTTTTTGTATGAATAATGCTTTGTAAAACCCAAAACATGACGGGGAAATAAACACTCTAGTACAAACAAAGGCTGCTGATGAGAAAGGAAATAGTGTTAACAGTAGTCCCAATGTAGCTCCCATTCTAAAACCACATGCTCTGTAATGGCACTAGAGAAAAAACAGAACCTTCTCGTGAGTGGGAAAACCGGTTGTGATTCTTATGAATGTAAGTAGTTCAATTCAGTTCAGTTTTATCTGTATAGCACCAAATCACAACAGTTGCAGGAGCTCTTTAGTGTAAGGTAAAGACCCTGAGATAAAGTCTCTTTTCTACTAGTACCTGCTTGGCTCGGCTCCATACATTTTACCCATAATAATTGAGTACCACCAAACATGCTGGGGGTTGTTATAGCAACATGGCTGAAAGTCCTGTGACGTCATTTGTATGCAACACAAACAACACAACAATGGAGGACGTTGATGGGATGGTATACTTGCTGCTCAGTCTGTGGCTTTTTGTCAGACTCGGGGACCACTGCATTTTTTGTGTAGCCATCTCCCTCTACTCAAAAATGGCGGGTTTGGCTTTTGTGAAGGAGTCATCGACTTGCATGCAGTCTATATACATCACATATTTAGAATGAACGAGCTCGCTTGGAACCCAAGCTGGCCAGGTACTAAAAAATAACTTTGAGAAAAGCAGAGTAGGTATTAGTAGAAAGGGGCTATAATAGAGAGAAAATCCCAGCAATCAAACAATCCCCTGACAACTGACCCCTGAATTATCTGCATCAGATCTTAGTTGATACATCCGCAATAACTGGAACCTCATTTTAACCCTACATTGTAACAACCTACGGAACTACACTGCCTTTTATCTCTGCAGTGTAGGGATAAAAAGAGTTTCCGGTTGCTCCACAAGTTAGAACGTAGATTTCCCGCAGAACTCTAAACTTGAGCTCGAAGCTGATGAGTTAATAAGAATGGTCCCAGACCTGGTCCTGGTCTTCGAAGGCAACCAGATCGTATGTACTTTGCACACGGTCACAGTAACTTTGGTCGTGCTGCAATCTCCAATCAACGTTTTCTCCTAGTGTGACTAGGAGACCCTAACTGTGTCGCATGGTTGGAGTTTAGACTCTGATGTGTTTAAACTGGATGTTTTTGACCACATTTGACTCTTTGTAGAAGAGCTAACACATGTATACATTTCAGGTTACAAATCTCTATTCTTTTATTAACTTTAAATACAGTGACATGAAGTGTGGATTCACTCTTTTACTTTGCTTACAGTCAAGAACTGAGAGAAGTTTACTGTAGTGCTCCAGCACTGCCACTGAAGAAGCATGTGTCATTTCAGAGCTTCTCGTGTTAATACTCTTTACACAATTTAAGTCACGCATGACCTTTCACCTCTTTGGTGTAGCACGAGCAGAAATCAGAGGTACTGTATGTCCGAAGTTAAACACCAGTGGCAACTAAGCTGGCAATTACATGCAGCGGTGTTTGATTTCTAATTCTTTTGGGCTCACTCGTGTTTCTAGTTTACGCCACATCAAGGTCACGGCCATAAAGGACAC
Source organism: Maylandia zebra (assembly GCF_041146795.1). Taxonomy (NCBI): domain Eukaryota; kingdom Metazoa; phylum Chordata; class Actinopteri; order Cichliformes; family Cichlidae; genus Maylandia; species Maylandia zebra. The sequence goes on along the minus strand of NC_135184.1, from coordinate 29,825,474 downwards.
ACATGCAGAAACGCACACGCGAAAGAGGACGACGAGGGAGGGAGAGTGAGTGAAAGACTCCTCACAACAATGCGTGTTGTGGGCTGAATACTGAGCATAGCACAAAACAAAAGCATGAGCGACAGCCAGCTGGCTTGGCACCACTTGGCACGGGACAAGCCCGCTTGTCCTTGGCATGACAATGAAATGCACAAACACACACACACACACACATAAAAAGACACACACAATTTCTCCCTCTCTTCTCAGGTATAAAGAAAAGTGGTGCTACAAAGACGCCTGACACTTAAAGAGTTGTGATCGTCAGATTCCAGTGAAGAGAGCCAGTGCCGGGCTACAAAACAGAAGCAACAGAATTCGCTTTTCATCTTAGAAATAAGAGTGGGATAAGAAACACAGAGGAACTTGAACAAGACTCAGCTGGCTGCTGTGGAGAGAGCTGGACTGATATTTGGGATAGGCTTCTTTTTGTGTGTTTTGTTTTTAAACCTCACTTGCAGTGCTGGGAAGTAAGTGGATGGGTTCAAAACAAGTTTCAAGTTTTTTGAGTCAAGGCCTGGCAAGTTCTAACCTCACGAAGGGCAAACACACCTCAATCAAAACACTTTCCATTATCCGACAAACCTTTGTCTTCCATCCTTAGCAACAGAAGTCAACCAATTACTGATGCATCAGTTTTAGTCACTAACTTTAGTGGCATACATTTTAACATGAGTTCATAAAGGAAAAACAAATTGATACCTTTGAGAAGAGGAAAGCAACATTTGGAACATGACCAGCAGCTGAGTCATAGATTAGAAGCTCAGCTTTACTGCAGATTACAATGCCTCTGAAGCGGCACCAGCTCCAATTATGCAGCATTAAACAGTGCTAGTATCAAACTAATCAATATCAAGACCCAAACCATAATCAAGTGTAGAACATTGTACAGCTGTGTTTGACCACCATGTTCAGTAAGACTTGGATCCAACTCTGAATTCATACCTGATATAAAAGTAGCCAGTTTGTAAAGGTCTGTACAGCTGGTCAATCGCACAGTTGTTCCAAGAAGAAATGGAATAACTGGTGGAGCCAACACTGAAAACAGCCTTGATTATCAAAGCAAATCACAGCAATACAGAGGAGAACAAACAGGTTCCAGTTATTGGTTATTAGAGGGGTGACTTTCTCGATAAGTTTGGCCACTTCCCCCCTCTTTATAGGTTTGTTGTTTTTGTTCTTTTCCTCCAACTTGAAATGTGCTTTTCTCACTGTGAGAAATGGGGAGGCATGTAAGGGCGTGCTTTAGGTGAAAATGCAATTGCCTGGAAACTGAGCGTAAATGTATAGACCACAAGAAAAAAAAGACATGTTAGATCTGAAAGAATGACTCAGTTGGTGATGACTCAGTGAATGGCTACCTCTTAGGGGCCCATTATACTCTTCACATTGGTCGTGTTATGTGCAAAGGGTGACGTCAAAGCTCTGTACCATTCATACTAGCGCTAATGGTGCAAGTACTTGCTGCAGTACTCTCCTGAATCATAGGTGTCATCACTCAGACAATACCTCGAAATCAGCGCTGGAGTAGAAATCAAAATGAAAAGCCAAAAACATTAAAGTGGTGATAGAAACCGACAAATCAACCTGTTTGCTATATGGGGGAATAACACTTCATGCCTTACACGCGCCTTCTCCTCGATCCCTGCAAAACTTAACATAGAATGAACTGAGAGGAGTTCTGCCCATTCCTCTCACACCACAGCTATGCTTTCATATAGTGTTAGTGTAGTTAGTGCATAGGAGACAGTGCCACGGTTTAAAGAAAACACACTGTGCCCTCTTTTCACTAGCCCTAAATACTGTTATTATCTATATGGCTTACAGGACAGTAGTGATTGTATGGAAAGCAGCTTAACAGTTGTTCCAGTGACTCAGATGCCATTCAGAGCACAAATCCTGTAATCAAGAGTCAGCGTGCATGCTCAGTGTGTTCCCCCTAGCGATGCTAACACAACTGTTCCAACATATAGACGTTGTCCATTTTAAGCTAACTCTCTTTTTTGCAGCAGCAGCTTCCATTGATAACTCATATGAGTCACAATGAGGGGACCGGGCAAGCCCGGCTATACACTAGCTACCATTGTGAAACACTGCCTGTAGCTTAAGGTTAAATGTAGCTGCCTGAATCCCAGACGCCCCACCTCTAATTCTTATTTGTTGAAACATTACTGCCGGCAGGAGAATAAAGACGTGACTAATGGCCAGAGTTTAATCTTCACATCCAGTTACGATGTGTAAATTCAAAAGGATGCGGCGGGGCTTAGCGGTGCTGGAAAATGGCTGACGGTAAAACCCTTTCAAGGGTTTGATAAGCCAGAAACCGGCATCAGGAAATAACGGGTGAGGATGGGAGTGCCCTGGGTTTACTCATTCATTCAATCTGCGTGTGGTTGAGGACATGTTAAATTTGTAGGAAGAGATGAGGGAACTGCACGGACCTAAAGGGAAGCATCGAGAGAGAGAGAGAGAGAGAGAGAGAGAGAGAGAGAGAGAGAGAGAGAGAGTGCAAGGGCCTCCTTACTCAGCAGGAGCTGTCTGCCAAGGCAGGAGTCAGGCAGGGGGCGACTGTGTGTGTGTGTGTGTGTGTGTGTGTGTGTGTGTGTGTGTGTGTGTGTGTAATTGTGTACATATGAGAGAGACAGAGAGCGAGAGAGAGAGAGCGAGTGAGAGCGCGCCCACGTGCCAAATACAATGACCCCGCAAAGCTGGCAGGGCACCGGGTGGTTGTGAGTGTGTGTGCGTAGGAATGTGGTGTATGCTTGCATTCCTGGGATGCATGCTGCTAGATTCTCCACAGTAACAGGGAGAGGAGTCTGTCTCAGCAGCAGGAAAGAAGGGGTGGGAAGGGACTGGGATTGTGTAAGAAAGGGTAAAGCGCTGTTGCAGAGAGAGAAAAGAAAGAAAAAACAAAAGCGCAAACCAGCAAACAATCTTTAACTCATAGTTTTTGCAGAATTGTAAGAGGTACCACATTGGGTATCACACCATTACAAACACATTACATACCATTGTTATGTCAGCTTGTCAGGTAGAGAGAGAACAGCTGTTTTCAAGATACATTAAAAACTGTTGAGAGCCACATAAACCCCAAACCAGCCACTGATGTCCAAAGAGGTCTGTTTATGCTACATGGAGAGTCTGCACAGTGAGTCGCGACCTTCATTAAATTGTGTAATTTATGTAAATAGTAAATGGTAAATGGCCTGCATTTGTATAGCGGTTTTCTAGTCCCTAAGGACCCCAAAGCGCTTCACACTACATTCAGTCATTCACCCTTTCACACACACATTCACACACTGGCGGTGTAACGCAATTACTCTAAGGAACTATTGAATAATAATTTCAATACTAATTCCAATCTATGCTTCGAACACACTTGGATGCCACACAAACACTAAACAATGCCAATTATGACTTGTTTTTTGTTTTGTTTTTTGTTTTTAAATGACCAACATCAATCAGACTAATAAATAATGGCACATTACAATAATCCCCAGCATCCAGGAGATCCCGTGGACAGGCCTAGGAGCGCTTGCAAGCTCAGTGCAGAGGTGCACGAAGCAGTCGTGGACCTGCTTCAGCCCCTGCTTTGAGAACCCTTCCAGCTTGCAGCACATCTCGAGAACAGAACAAGGACTACCGTGGACAGGCGGAAATTGTGACCTATGACTGCGTCACTGAGGTCTGCAGTATGGCAGGAGAAGAGAGCAGACCAGCAGAATGATACTGCAAAACGCCGCAACACTGAAGTTTAAAAAAATACTATTAATATATCTGGGAGGCCTACCCAAGTAACACATATAACACTGATATATGACTCAAAGCTAAAAGTTCCACCTCTGAAGACTACATAACAACTAAATAACAGGTTTTCTTGTAAGTGAACCTGCTGTCATAATTCTATTAAATATGTCATATCATCAAGATGTTACTAATTTTCTGCATCCAAATCAATCATCTCTAGTATAAAAGCAATACTTGGCCAAAATGACTGATGCTTGGTTGTGTCAACAGAGCCCAGCTGGAAGCCAGCAGACAATGGAGAGGAGTGGATGATTGGACACCAACCAAGAGAAAGATGAGGGCTAGAGAATACAGTGTGTGTGTTTCTGATTTTCTTAGTTAAAAGAGGCACTGGTCCCATCTGGCAAGGACACACACACACACAGCCATTGTCTGCAGCAGGGAAGAGGGTTAAAGGGTCCCCCTCCCTCCCTGCTGACTCCTGGATGCTTGGAGCACTAATCCTGTTATCTCCGTCCCAATAAGAAATGAATTAATGAATAGAGCTTGGAAAGACAGTGTAGAGAGCTTGGTGATGGCCCTGCATGGAGGCCAGTGAGCTCACAGGTCTCTGCATGCGCATGCTTAAATTAGCAAAAAGCACTGGGAGGATTCTCCAAGCATACTTAAACATTTTCTCCCCTGATCAGTTCAAACAGATGTGAAGGCAACGTAGTTTCTTAGAGGGGGGGAAGGAAAAAAAAGTACTTTATATGCTTATGAAAACCTAGTAACGCTGGTACAGGTCTCCCCGGATGAAAGCCTCTGGTAAATGCTAAATTTAATATAATGTAGAATGATGCGTCGGGTAAATTTGTGATCATATCCACTTTCCCCACAGGGGCTATTAAAGTTTCATTTTATCACACTCCCACTGGAGATTATGGGGAGCTTGTACAAACGCAAACTTTGCTGAGAACTAGACTTTTAAAGCTCACAGTTCTTTGTATAATTTGGGTATTCAGTTCAGGATTCCGGTTTAGTTTCATGTTCAGATGTGGTTCCAGGCCGGTTCTAGGAACACTAGGAAAGCTTTGCTCATTTCTCGAGAATTTAGTCAGATCAAGACTTATGTAACCAGTCTTTTACTTCAATCTGGCTGTGTGTTGGCCAACTTTAGTACTGTGCTTTAAAATGCAGATGGCATTGACACGACAACAGATTCTCCTACAGTCTTAAAAAGAAAATCAAGTGTGCAAATCCTCGACTCACTGCTGTATATTCCATCCTTTGACCACCGCTTTGATCCAAAGCCTATTTTGTTTTCACATGAAGGTCTAATGTGTGCTGTGTCTATTATAAAAGGGAAGATTAAGTTTTCAATCAGTGCCTGAGAAGGGACAGACAAGATCTTGTGATTTTTGCACGCAACACAATCCAACAGTCAGATGAGAAATAAAAAAAACCCCTTCAAGTGTATACCTTTACTTATTTACAGTTTTAACAGAGTAAGAGAGAGAGAGATTTAGACTGAGAGTCAGTTTGCCACATACACTACAGATGGACTGAACTGAGTAACTGCCCTACAGGACTTTTAAGCATATTAATTGTTAAGAAGAATCAAAGCAAGCAAAAAGATAAGGGTAGTGAATGGAAGCCCTTGGCTGGCACTACAGACATTAAAAGAAGGATTTGATAATGGTGTGGATTTTCTCTTTTTGGTGCCATCATCAAAAGGGGAAGCGCACACATGCTTGCAAACACACATAGTGACAGACTAGACTTCAGTGTGTGTTCATGCACAGCTGCTGTGCACATAACGTTCCAAACCTGCCAGAGTATGAATGAAAATGCCTTTCTTATGACACAAAACCAGCCCGGTCTCACTTTAAAGCCACAGGGGGAAAAAACGTACGATCAGTGCTGTGAATACATATGTTGTGTGTGTCTGTGTGTAAGTAAATGTAGCCCCGTTCGCGGCTCGAATATCTTCCATTGTATTGCATACTGCATTTCTACAATGAAAAGTCAATGTGAGGATCATTAGCTAGGCATGAAATATCATACAATGCAGTGGCACAAGACAAGCTCTAAGATTTCAAGCTTCAGGGAGAGGCAGGTTCCAAAGTGTGTGCATGTGCGTGTTTGTGTATAGAGTGACATATTAACACACTGAGATCTTATAGTTGCATCCTTCAGTCAAACACCCCCTCTCTCTGCTTTGAACCAGCAGAAAAGTGTCACTGCAGTCTTACACACACACACACACACACACACACACACACACACACACACACACACACACACACACACACACACACGACAATGGAAGAGATCCTTTCAAAGTGGACCTGAGGGAGAAGAAGCAGACCAATGGGGAAACTCCCCCTGAAGTTAGCAGACACCAATGATACACTGCTGTAAGGAGCAGAGAGAGATTCAACTATGATGACACAGAGGGGCCGACAGACAGAGAGAGCATAATGGATCTATTACACCACATTTATCATACTGGAGGAAACTTGCACGTATGCACTTTAACATTATGTTAACATTAACTCACCACATCAAGGTAATAGTCACCCTTAATCATCTTTACAGTAACTATGTTGTCATTTTTTTGCACATCTGAAAGATGCATTTCACAGGTTACACTAAGAAAATTTTTCACTCACTAATCTTCATTCCTACCAGAGACGCCACTTGAGCCAAGTCTGTGATATCGATATCCACCTTTTTTAAAAAACTCAATTTTGGTCACCGCCAACTGCTGGAAAGAAAAAAATAAACAAATCCCCTCCCCCACACACTCATTAGCTGGAAACTGTTCAGCCAGTTGTCTGTCTGTAGTTATAAATGCTTTATCAGAGCTTTGTCAGTGAATACAGCTTCCTGCTGCACCAGGAAACTAGGCTGGCAGGAGCACTTGGCTAAACCAAAACAGGAACATTGCAATTCTGCAACCAAACTGACTAACAGAAAAATGAGAGCTATGTAGAGCTGACGGTTTGATCCTGGTTTTTAACTTTAAGAAACCTCTGTTACAATCACATGGCCTTGTTATTTCATTCAATATTGCTGTTTAAGAAAAAAAAAACCAATAAATTGGATTTTCGTAAGCTCAAGGATAAAAATGTTTATTAGCAAATTTGTTGTCATTTCACTTTACATCAGAAGACAGACCGATCAAATTATTTAAGCTCAATTCACAATCAATCAGAAGAATATGTGAGTGCTAAACAGGGAGAAAAAAGAATCTAGCTGTGTTAATTGGGTTATGTTAAAGAAGATCATGAGCTTAATGCAGTTAAACTAATCCAACAAGCACCTCTGCACAACAGCCAGTGTTGCCTTAATCTGATTGTGGTGTAATTTCTGACATCCTTGTTAAATGTACTCATTTTTTAAACAAAATGAGCAGTTTGTCTCAGAATAAATTAGATCAGAGTTTGTCTGCTCTGCACTCAGACTCTGTCAGCCTTTGGTCTCTAGCCGACATGGCCAGCAGGGCCACACCTCTGGGGTTTATAATGTTGCACATCATTTCTGGGATTCGTCTCTGCATCTTGTTGTCATGGGGAATGTAGCTCTCTACTACAAAGTAACTGGTACTCACTGAGTGCAGCATTTAGAGCTGGTTCCAAGCAAGCCCTGAGTGGCTTTTCTCCGCCTTTGGGGGAAAAAATGATAAGGGAGAAAAAAAGAAGAAGAAGAAGGAAAAAAGAAGACTTTCCCCCTTCTTTGTGGTATTTGATATCAAAAGCATTCTTCAGTCTTCTGCTCACCAGTCAGCTACTGCTGTTGGGCTTGGTGAATCAGTCACCTGGCAACACAGTAAAAACTAGTGCCCGGTCTCCCCTCCGCTCTTCAATTTAAGTCAGACTACCAAAGCTTCTCCTAACTAGCATGCACAGCAAACCCATCGATAAAACAAAAGCCACAGTTTGTGAGTGAACAAATAAAAATGCAAAATTCTTTAGGGAACAGTACATCTTCAGCTTTAGTTTGAACACAATATAGTCGGGAGGTTGGAGAGAAAAAAACAAACAATAAAAAAAAGAGCAAGAACTGGAAAATTGACAAGGTTCTGATCACGGTGCCTTGGCTTTCCCACCATGGCACAATCACACACACACACACACGCACACACACACACACACACACACACACACACACACACACACACACACACACACACAGTGCGCCCCCAGGCCTCAGTAACCACTGCCTTCCAATGAAATGGTCTTTGTAAGTAAAAGGTGTGCCAAGCTAGGCTATAGACCCGTCCAACAAAAGCAGCGGTTAAATAGCATGGGAACCCCCCCCCCCCTAGGGGTGTAGGCCAGGGTCACTTAGTATATGCACAATGTGTGACAGTGTGTGTTTTTAAGTACCATCAGTTTAGCGTGCAATAGGAACAAAACAGAGTCTGTATCAAACTACCAATGTAGTTAGTGTGTGTGTTGTATGATATATGGATTGCGTGGCAGCCACAGGGGAAGCAGCTAATAGTCATGAATGTGAACAGGCATCTGTTACTGTGGGGCCTTTGCTGTTATCTGTCTCATGGCCCTGAAAACCAAGGGAACGCCTGCCTGCTGCACCCTCTACAGCTACTGCATATGGCATGGTTAGGAAAGATGCTTTAAAGTCTCCAGTTTCACAGTTTGGTTACATTTGTAGTTTTTCCTTCAGCATCCATCACTTTCTAGTACTTCTGCACTACTTATTTTTATGTATTTGCAAAAAGATCAGCTGGCTAAGTGTACTGTGCAAGGGCCAGAAAATATTAAATCCACAGAGAATTATCACATTGATTTAGTAAACGTTGAGCTGTCAGCCCACTAAAATGCCAATCTTGCAGTGTCATAGACTGACTGGTGGAGCTGCATACGTGCAGCTCTGCACAGAAGAGGAAAGACGAATGATAGAGAAACGATCTATTACATCCATTACACAGGACACAATAGTTACACCGTTTTGCACATCCTCTACAGTGAACATAAATAGGAAAGTTATACAGTTTAGAGTAAAATGTCAATCATATATATCCCGGATATTTATATCGGAGCTATTGTATATATTAGAGCTATTTCTTATATTTTGTAACTTTTTGTATTATTTAATTTAGTTCAGTCTGTTACTGTTCTTATTGGTGCAAATGTAACAACATAACTCCCTTAAAGATTAACAAACTATTCTGATTCTGACAATGTCACTGTTCACATACAGCACTGAATGATTTCGCCTTTTGTTTTTTGTGGACACACATGAATGGTGTTGGCTTTATGTGTGTATGTCAATAGAAACAGCAATCTACAAACTCACATTAACATCTGTTGACTTTGTGCACCAATTCAGACCCAATTGTGTAGTTCTGGAACTTTACTTATCGTTCTGGTTTTGCCCAGAATTTTAGATTTGTGACAAAGTTCAGAGGGTTCCAACTTCTGACCTTTTTGTAAACGTCATTCACTAAAAATATGCAATAGATGGATAAATAGATAAATAGATGAACCACAAAGATAACAAAAATGTATTTAAAGAGGTGAGCCACTACTTCAGTTGGAAAGCAGAGTGTTGAAAATCCTTAACGTTCCTGTCCTTAACCAGCTCAGACATGTACACAGGAAGCAATGAACAGAACTGTCAGTAACCCGAATTACACTTGTTCATGATAACTGCCAAATTTGCGAGTAAAAAAACAAAACAAAAACAAACAAACCAACTCCTGATCCAAAAGGCATAACAGCTGAACTCAGACTTGACTGAATAACTTCTGTCACCATCGGCTGGAGATCAGAAAGGGAGCGGTTTAGAGCGCAGACGTCCCCACAGTTCGATCTCCAGGGTTCCTGGGTTCCACTGCACTGACCTGCTGTTTGCAGGCAACCACACCATCCAGTGATCTTAGTTCTCACTTTCAGTTTGACTGAAAATTCAGATAAAAATGACTTGTTGTCTTACGCAAGCTTATCTGTTGATCTAATTGAACTTAAAACCAACTACGAAGAATAAAAATAAATCAATTACATAAATATATGGAGGACATACCTTCCCTGAAAGCCACTTTTATGTTTGACTCAGGCTTCAAGGACAGAGGAGTAGAAAAGAAAGAATGAAGACCAACACAGAGGACAAAAAGACCAACTTCAATCTAAGTAGCAGCTCAGACGCTCACTGCGGCCAATCCGCCATCAGAGAGAATTACCCTGACAAACCCTCTTCAATCAGCCATCCAACTACCCCCACCGCTACCCCTCTTTGCTTTCCTCTCATCCATCCTACTACTCAGAATGAAGAGGTGAAAGATGATTAAAGGTAATAGCTGTGAGTACACCCTGTTACACCCCGACTCCCCACCCTCCACCACCACCAAAAAAAAGAAAAAAGAAAAAGAAAAAAAGGAGAGCATCAGAAAACATCTAATCAATCCATTTTCTTCAAAAAAATTAAAAATATAGCATTTTAAAAATGTACAGCAGTGCAGTGTGTTTGACTTCACACAGCAGCTGCTGTATCGGCATTTTCAGTGCAGCCTCCGTTTTGGCAAATCTACATCCATTTTAGATTTCCTTTAGTAAAAACACAACCATTGTTCTGGTGAAGTGAAAGATATGTCAGCAACAACAGATACTCACATTACTGTAAGCCCAAACCCAATGTTTATGGGTAAAGGGGTGATAGTTCGTCACCACTGGCTCAATAAAGCTGGAGCTGTAGAAAAGTTCTCTTTATAAATACTCCAATCTAACACTGGTGAATTTTACCATCACAGCCTTTGTTAGGCTGATTGGAACAAGCAAAAACTAAAGCAGTCCGCATGCAGACACTTAATATTTGCATTACTGTGTCTTCTAATTTTGCAGATCCTTACACACAAAAGAAGCCAGCAGGTCTCTCTAGTAGCAATAACTGACACAGGAGCTGCAAGTGTCAGTCAAACGGCTACATGAGAGTCAGAAAAAATAATTAGAAACAAAATTAATGGAAATGGTAGTTCTAGGTGCTAGACTCTGGATTACATCAGCACGCTCAATGATGACAAGTTCCAGTTTAAACAAAACTGTTTTTGGGGACACAACTTGGTAGAATAACGGATCAACAGAATAAATAAAAATTACATGTTTGCAAAGTGTGTGCAGCTGGAAAAATCAGACCAAAGGGCAGTTATGTTGTCAACCAATCAGCAGCAGTGTCTTCCTGGAAGCTCCATACACTAACAGACACAAGGAAGAGGAGAAAACTTGAAAAATATGAACTAGCTTTTTGGTGTTAGAAGCAGATGAGATAAGATACCATTTAATTGCTTCTTTCATAAGCTCAGCTTTAATCCCATTGTTACCGTGCTGGTGTTTCATCCTTCTGATAACACACAACACTTTAAAACACTCATTTACACACACACACACACACACACACACACACACACACACACACACACACACACACACACACACACACACACAATATATATATGCATATATACACGCACAAAGATGTCCTTTCTGCTGCTGTAGCAGAAAAAGTGCTTAGCATGCCACATGCTCTCTTTTTTGTGGGGGGCAAACTTTAACTAGGTGAAAATTAGACTTTAAAATAATACGGTAATAAAAAAAGTATACAGATCAGGCTTTGTGTGTGTCGAGAGGAACAGAGAGTAAAAAGAATGGAGGATTTCAGATACGGTGCTGGATCTTTTCTTGAATTCAACACTATTCCCATCAAGGTCAAGACAAAGTAAAACCAAATAAACAACAGGAAGTAAGCAAAAACTAGAAAAGGCACACGCTAAACAACAACAAAAAAACAACAACAACAAAAAACAAGAAACAAAACCAAACACACGACCTGAGTTTACAGGACTCCAAGACTACCCACAGACAACACACTACCAGTGGACCCCATGTGCACACAGTTACACCACATCACCACTGTGGGGTAAGGCAGCGGAGAAGGCACCTAATCCTATTACACCATGACAACTACTAGAAACCCTGCATTTACTGACAAATGCCCACACACACACACACACACACACAGAGGGGACATTTAGTATCCTTTGTATGCCCCTGTGCTGGACAGTTTACTGTGCCTGATGTGAGCTGACAGTTTAAGTGGTCTGGGTTCAAACATCTTGAGGCCATCATACAAAGGTAATGCTTCAAACAGCAAATGGATTCTGGGTAAAAACCCAGAATCCATTTCCTCATTACGTTAGCTGTAGAAATTTGTTTACAGCTGCTAAAGACTCTAATGCTGCCCATTTACTAGCACTCAGGCCTGTGTGTAGAAGTGTAAGGCCAAGAGGTAACTCACAGTGCTGCTCATGTTGTCACCCAGTTCTTTTCTGTAAAACGACTGACCGTTACAATTTCAGCATTTCTTGTTTTTGCTTAGAAGATTTTTGTGGTGATTTCTAAAAAGATTGCAGCCACAGGCAAAACACCAGTATTTCTGTTTATTTACTGAGAAAAATGAAGATTTTGTGTATAGACTGTACATAAAAGATGGAAACTGCCACAGTAACTCATTAGCTTTTGGACTTCACATGCTAAAAACCACAATATTAGCATTTTGCTGCGGCCATGGCAGATTTTTGAACAACAGGTTACCTTATATAGATGAAGAGTGTAGTGTTAAGATATGAACTAGCATTAGTAAGGTTCGTTAGCTACATTAAACCACACACACACACACAAGCTCATCTGTTAAAACAGACAAGTGAATCTCTTCAACCATGCATCCATTCGCTCCATCCATTCACTTCCGCTTATCCTTTTCAGGGTCGCTGGAGCCTATCCCAGCTGTCATAGGGCGAGGGGCGGGGTACACCCTGGACAGGTCGCCAGTCTGTCGCAAGGCTAACACACAGGGACAAACAACCGTTCGCACTCACATTCATTTGCACATTCACACCTAGTGACAATTTGGGTTATCCAATTAACCTATCCCCACAAGCTGCATGTCTTTGGACAGTGGGAGGAAGCCGGAGTACCCGGAGAGAACCCACGCAAACATGGGGAGAACATGCAAACTCCACACAGAAAGACCCCAGCCTGATGTTGGAATTGAACTCAGGACCTTCTTGCTGTGCGGCAACAGTGCTAACCACCATGCCACCGTGCTGCCCTTTTTTTTTACCCATTCACACACATTCACACACTGGCGATAGCAAGCTACATTGTAGCCACAGCCACCCTGGGGCGCACTGACAGAGTCAGTCTTATAATGATCAAGTATACCCTAAAACCTTCAGATTTTCTTCTTACAAATCTACAAATGATACACTGTAAAAGTACCCTGAAAGTACCTAAAGAAATTAAGTAACGTAAAGTTTTAAAGGTTCTCTTCCAATCGAGATAGCTTGACTTATTATTTTTGATCAACTTCTACTATTTGGATATCAAGTACCTGCTACTTATAAAAACATAATTTCATTTTACTAATTTATTTAAATTACATGACAGACATGTTTGGAATGTTTTGATTCCTGAGGTGAATTTGACACCAAACATAAAAGATTAATATCTTTTATGTTTGGTGTCAAATTCACCTCAGGAATCTTCAGTCTGATATAACAACTGGATTGATTTCAATTCTGAAGAGGACAATGGAGTAAAAGTAAAATGTCTTTGTCTTAACATTATGCACAAAGTTTAACAACTTGTTTTTTTAGTTGTTTTATTTCTTACTGAAACATTACATAAACATTTATAAATGTGATTTCAAAGTTATGAATTTACTGTAATTTATCCATTGGGCATTAAAAAAAAAGCACTAATAGCAAACTTTAAAAACGGTCAAGTGAGCTTTTCATTTTGATTTTTTTTTAATCTATTTTCTTCTAACACTTCACTAGTGAGGTTATTTCCTGTCAAATATGGAGGTCCGTCCACTCGGTTGCAGGTGTTCGTTTTTGAAATGTGAGCAGGCGGGATTGAAGATTCACTGAAAAGCTAGAGACATCAGTCTTAATGCGGCTGTCTTCATCACTGCTGACTGTGAAAATGTGCTACATTAAAGCATGCTCATTCAGTGGCACTGTTAGCTAAAAGCTAATAAGCTAACACAGCCACTTTACTAAATTAGCTGACCGAGTTCACAGCTCAGCAGTGCAGAGGTAGCCAAGACAGGCTTAAGTTTTTAAATTACGGACAATGTGTTGTTCTGAGGTTTTCTCCCCTTTTTTGATGCAATGCTCTCTGTAATATACCGACATTATGATGAAGTCTTTCAAATTTAAGGGGATGAAGTTAATGAAGATTTCAGAACTGATGAAAAAGCAGCAGGTCAAAACTTGGAGTAACTCCTACACTTGTGTGGAAGAACAAATATCACTGTATGGAGAAGAGCCAATAACTACCATTTCATCATAGTCAGTTTAAAATTAATTTACCTAAGTAGTTTGGCTGTATTGTATGATTACGATAATGAATTGGAGAGATGATTTGCTATAAAATGATCTTGTGAATTAGTGGATTAATGTGTGTTTATGCTTTTATTCATTCATGTCTGATGAGCCAGAACTGAGATGATGCAGTGGCCTTGGTTATAATAATCCATGACAACGACCCAGTTCATCACCAGTCTGTGAAATTCTTTTAAAGTGACTTTGTGAAGGTCTCCCAAGAACTGCTGATAAACTTCTCGGTATGTTTGGAGTGATCTATGCACTACATCTACTACTACAATAATTACAAGGAGCAGAACAGCACTGTATTCATTCAGAGCTGCTGAAATGGTCCCAACTTAGAGACTCACGAGTCTGGATCACTGTATCACAGCACAGCATCCTGTTTTGTTTGTTGTTGTTTTTGGACTACAAGAGATTTCTGATAGTCATTGTTTTGAATATGAATGTTAACCAAGCAGGTATTGAAAAAAAAAAAAATAACAGAACCAGGACATCGGTCTATGTACGGGAGTATGGGAAACAAATGAAAAGTTTGTAGTTACTAAATATTTTTGAATTCATTAAACATTTTGCTTTTATTTTAGTCAAAAGGTACACGTCAAATATAATCAAAATACTGGAGTTCTGATAAGCATCAACTTTTAAGTTCATAAACTTAAAAAAAAAATTAAGGCAACCAATAGCAGAACTTCTTTGGGTTTACAGTGTAGACAACTGCAGTGCCTTCATAGCATCCAGTTACACTGAACAAAAGCTAATGAATCAAATGCATTTAAGTTAGAGGGACAAAACAAAAACACACACTGTGTCTGGCTCGTCTCCTCCATCTTTGTTTGGGTGAGAAGAGGATTGAGACGGCTGTTTGGGGTGAGCAGGGTGTGTGAATAGGAGGTGTGTGTGTGTGTGTGTGTGAGTGAGAGAGAGAAAGAGGGTGAGAGGTCTCAGCTACACTGATCCTCACAGCTATTGACCACATTAATCATGTTGCATATAGAGGATGTGTGCGTGCGATTGTCCCTCCTGTCCCTGTGTGTTGCTGCACTTGACTGCTCCTATCAATTCAATTTCATTTCTCCCCTCCCTCCCTGCCTCTCCAAGCAGCACCCACCCCACCACCACCAGTCTGTGAAGCCTGTAGTCTCCCTCTCTGTGTGTGTGATGGACTGCTGAGAGTCTAATGAGGTCCCTCCCTCCCCTTTGGCTTTTTTGTGACAGGAGTGTGTGTGAAGGGGGGGGGGGGGGGGGGGGGGGGCAGGGAGCCAGAGGTGACAGGTTGGTTATGTACTTTGTACATTTGCCTTTCAGCTCTCCTCTTCCTCCCTCCTGTCGCTTCTTCCTTGCTTCACACCTCCCCTCACCCCCCTTTCCTTCCATTTCTCCCTTCATTACATCCTCTCCTACCCTCCCCATCCCCTCCACATTCATCTCATCCATCCCATCTCTGCCCAGACTCCCCCCCCCCCCCACCCACACACAGCTTGTCCTCCTCCCCCTTTTCCTCCTCCACTCTCTGCAGTCGTCTTACCATTCATTTGTCGGTGAGACTGCGGCCTAATGGGCCATAGCAGGCCTTCCACAAAAGAAACCCACACAGAGTGCTGTTATTAGCAGATAGGGAGAGAAAGAGGAGGGAGGCAAATGGACAGGCGTAGAAAAGAGGGGAGGGAGAAACACAGCAGAACTGTGAACAGGAGAGGAAGGAAAAAAAAGGGTGGGGGGGTAACTGGGGTGATTCATTTTAATGTGCTGTTCAATTAACAAGTGCTGAGGAGGCATCTTCTGCTCTCTGGCCTCGTTTGACTGTGTCTGTGCGCTCTGGCAGTTAACTGACTGGCTTGTTTAGAGGAGCAGAGGCCAAATAGTGGAGCAATATGACCCAACAGCATTTACACGGCACACTGACAGACATGCAGGGAGCGTTCAAAGCCTCTGCTTTGAACGCCCCAGGTACACATGTTGCTGTGTACCTGGGGCAGGTACACAGCAACGGTTTCAGTGCAGCGTTAACACACAGAATTAAATTTGAAAAAACATCTGCATTAACGACATTGGGCTATGCACGTTTCCATAAAAGCCTTTTATTTTGAGAGGATAAACTATGGGCTACACAGAGACAAACAGCAACAACACACATTTTTACCGATAGACAATTTACAGTCAGTACAAGCATGGCTTTGGACTGTAGGAGGAAGCCAGAGCACCTGTGTAGACCCACACAGGGCCAGAACATGTAGACCCAGGCCCATTTACTAATGCAGTCTGACAGTCTGAATCACCATAATAGGCAGCTTGGTCCCTGAGTGATACAATTATTTGTAGTTTTAGAACTGAGTGCTTCCTTTTAAAACCTTGTTGACACATATGGCAGGATGAAATAAGAAAAAGAAAAACCATGACCAGTCTTCAAAGCCTCAAATCATGTTAAGAGGTCAGCACTGATGAATTACATATCAACGGTTAACAGAAGGCCAGAAAATGTTTTCATGTGAAGGGAACAGAAAAGAACTATGGTGAGGAGGAGGACATCTGCAGGCCACAAGAACGCCAAGCGGTGCAAGAAGAAAGATATCCGGCATGCTTGTTGACTTCCATTTCCCGAGATCAAAGTCTGAAAGTGTATGGAAATAGTTTATAATCCAACTCTAATGGCTGTGTCTCACAACAGCCTCCTATGGGCCCCTTTCTGTCTTGCTGGCAGTTATAGCGCTGTTGTGAAGGGCTTTCAGTGCCTCTGAGACTGGAAATGCACATAGGATAGAGGCACTCGCTGCAATACACAGCTGTGTGTATTCAAAAGGAGGGTGGGGAAAAAAACGAAAAAGAGGGCGATTATTATCTGTGCCTGAAATCTATGATCTACGAATGGCCATTCCAAGTGGAGACGGGCAGCACAATAAAGGGCCAAATACACTGCGTTGAAAAGAAAGATTGGAGCATTAGCATAGAGATCAAGAAACAGTCAGTCCTGGCTAACACAAAGTGAGGCGTAATGGGAGCAGAAAGAAGGAATTTTCTTTCACACTCAAAGCCAGCAGAGCGCTGTGCTCAGATCGCTACAGATGTGGAGCTCAAAAACATAAATCATATTACTTTAAAAGGGATTCCTTTCCAGCTGTTGCATTTTATATACGTGCAGTGCAAGTTTGCATTGTGGACTGTGCAAACCCAGAAGTGGCCACAGCTACAGAAACCTGTCAGTGTTAAAAACAAAACACACAAAAATAACAAACAAACCCTAATTTAATTGGCTCAAAGGATCCCAGATCTTACAAACAGATTACACATATGTATGATATGGAGTATGATGATAGAAAACTATACCACATCAGTCTTTCTATCAACAACCAAACCAACAGTATGGGGGGAAGACCAATTTATGGCCAATTTGCTAATACAAACACATTGTTTTCTTATGATTATAAACCTCCTTAGTCATCACCACAGCATTCTCAAAGCCATGACTAATATGGGAGTCATAATTCCACATAGTGTAGGTCTTCCGTTGATGGAGAAGCTAAGGAGAGGCAGTTGCTTTAGACTTCCAAAGAGCCAATGGAGAAAACTGTGTGCATAGGTCGAACCCTCAATGGCTGAACATGTGGTTCACTACGTATAGAAAGATGACCAAAAAAAAAAGCCAAAACAGTATCGAAGAGAAACAAAAAGTGGCTGCAGTGGACAATTAAAACAGTTTTTAAAGCCAACTGGAAGAACGATGACTCATATTGTTACGCTACAACTCACACTGACACAACCTAAAGTCATTTTGACTCGTGAAATAGTTTGAACTATCCCTTTAAGCTTTGAAGGCAACAAAAGGGGGGGGGGCACCTTGAATGAGAGTTCTGCTTGGTTGACTTCTATCCAACCATCAAGTAATCAATAGGAGGGCAGAGATGAAGAGAGGAATTCTGCCCGTTTCCCACAAAGTTAAAGACAGGAGGAAGGATAATGGGTTTGAGGTCAATATGATGAGAACATCTTTTAATCTGGGGTAACATTACTCTGTTGGGTTGGTGTGCATCCCAAAAAGAAAACTCGAAAAGGAATCCCATCCTCTTCAGACGGGTCTAAACTCAGGAGATTTATCTCATTCCCCCTTTAAACAATGCTACCTGTCAAAGCATTTGTTCCACACTTCAGACATCCAGGATTTCCACTCCACAGGCATTACTTGTACTTTTAATGGAAATGTGTAACTTAATCTTATGTGGGAAGGTTATGAGCTTATACTGGGGGGGGGGGGGGGGGGGGTTCTGTTGCAAGAGTGTAACAACCTGTTTGTAGGACTGCATTCATTTCGGGTCTCCTTTGCATTTCAAATGACCCTTTACTCGCTGTCAGCCCATTTTTCTCCTTTCTCCCCAAAATTTGTTAGGCAATTACAACCACACTAAGACATAAGTCCAGCCTGCAAGCATTAATCTTCCTTTTCAAGTTCAGCCTCTCTCAGAGACAGGGACAGAGGCCAAATGTGCACAAACAACCATAGTAAACATACGCTTGTGCACATACAAAAAGCCAATAAAGGACAGGTGTGGAACAGCGCAATAACTGAATACAGCAAGCCGTCAGCTTCAAGAGCTAAAAAAAAAAAAAACAGGACAAGGCCACCATTGATCTCTGCTGATAATTGCACACCCATCTAAGGTAAAAGCACTAAAAGCTAGGTAGGAGGAAAACACACAGGATAGGGAAGCATGAGAACAGGACAGAAGCAGTAAAAATGTGTTTGCACTGCATTTTATTTTACACAAACACACACACACACACACATACACATGTTGGTACTGTGACAAAAAAGTAAGAAAGGAGCCGTTATTGAGGGACAGAGTAGAGCAAACAATACCAACGGCAAAGAATGCCATCCTTTTTTGCTACCTACTGCAAACATGTCCTGAGTGGAAACAGCAAAGTAAGAAATCACAGTTAAAAAAACAAAAAAAGTTCAAGTGGCATTTTTAGTGGTTCTTTGTGTTTAAAGTGAGGGCCATTTATTCTGGTTACAGTGTAACAAAGCTGGTTATAGCCATTCTCTCATTAAAGTGTTTCCATTAACTGTTCATTGCTCTGATCCTTACAGAGAAACACGTCTCCTGGGCAAACTTTTGACTCACACATGTCTGAAACACACTAGTTTGTGCAATACGCTTTTAATTTATGTATAAAAGCAAAACTGGGAACCAGCACCACCACAAGAACACAGCCAACCCCTCTGTTTTCTCAAAAGAATTCATGATGTTGCACAAAAAAAAAATAAACTAAGTAATTGTGTATAACACATGAAACATGCCCTGCCCCACAGGAAGAAAAAACAAAAACAAAAAAACAAGCACAAGTGCAAGGACACTGAGATGTCAAGGAGCTTTCAATGTCTTCTCTGACTGCAAGAGCACCCTTCCTGTGTGTCAGATGTAAATCAGGTATCCACTACATCTTTAGTAAGGGCTGAGCACGAATGCATGTACACATTAACAGTTGTTGACAATCAACACAAAGCCATGGAGATCATGTTGAACCCTTACGCAGGTATAATAGTTGCAACATCTTTTTAATTGCTGCATGTGCTATAATTGCTATCCGGTTGTTCAGTCTGACGTCACTAGCCGTGTCTGGGTCTAAACTCCGCTGCAGGTCCATATATCAAACGATCACTATGGCATTACTGAGAGTTGAAAAACTGTCTAAAGTCTTTCATCTTTAATAAAATGATCAGCGTTCTGCTCTACCAGGTGTAAAAATTGAGTTTAACATCCAGGGATCCATGAAAACGGAATTTATGACATTTAACGGAGTTAGAAGTTAGCAGGGAGTTAGCTCGCTAGCTTCTATCTAAATACAATATAGCATGTCCTGACTGCGGGGTTTTGGAAACAAATTAAAACGTACAGCTCTGTTATCACTTCCAAGACAGAAAACTAAACAGCAGTGACGTTTGCAGGGTTACTGAAGTTTGGCTAGCTGGTATATAATGATGTGCTACATGACCGCTAGCGACACAGCTATGTTAGCATAATATAAACAAGCTAACTTTTTTTCCACTCGATAAAAGTTACCGTGAGTGTTGTCGGTGGTCAGGAACAAATGTAATCGCATGGCAGGATGCTGTAAAAGGACCAAACTTCAGCCAGGAGAACAACTGAGATAATCCATCCACAATACGAGGTTAGTCATTCATATACTGCTGCATGGGCTGGGCTGTAGTTACATCCTAAGGTTTTAAAAACTGAGCTTAAATAAATGATTAGTGGTAATAAAAGCCGAGGGAGGTCAACAGGGATCACCGACTGTTTTAGGAGCTTTTTGAGATCAAATAGAAGAAAATACATAACATTAAACATGTTAACAACACAAAAGCCATATTAAACGCAGACTACTTTAGACCCGGAAGTAGGATCCGTCGCGTCATCACTGAACAACCGGATTGTTAGACAATCCCTCACGTAAAGAACTGCTCTAACTTCCAGTCATTTTCTCCTCATTCTTGCTGGTTTTCATGTGGTGCCTTGACAACACATTGCATGTGAACAGCATGAACGGCTTGACACTAACATTTCAAAACCATGTGCTAAATCAAGAAAAAAAAAGTAGCACTGGATCAGCTGTTTAAGTGAAAAGCGTAGAGCACTTGGCAACAACAGTGAGACAAAAGAAGGGGTGGGTTAATACTTCCCTCTATTCTGCTTCCATCATTCCTTTCGTGCCTTAAATGTAATGTACAAATAGTGGAGGAAGCTCTCAAAGAACAACAAGCTTTGATTAATGATTTTATGTAATCAGGACATGCTCTCTCTGTCTCACACAGACACACACACACGTACAGGTGGCTGGCCCTTTGATGAGTACAACAACAGAGAGTCCTCCTAATGGCCTCATCTTTCACGAGTCTCTCCAAGAGCTAATAAGAGTGTGGGGACGATTTGTCTTACCAATTTTCCCTTTTCAAGTGTGGCAGGCGTGGAATTAATTACACTGATTAAATATTGTCCGTCTGATTTTTAGCTCTTCCCCAATGCATTGAGTAGCAAATAGCCAACTGGCTAAAGTTTGGGCTCAGTCAAATAAATCTACAACAAAACGCATATGACGCGAAAGAAAATCCTTCTTTTTCTACAGTCACCACTGCAGTGCAGGCTAAAGCACTTTACATGAGAGGGATGATGAGCATTTAAATAAGAGCTTTGGGATATTTAAAAAACAAAAAAAGACTTTCGCCTGGGAGATGAGGGTTTGAGCCCCTGTGGGTCCAGTATTTATTTATTTTTTAATCATTTGATGAGTTCCCTTTTTCATGCAGTTTTGTTTTCATTAGCAGTTTCATTGAACCTTCCTTTGGTTAATTAAATGGGGTCACCATGGTGGAAGTACCCACATCAGATTTAGACAACTTTTTTTCCACTTTTTAAATGCCCTTCCCATTGAAACCCTCATTACTAATGTTAAGGGAAAGCTTGTGTTTTTTGTTAAACTAGAGCCCTAGACAATGTTTATCGCAAGTCTTTCTCATTCCAAATGGCAGACAATGAGAGTAAGAGTAGGAATTTTGCATTCATTCTTTCCACAATCAACTGACCAGTACTACCCCTTTTTCTTCTTTGGTGATGTTCTGTGATATGAGAGGGGTGAGAAAAGGGCAAAAAAGAAGAAATGAGGACAGACTGGTTGGTCAGGGTTTCATGTTACAGCAAGATAATGACCCAAAACAGTTTAACTAAAGGCTTTAAATGCTGGCTGACCAGCACCATAGCCAGACATAAATCCCATCAAACTGGGTCAGAAAAGGACAGAAAGTGGGAATGAAAAGGAAAAGAAAAGTGAAACAACCGTGGGAAAGTCTGCAGAGAAAACTTTATTTAAACTTCCATAGCAGGAAGAATGCCACAAGCCTATATGGCTGGTGAATGAGTCATCCTTTCAAGCGACAATAAGACAAAGAATTTCAGCAACAACTTCAAGTTTATAACAGTTTAAAATCGTCAAACCAGTAGTGTGCATAAAACAGGATAAAACAAATGTGAAATGTCCTCAGAACAAGACTCAAAAGTGCTGGGAAGCAGTATGTGAAGGACATTATAGCAAGCATTTGAAGTTTTAGATTTGAACACAATCACTGAAAATATACATAGAGTCATCATCACTGGGACGGACTATTAGCAGATCCCACACCATTCCACGTACTGGGGTCTAAAGTTTACTCATGATTAGCCAAAACATGAGTCAACATCCCGACACAGCAGAAAAAAACACCGCTGAGTAGGGTTGCAAAATTCCCGGAATTTTCAAAGATGGAATCTTTCCATGGGAATTAACGGGAATTAACGGGAATTTATGGGAATAAACGGGAATTAACGGGAATTTATGGGAATAAAGTGGGAATTTTCAAAATTGAAGGTTGGCTCTTCTTAGGGAACTTAAATATAGTTGAGGAAAGTATATTTTAGCATAATATTGACAAAAACAAACAAATGCAATTCAAATACACTTGAATATCCATGCCATTCCTTAATCACATGTACAGAGCACAAGCTTGCTGCATGGCTATTGAGACCACCTACTGGCACTGTGCATGCCTCCATCACATGTACACATGGACCACACTTTTGAGCCTGAAGGACAAAGAGTATTAAAGGCACACATTTGAGCCTGTGGACTTAACAAGTGAGGTAAGTTTTGATGATATTATGGGAAAATATATTCATTAAATGTTTAAATTGTGAATATCACATAAAATGTATTAATCTGGTAGATAGCAATCTGATAAGATGCTAAATAAAATGCTAGCATCTGATAAGATGCTAAATAAAATGCTAGCATCTGATAAGATGCTAAATAAAATGCTAGCATCTAATCAGATGCTAAATAAAATGCTAGCATCTGTTAGATGCTAAATAAAATGCTAGCATCTGTTAGATGCTAAATAAGCCATAGCTAGTATAACATAAAGAAGATGCTAGCTTCCTCATTTGGTTGTTTTGTTTTGAAGATCATTCCAGTTGTTTAGCTAGCCTTACTATTTATATCTGTTTATTATCATATTGCAATTGTATTATTACGATCTCTTGCATTGCATTAGCATTTTTACAAGCTCTTGTTTTATTTTACAGAAAAATGCCACGTGCGCTATCTGATGTGTGGAGACATTTTACACCAGCTAATATACAAGGGAAATCTGTATATATGTGTAAGTATTGTGATAAGACGTACGTGAAGAATGCCACAAAAATGCAGCAGCACATTGCAAAGTGCAAAAAAATTCCTCAAGGCCCAACACATGCAGCAGCCAGGAGTTCCACTCAAGGGGAAAATGAATCTGTTTCAGCTGTATCAGAGTCAGATACCCACTCATCAGCTCCTGGTCCCTCTGGCATCAGAGGATTCTTTGATTTTATGGATGACACTAGCCAGAAAAACGCAGATGAGTGTTTCGCTCGTGCAATCTATGCAACTGGCTCACCCCTGATGCTGACATCCAATGTGTACTGGAAGAGATTTTTGAATGTTCTCCGACCAGCATACATTCCCCCAACCAGACATGCATTGTCTACTCATCTACTGGATGAAGAGTTCAGTCGAGTTCAAGCAAAGGTGAAACAGACCATTGACCAAGCTGACTGTATTTCAGTCATCTCTGATGGATGGTCCAATATCAGGGGACAAGGAATTATTAACTACATAATCACCACTCCTCAGCCTGTGTTCTACAAGAGTGTAGACATAAAGGAAAACAGACACACAGGCCAATACATTGCAGATGAGCTAAAAGTGATCATCAATGACCTTGGACCAGATAAGGTTTTTGCACTGGTCACTGACAATGCAGCCAACATGAAGGTTGCCTGGGCACATGTGGAGGAGACCTACCCTCATATAACTACTATTGGCTGTGCAGCCCATACACTAAACCTTCTCCTAAAAGACATAATGGCACTAAAAACAATGGACACTCTGAATAAGAGAGTGAAGCAAGTTCTGAAATATGTTAAAGGCAAACAAGTAACTTCCGCTACATTTCTGTCAAAGCAAAAGGAAAAGAACAAGAGTACTACACTGAAGCTTCCCAGCATAACGCGATGGGGTGGTGTTGTTATCATGTTTGACAGCCTTCTGGAGGGAAAGGAGTCTCTGCAAGAGATGGCCATATCCCAGTCTGTAGGCATCGACAGTGACATCAAGAAGGTCATCTTGGATGATGTGTTCTGGGAAAGAGTATCTAGCAGTCAGAAAATCCTCAAACCTATTGCAGCAGCAATAGCGAAGATAGAGGGGGATGGTGCCATCTTGTCAGATGTCCAGTGCCTTTTTGCAGAACTCAAGGAAGAAATCCAGACAATTCTGCCCACTTCCCTACTACTGAAAGCAGAGGAAACGGCTGTGGTCAAGTCATTGGAACAGCGGAGGGAGTTCTGCATGAAGCCAGTGCATGCAGCAGCATACATGCTGGACCCCAAATATGACAAGGGCATACTTTCCGGGGAAGAGATCAATGGTGCCTATGCGGTCATTACAGCCATGTCTGACCACCTGGGTCTCGATAAAGGCAAAGTTCTAGGCAGTTTGGCAAAGTATCGAACAAAGCAAGGCCTTTGGAAAGGGGATGGAATATGGCAGTCATGCCAGCACATATCTGCAGCCACCTGGTGGAAGGGACTATGTGAATCTGAGGCCCTTGCACCTGTAGCCTCCATCCTCCTCCAAATCCCACCATCATCAGCCGCCTCCGAGCGCAACTGGTCACTGTTTGGGAACACCCACACAAAGGTTCGCAACAGGCTCACAAATGTGAGAGTGGAAAAGCTGGTCGGCATTCGGGCAAACCTACGGCTCTTTGAGCCTGACACAGAGCCATCCTCAACAAAGCTGGAAAGTGACACTGAAGAGGAAGACTCAGAGTTGGATGCTGAGGAAGTGGACATGTTGTTGGATGATGATGAGGTCCAGGAAGAGTCTAATGACTGAGCAAAAATGAGAAAAGAGGATTGCTTGAAGGAAGATTTGAATGTTTAATGGGACGTTTTGGAGGATAAGTGGCATTTTTCATTTAACCTTTTGAATGGGACTTTGTGGAGATTTTTGGACAGGGGGCATTTTTTCAATGAGCGGGGTTAGGGGATGGTAATATTGAACTCAACATTTCTGTTTTTATTCATCCATGAAACAAGTTATTGAAACGTGTTCTATTCTACTGTACTTACAAATAAATCTGTTTAAATATCTGTTGAAAACATTTTGCATGGAGGTTTTCTTATGATTTCTGTTTATATTTATGCTTGGAAATAATATATTCCCAGTTAGTTCTCCTAAATTCCCATTAATTTCCATAATTCCCATTATTTCCATGGACAGTTTCCAATATGGAATATTTCCAAAATTCCCAAGCTTAACTTACCATGGAAATTTACCGGAAACTTTTCGGAAATTTTCCGCCCCTTTGCAACCCTACCGCTGAGTCACAAACCCAGATCATCGCCATCGTCATAATCAAATGTATGACCTCTTTCTTACTCAGTCATACCTGACTCTTTCCAGCTTGTCCCAAAACTTGCAGAAAAGTGTGTGTGTGTATTGGGGGGTTGCAAAAGAGATTAAAGAGCCTGATAAATGGAAAACACACGGAGTTTTATGAAAAACAAAAGAACAGTAAAGACAGAGTGCTCATGGAGATGTGGAAGGAGAGATGAAAAGCGAGAGGTGTCAGCGGACTCGGGGCCTGAGACTCGAATCTGGAAGAAAGATGGGAGATGAGGCAAGCGAAGGATGAGCTCACCAACCCCCGTCTTTTATCGCAACGTGTTCTTGAGAAATCCAAGAGCAGGTTTACACCAGAGGCTCGCAAGCTCTTCTACAACAATGAACCCCACAGCCATTCTGCCAGGAAATGACATCTGTGGAAATACTGGCAGGACACTCACACTCTGCAAAATGAGAGTGTCCGTCACTGCCTAAACAGTGACGGACAAATATCATCTTCCTGACCACAGAACAAGTAAAGGAACACAAAACAGAGCCAACTTTTCCGTGAAGTATCGACTTTTGGTTCTTCAATAACGGTTTTCAGTCCACTGGCTGTCAGTCTCTACACTTTAATCCTGTTCAACTTTGCTGCCGAGCTTTGTCAGAGTCACCGGTGCTTGAAAAGGCGTCGGAGACCCATTACAGTTTTATGTAACGTCACGGAGACAGCGATGTGCACACACATACTACTAAGCACCCCCCTTCCACATACACACCACACAAACACCCCCTTTCTGTGAACAAGGAGTTTTTCTACAGCTGGGTAACAAAGCATGACCCAATAATCCCAAAGCTTGACTCAAAGCTAAAGAAGCCCCCTCCCTCCCAAACACACACACACACACACACACACACACACACACGCGCGCGCGCGTTCCCCCTCCCTCCACTTATATCCCTTCCTCCCGCTCTCTGAGGACTTTATAAAGGCTGTGGCATGGGGGCTTCAGGGCGACTTTGCAGTGTAGGAAAGGGGGGGTTACAAAAACAAGCATGCTTCGCTTTGATTATTGAAATTATGACTTGGAGCAAGGAATACATTATTATAAACACATGTGCCAATGAGATGTTGATGAGCTCACGTCCCTTCAATCCATCACTATTACTATTAAAAGAGGCTCTTCCACAAAAGCCCTTCACTTGTAGTGTACTTTTTTTTTGGGGGGGGGGCTACTAAGGAACAATACCAGCCATTTCATTTCTAAATGGTCAATGCATCAATCAATGGGTGTCTTTGGCAATAAAGGTTATCACTTTCAACTGAAGAGATCCTTTTTTTCTCCCCTTCTCTTCTCATTTCATTATTGCGCTCATCAGTCGAGGGGCCGTTACATTACGCAAGCTGATAAAGCAATAAAAGCCCAGCAGCTAGAGGCAAGGGAGCAGCAAAACACCATGTCCGCTGAATATTGCCCAGCGCTGTGTCCCAATAATTATTACCTGAGAACACAAGAACGACTTGAGAGATTGCTCTAGGCGCACCAATTCTGAGAAACATGGGGCAAAAAAGTCAAAAGATGAGCAGGAAATTAAAGGAATAGGAGCTCCTGCTGTGCTTGTAATAGCTGTGAGGAACAACAACAACAAAAACAATAAATACAAATAAAACTGCATATCTCGTGATGGTTTAGCTTGTGGGCTCATCACATCTGTGCTTCAAAAAACAAAAACAAACCAAAAGAAAAACTCGATTACACTTTAAATGCACTTAATTTCCATAAAAGAGCCCAAATATGGTGACCCAGGCAAACAGCTGACTCAGCTCTAGAAAAGTCAAACGCAGACACGAGGCTGCACGGCTGCAGCACAGTCTCACCCTTCACATAAAAAACACCCAACTGAATTACTTTGTTTTGGTGTACAAATAGTAGCTCAGAGTATGTTCTAAACCATTAATATGCAAACCATGCGGTTCAGAAACTGAATAGCAGTTCCAGACTGCAATTCCCCAATACACCTTTCCTCCTCCCCTTTTCCCCTCCAAGCCATGCAACATCAACATGCATGTGTCAGCACGCAGCTCCTAATCACTCACCAGCAAGTTGCTATTAAAGAATACATGAGCCACGTCCATCTCCCTTTCCTATAAAACAAAAAAACAAGTATAACCATATAAGTGGCATTTAGAAACACGCCACGCATCGGGCCAAAGCAAGCTCTTGAAACTTGCACATTTTTTGCGGCTGTGCAACGCGATCCTTAACTATTCTGTGTGAGCCAGCCCAACCTATCCAAACCTAGCTGTGAAAAACAACCCGAAGACAATTGTACTCCTGTTAAGTCAGTCAGCAAAAAAAAAAAAACAACTTCCACAGTTACCGGTTCCCATGCTCCACACAGTGACGAGCAAGCCGAGTCTTATCTTGATGTCACGCAGCTATTTGGCCCCAGTCTTGTGTTTTGTTGACAGAAAGACAAAACCATGTGCCTGCCTGCCTTGACTGACCTTGGGAGGGGGAGGCTGGGTAAGAGGAGGAGGAGGATGGAAACGATTCGCCATGGAGCCAGGTAAGACTTAGTAAGGTGTTGTGTTATGGGAATGTACTCTTTGTTTTGACTGTTGAACTTTCAAAACTCAAGTTTATACCAACAAAATTCACAGTTACTGTAATTGTACTCCGTAGCTGCAGACGGTAGACCTGACAGGATCCCCTTCACTCCCTTCTACCCAGACTTTCACCTCAGTGGTTGTGTTTGTAATGGCAGGAAGTGATAAAATAGGTCATCACTCAGAACTTACACCTTTAACTCAAGACTGCGGTTTGCTGACAATCTTTGCAAAAGCACACACTTCGAATCCCTGAGGTGAGACCAGCCTCTGGGTCCTCAACTCTCTTTGGAAGAAAAAATAAGAAACTTATCAAAGCAGACTGCATCCAGCTTCAGATTTCATTTAGTTCAATGAGCATTTATGAAATGCAATTAGATACAGCAGTCAGCAAGAAAAGAAGCAGCCAAACAGTTTGTAGCTTTCACCGCCCCCCCATACCTTGGAGCAACATGAAACCCAGACAAGCTTCAGTGGCTCTCACACCATATGGTCTAAGAAAAATCCTTGCAGTTACCATAAACGACTTTTTTCAACATTATCCATCGGCTTCATCGGATCAATTTCGCCAATGTTCGAGCTCAAATTCGTGGCCGTGCACGAGAACCTATGAAAAATCTGAGTGGAGATGGATGCTTTGCGGAATGGCCCTTTGTTTGGAAACAGCCTTCTCTGCAGCGCTGGCAATGCGAGACGCTTATCGATCATTTCAACTGGAAACCTTTTGTGTTGCGCGCGACTGCGAGGCTGCGGGCAAACGGCATCGGTAATAACGAAAATTAATGCCGTACTGCGTCTGCTATTAAGGTTCTCTTTAATTAGAGAAACTACAAAAATACTCCCAACGTGGATTTTTATTATTCCACGCTGGTGGCGTCGGAGCTCTTTGTCCGGTCCGAGCAGCAGCCGCAAATAAACAAAAAGCAGTCGGGGGATTTTTTCCCCGGATTAACACCGGATTAATCATAGTAAGAGACCCAATAACCGTCTTTGTTCCTTATTTAAGCCACCCTCAACCAGTGTTGCGTTGAGTAGGAAAAACAAAAGAAAAAAAACTTCTGCAATAGAGAATGAGGGGGGAAAATGATAAAGCCCAGACGCTATAACGTTGGGTCCTTTTGTATCCGCGTCTGTCAAGCCCTCCTCCTCCGCCTGTCTCACGACTCCAGCCACCTCCGGCCGTCGACGCTGACCCTCGCCGAGGCAGAAAAGTGCTCATAGTTGCCAAGACATGGCTTCCGCTTTTTTTTTTTCTTTTGAAAAGAAAAAAGGCAAGTTGAAGCTTTAAGCTAAACAACGCTGGGTAAAGTGGCAGTAGCCAGCGGTACAGCTACAGAGTAACGCAATAGGAAGCCCTTTAATTTTTAAACAGCAGCTGGTCGGCTAACCTAGCAAGCGCCCCTTTTCCTACGCTTCCCTTTTTCATTTGGGTCCCATAAACCAAAAAAGCGTTAAATTCGACAACAAATGCCTCAGTACGATTGAAACGAACTAAAAAAAAACACGAAGTGTTTGTGTAGTTTTATGTGCGCTGAAAAGAGGCGCTTTGCATACTTTCCGCGACAGCAGCAAAAACTTCCATCAATCATCCGCCGTAAAAGGTCCAAGAGCAGCCGCAGCGGAGACTCGGAAAAAAAAAACAGTCCAGTGTGTTTATGCCAGGCAGCTTTTGCTTCGGTTAGACAGAAATATTCCACTTACCGACTTGTAAAACGTTTTCCACACAACCGGTTTCTAGCAGTCTGATACCCCGACGGAAAGGCAGTCCGTCTCCCGTCCCCACTGCCCCGGCTGCCCCAACGGTAGCTGTTGTACCGGCGGCAGATCCTCCACCGCCACCGGCGGTTGTAGCTCCGGAACCAGCACCCCCAGCCCCACCGGGAGTCGCCGACGGACCTTCCTCCCCGGCGACTCGGCACTGAAACGACGAATACATGCATATCTCCTTTTCGTTGCGGGGGAAAGACCAGTAGACGATGCGGCGCTGGACGGGCTCCGGGATCCTTTCGAAGCGCTCCTCTACTCTCTCGAAGGCCCACTTTTCCGCTACTGCTTTAGCAGCGCAGTCCAGAAGAGACTCGGGAGAACGATACCGGGAGCTGGGCAACCCGCTGCCGTGGCCGGGCCCCGGCCCGGGACCTCGGGGTGCTGGGCGAAGGCAGGGTCGCTTGCTGGCCGGTGGTACCGAAAGAAGAGGATGAGGCGACTGTTCTCTGCGTCCTTCCGCCATGGTGAGCCGATCAACACTAACGAGACGGACGGTGTGCGGACACCGAGCAGCAGCAGGAAGCCAACAACTCTCACACACACATACACACACTAAGCTCTCTGTGCTCCCAGAGCACTCTAAATAGGGGCTCGTGTCAAACTAGCAAGTATTTCAGGCAGAGCTTCCGGTCACAGCTGTCAAAATAAAACACGTACGCAAACGAGAGAATCTGCCCATTTAAGTCATAACACGGACCTGATGCTGTGAATTTCCATCAAAATTAGGCTCTTGTGATCTGATATCAATGAGACATTTCTCAAGGTCTTTTACGCCTACTTTCCAGGTGAAAAATACCACAATGAGCTCATATTTAGATTAAAACGTCACAAACGGTGAGGGGATGCCTGGATCTGTCTATCCATCGGATAGCGGCTGTAAAAGCAATTTTGGCAAATTCAGCTTTGTTTAGCTTAACTCATGTTTGTCATTCTGATTTCCCAAAGTGACATCAGGTCAAGACCTGAAAGTTCGTTGCACACATGCCATTCATTCATCTAAAGTATTAATTATCTAGGTCTTATTCTGACACATCAGTTCCAAAGACTGGTGTCATAAACTTACCCTTAATATCAGTTATTATAGTATATTATCAAAACTAAGTTAAATAACACATTTACTGATGTAATATAACCACTAAACAATGACAGCCAAATACCTTTTATCATTAATATTTAACTTAGCTAGCTGCCTTTCCTCTAAAGCTTTTATTATTTCTTTCTGATTCATAACATAGAAACATTTTCCACATGCTTAAGAATTGGAAGATTGCTTTGGAGGTAGCAGTCTGACAGTCAGTAATGATACCTGATTTAGGTGCTTCTAGTTCCTCAGCTTCTCTGGCCTCTTTTAAACTTTTTAAGCTGTAGTTCTTTCAAGGTCTTTGAACTCTCCACTGCTGGTGTTATTTTATTCCATCCTACTGATGTGTTGGTAGTTGCGCCTCATTCCCTTTTGTCTCTGCATGTATTCCAGAGTTGTAGAAACTTTGCTTAGCTGCCTCTCATTTCTCTCCTCTCAGATAAAGCTCCCCTAGGATGTATAAAGGCTTGCAGAGGTAAATATTCGTCCTATTCTCAGTTAAGAAGTCGATGCTGACATTGCCTCTGAATTTGAAAATGCAGTGTCTTTTGGTCTTTTATTTTAAAACTCAAAACTCTGGATTTCCTGTCGTTTTCCTGGTAAGTTTGTGTGACTTGATCCAGCTTAGCTGGCACAGAGGGCAACAGAGCTGGGAGAGAGAGAGAAGGATTGATTACAGGTAGAGAATGCTGCGCATCATTAATCAGCACAATGACAAGAAAATAGCTTAGACTCATGTCCCAAACCTGCTGTCTTGCTTTCAGACAGTAATTATACAAATGACTGCAAATACACACATGGAGGAAGAGAATAAAACAACAGTAATAAGTCATATATATGGATGACTTACATACATGTAATACTCACTGAAGTTTGGCTTTGATGTTTCTTATAACTGTGAAAATACATGACTATTAACTGTTCAGTCTCTTCCTCCACTCTTTCTTTTCAAACCACAGCACACTCCTTGATGTGAGCATTTTCCACCAGTGGAGAAAGCGATTTCAGCTTCTCCACATGAATAACAAAGTTGCCATTTTGCTAATTAAAGTCACAGTGTTATGTGTCCCATAAATATCAATTACCGCCGATCAGCAAATACACATTCATTTGAATGGGTCCAGCATGCAGTTGCGAGTGTGCCTCCCACAGCAGGACACAAAGGGTTTAAACTAATACTCTGGCTAATGCTCATTTCACATCACAATGGAGCCTGCTGCTCATATACCTGAGGCCATACCTGGATGTTAAGGACTTTAAAAGGCACGCAGTGGGGCTAATATCTTCATCGCGGCATCATTTTTGAGAACAATAACAGGAATGAATTCTTGTCATTTTTCTGTCTGTGCCTTAAGCAGAAGTTGTGGGTCTGTTCGTGCAGTTATTGTTTTTGTGTATGGAGTTCCTTGTGAGATCGTAGCAGATGGCTGATGCTAAATATGAGTATGACGTTAGACAAAACCACTCTTTGCCTTACACCGTTGTGAATATTATTTATATTTAACTTGAGCTTTATAGTCTCGTGGGCTATACATTTGCCCCCACAAGCAAAGCACTCCCCTGTGGGGGAGACATGAATCCCTTGAGAGTTGCTTAAAAAAATCTGCCAAATAAAATATGCTCGGCTACCTGCTGTTGTGAATAAAGGATCAGCCAAAATTAGCTACATTTTTCTGAATTCTGAATGTGTGATATGAGACAAGAAAAAGTAACAGTTGGATGCAGTCAGGTTTTGACCTCTGACATCTCCCTTGTTTGTTTAAGAGTGTTTTGCACGTCTGTGAATCACACTAAAAGTATGTGCATATGTCCTGCGAGATTATCAGCTCGGTAAGTGACGAAGGCTGGCCTGGGAAGCAGCTGTATTGATAAAACCACTTTTGAAAGTTGCTCTTATAGAGTTTTTAATGAGTAAAAGCAAAGACGGGCACAAGATACAGGCTAAAATAGACTTTTTTCTTTGTATTTTTTTATTTCTTTGTTTCAGCTTTCCTTTCATGTGACATATTTATATTCTTGTGACAAAGATCAACAATAGGTTGGTTTATCTTGTCTAGCCAACAGCACAACAGCGCCAAATGAAGCCATTTTCTCGTAACCTTTGGCAGACACATGCTTTTATTCACTTTTACAATGATCACTGTAAGCACATTGTTTCCATCGCTGCTTGCTTTCATGTTGTTGAGTCTTTAGTCATTCTTCCTCTGACCGATCTCTTTATGCCAATAGCTATACAACATGTATAGTTTGAGAAGGATGAGATTTGGGACGTTTCTCATTGAATGCATACATGTCTCTCATGAGTTATTGTGACCGAAATGCAAAATGCTTTACGGAAGAGAGAACGTGCCAGAGTTACTCAACAAAGATGCACACAGAGATGTAGTTCTATCAGCTTCCCCAGTGAATAACAAGCCCTGCAGAATTACAATGAAAATACAAAAAAAATGACACATTAGATAACCCTTTCAGATTCTGCAGTGGTCCTCATGATCAATGTGGGTCTGATGCAGATTGATTTTTTCCATGATTGGGGGTACATGAGTGCATAAATGCTTAGATTTGAAGCCGATTCTGTTTCAATGCTTGAGGGATGCTTTGATTTGAGTTTTGGATAATTGCACAAAACAGACAAAGCTGAATTTCATCGAGCTCTGTGAACTTGGAGTGTAGAAAAACCCTTTCAGGTTAGGTGTGGCTGCCTTTTTTTTTAAACGTTCAAGATCAGACACGGACGTTTACTTCCTGAGTTGCTGAAATGTTTCATAATGTACTTGTATAAGAAAATACCTACCAGGTGTTGCTGCTCTTTACAAAGGAGACGCATCATCAAGTATTGATGCCATCAGCTTTTCATTCCCCAGGTGGAGAAGTGGAGGTAACTTGGGATCTTGTCCGCAAGTGGAGGGGTGAGAAGAGTGGAACTCTTCCTTATTAGCAGATGGTTTAGTGCAACATCTCTAGTGAAATCGATGCTTAAGGAGCCCTTTGAGGTAAAGAGCCGAGTGTTAATTCAAAGCTGTTGGTTTACTGGTAGATCCCCGCTACCACCAACACCTGTGGCCATAAGCTGGAGTGACTGAAAGAATAAGCAGTCATAAATGTTTCCCTGAAGGCCGTCTTGGAGCGTTGAGGAGCGTGTCAGGCTACATTTCACTGTGTGTTATACTTGTATAACTATGCATGTGACAAATAAAGAACCTTGAACTCCTTGAGGAGTTGAGGTGATGTAGTGTGGGCATCTGTATCCTCGATGACTCCTAGATGAGGTGTTTTTCGACAGATTCAACCACGAGGAGATGCCAGGCATGAGACAAAGCATCTCAGAACAACCGGAGCTGAGGGAAAGGGAGGTCTGGGCACCTCTGTTTTTAATGCCCCCCCACACACACAACCCAAACCTGGATAAGCTGTAGAAAATGGATTGGCAGATGGATTAGTTTCACAATACAGGAATGCTGTAGAGTACTCAGGCTGGATCCACATCTTATGCAAACTACCAGTTCCCAGCAGTCCGGCATGAATGGCTTGAAAACCGGTTGAACACGCACCACTATCTGCTGTTCAAAAGTGCCGTTTACTCATACCACAGAAACTAAAGCAAGAACAGAATTTCAATCCTCAAATGAAGACTTGCCATCAATTTTGTTTCTTCAAAGTATCATAATATGCATGGATCCAATAAATGAAAGATTGAAAAAGAAAAACCACCTTGTGTCATTTTAATTAGATTCATTTTCACTCTTGACAAAGTACCTTATATTAGAAAGGAAAGAGAACTCGGCACACATGGACAGTTTTGGTGCTGATGTCAGTAGACTGATTGTATTACCTCAGAGGCTGGGAGGAATTTAGTGCTCTTTGGGTGAAAAAAGTGGTTCTTTTGTAATTATGTGGAAAAATAAGAAGACAAGCCTCAGGCACTCAGAATAACCGTGTCCATTAACTTATAATTACAAGTCGCTAAATGAAACAAAACCACCTTAATAGATTTTTGGATAGCCGTGTCTCCCATTTATTTCTACCAAATACATATAACTATTGTTCCTCACTGACCTTGCACGGGCAGTTATACTTCCTCATTTTCACAATAACTGACAATTGCACAGGCAGAGAAAATGTTTCATCAGCCTGGGATGAAGCCAATCCACACATAATGGCTGCTAAAATGCCTGATGAATGGATGCCATGGTCAAAATTAAGCAGATGATCTGCTCTGAAGTTGACTCTTTGGAGATGTGGGAGAGACATTAGTCACTGAGCACGGAGACAGTATCCAGATCTGTGCCTCTCTGTGTATCCCCTTCCCTCTTTTAAAGACTGCTTTTTGGCGTGCAATTATATTGAACAATAGGCCGAAGCCAATGGAGGATGCGGCCCGTTACCATGGAAATGATGATGATGGATTTGTAGATAGACAGAACAGGTAATTGGAAAAAGATTGATGGGTGACAGGGTGAAACAGAGAGATAGAAAGGGATGGAAAGAGAGAAAGAGAGAGGGATAAATTACCAAAGCAGCAGTGGGAGGAGAGAAAGTCCTATTACACCCTATCTTTCTGGGATTTACAATTATATAATGATGCTTCCGCTCTCATCAAGTCAATAGGCAATCATTCTTTTTTGCTCTTGCAGTCACTCCCACTCCTCTCTTTCTTCCCCTTGTATTAGCCCTTCTTTCCCCTCAGTATTCTGTTTTCTGTCTGCCTGCTCTTCTCACTATTTCTCCCTCCTGACTCCAAAGAGAAAAGTGGATCCATTGTGTATCATTCTCAATATCGCTCAGTTCGGGAAAGTGCTGTAAAGGGTTTGAGACATCACATGTACAGATGCAGGCAGCGTCCAGGGAATGTAAAGGCGCAGAGTGTCTGTAATGACAGGTTTGCAGTTATTGTGGAGGAGCCTCGCTTGAGGTTTGAGAGGCTGGTTTATGACTGGAAGGTCAATTCTCATCTTAAAATGATTAAAAAAAAACAAAAAAACAAACAAACAAACATGCTTTCAACTTACCCGTGAGCAAGGCAGTGAACTTTGTGTTTCTGACTCACCATGCGCACTAAGACTGTACATAAAAGAGAGAAGGAGCCACCATAGCATTATCATTTGTTTGAAGCCTGAAGACGAGTGTCTCTGCTGTTTCCATCCACAAAAAAAATTATGTATCAAGGGTGGGGGTGGTGGGGTGGATCTGACTGTGAAATCACACACTCATTGGCTAATGACTCGTGATTGAAAATTCATTAGCCAGTGAGTCTGTGGTTTCACAGCTAATCCTCCATTTTGAAACATAGTATAGCCAAGATTTATGAGATCTATCTATCTATCTATCTATCTATCTATCTATCTATCTATCTATCTATCTATCTATCTATCTATCTATCTATCTATCTATCTATCTATCTATCTATCTATCTATCTACCCTTACAGCAAGATGGCGGCGCGCACAGACGCAGCGGCCCGGAGCTCCTACACTTTTGTACTTTTGGTGGTACTGTGTATTATTTCACACAGTCTGGGGTTACTTCAATACAACAGAGATGATCTACTACAACTAAGCCGTGGAGATCTTCAACTAACATCCGAGTATCTCATCCCCCCGGAGATCGTTAAGCAACCCCCGGGGCTACCCGCAACAGCAAGCCGCAGGAGGAGACGTTGCGAGCGGAGGCAGAAGAGAGGCAGGCGGGGAGGCCTGTGGGCACGGCTAAAGACTAGTCCGTTTAAACCACCACTCCCGATCATATTCCTCTCCAACGCCCGTTCAATCCGTTACAAACTGGATGAAATACGACTGCAGATCGCCACTCGACGGACTTTTAATAACTGTTCGTGCATGATTTTCACTGAAACCTGGCTGGACAGCGCCATTCCCGATGCGGCTATTGATCTAGCAGGCCGCACCGCCTATCGAGCCGACAGGTCTGCGGACTCGGGTAAGAAGACTGGCGGGGGGCTGTGCATCTATATTAACAACTTTTGGTGCACGAACGTCACGGTAACGGAAAGACTGTGCAGTACAGAGGTAGAACTGTTGGTGTTAAAGTGCCGTCCATTCTATCTCCCTCGGGAATTTTCTGCCGTTTACATCAGCGCTGTTTACATTCCACCAGATGCTAATGCTAAGCTAGCGTTAGCACAATTGAGCAGCAGCATCAATAACAGCCTGGTAGCACACCCGGACAGTGTCTTTATTGCGGCTGGGGATTTTAACCACGCGGACCTGAAATCTGTACTTCACAATTTCCACCGTAATGTGAAGTGTGCTACCAGAGGAGATAGAACGTTGGACCAGGTGTACACCAACATGGCGAATGCATACAGAGCCCAGGCTTATCCCCACCTGGGTCTGTCAGACCATCTCTCCCTTCTGCTACACCCAATATACACACAAAAGATCAAGAGCACTGGGATTACAACCAAAACCGTGAGAACATGGCCGCAGGATGCTATTCCGATGCTTCAGGACTGTTTCCACTGCACAGACTGGGATGTATTCAAGGTGCAGGACACTGACAATCGTGTCGCATTGGATAGTTACACCTCCACTGTCTTGGACTACATCTGTTTCTGTGTGGACAATGTAACAACTTGGAAACGATTCCGTGTGTTCCCTAATAATCCACCCTGGATGACACACGGAGTTCAACAACTTATTCGAACGAGGAACAACGCTTTCAAATCCGGGGACCAGGAGGCATACAGTGCTGCCAGGGCCAACCTGAGAAGAGGCATCAAGACTGCCAAGCAGCAGCACAGGAGGCGTATCGAGGCCAGGTTTGAGAACAACACAAACCCAAGGCAGGTCTGGGAGGGCATCAGGGCTATCACGGACTACAAAAGGAGAACACCATCACCCTCAGCCGACAGTTCTACTCTGGCTGAGGATCTAAATCTCTTTTATGCCCGTTTTGATAGGGAGAACACCGACCCTGTCCTGTCCCCTCTCCCCTCAACCGATCCTGCTCCAGTCCTGAGCACTCATGAGCTGAGGCGTGTGTTCCGGAGCATTAACACCAGGAAGGCGGCCGGGCCAGATGGAGTGCTGGGCCGGGTGCTAAAAGACTGTGCTGCGGACCTGGCGGACGTCTTCACCTCTATATATAACACCTCGTTGTCCTGTTCACTGGTACCATCCTGTTTCAAAGCAGCAACCATCGTTCCCATCCCAAAACAGTCAAATGTCACATGTCTGAACGATTTCAGACCTGTGGCACTCACTCCCATTCCCGCCAAATGCCTGGAGAGACTGGTCATTAAACACATCAGAGCTGCTTTTCCACCATCCCTGGACTCGCACCAGTTTGCATACAGGGAGAACCGGTCAACCGAGGATGCGATCGCCACAGTGCTGCACACATTACTGAAGCACTTGGAACACAGGAACACCTATGCACGGCTCCTCTTTGTAGACTACAGCTCGGCTTTTAATACCATTCGGCCATACAAACTCCGTCCCAAACTCCACCAACTGGGACTTAACTCCTCTCTGTGCAACTGGATTGTGGACTTCCTCACTAACCGTAGACAGAGTGTCAGAGTGGGTAAGAACACCTCTTCCACCCTTGTGGTCAACACCGGTGCCCCTCAGGGGTGTGTTCTGAGCCCTCTGCTATACACTCTCTTCACCCATGACTGTATTTCCTCCTGCGCGTCCAATCTCATTGTTAAGTTTGCCGATGACACTACAGTGCTCGGACTTATATCCAACAACGATGAGACAAACTATAGGACAGAGGTGCAACAACTAGAGTCATGGTGCCACGACAATAACTTGGTCTTAAACACCAAAAAGACCAAGGAGATCATTGTAGATTTCCGGAAGAAGGGTCATAATAACCATCTGCCTCTCTTCATTGGCAGTGAGGCGGTGGAGAGGGTGAGCAGTTTTAAATTCTTGGGGGTAACTGTGACCGAGGACCTGTCCTGGGGCAACCATATCACCTCAGTTGCACGGAAGGCCCAACAGCGCCTCTACTACCTGAGGAGACTGCGGAGCGCACACATACCCAGATCTCTGATGTTGAACTTCTACAACTGTGCCATCAGCAGCGTTCTGACGTATGGATTTCTAGTGTGGTTCCCCAGCTGCACCAAGGCCGATCAGCAAGCACTCCAGCGGGTGGTGAAAGAAGCTGGCAGAATTATTGGAACAAGTCTGCCAGAGATCAGCAATATCTTCCCCACTCGCTGTCTGAGGAGGGTGCACAGTATCCTGCGGGACCAACATCACCCTGCGCGCCACCTTTTCCATCTGCTGCCCTCAGGGAGAAGGTACAGGTCTATACAGGCCAGAACATCCAGACTGGCCAACAGCCTGTATCC
Source organism: Maylandia zebra (assembly GCF_041146795.1). Taxonomy (NCBI): domain Eukaryota; kingdom Metazoa; phylum Chordata; class Actinopteri; order Cichliformes; family Cichlidae; genus Maylandia; species Maylandia zebra. The sequence goes on along the minus strand of NC_135184.1, from coordinate 29,786,063 downwards.
ACAGGCTGTGAGGCTCCTGAACTGTCTGCCCCCCTCTCACGGACAATAACCATATCCAACTTCTTAATAGCAATGAACTGGTCTGCATTGGTGCATCATATCTTTATTCTCTTCCCCCTCCTGCCCCCCCCCCCCCCTTTCTTAAATAGATAACTATCATATCTGATATCATATCTCACAGTACAATAATATTGAATGGGTTGCATTGTTGTACTTTGTCATGTTTCTCAGGTCTTTGTCTGAATTTCTACGAACACTACTTGTCATGTTCTCATGTTATTGTTAAGGATTGTCTTATTGCATTGGAGTCACACTGGGTTAAATATGTACACTTGGGTTTTAAGGGGTATTTATTATTTTCTTCTTTTTTTTTGGGTTGTATGGAAGCCCCAAACGCAATTTCATTGTTCTTGACAATGACAATGACAATAAATAAATACTATCTATCTATCTATCTATCTATCTATCTATCTATCTATCTATCTATCTATCTATCTATCTATCTATCTATCTATCTATCTATCTATCTATCTATCTATCTATCTATCTATCTGTGTGTGTGTGTGTGTGTATGAATGACATTACAGAGGTCAGGGCAGAAAGGTATTCTACTTTTGAGGTCCAAAAATCTATTTTCAACCACAGCTATTGCTGTCTGGTGGCCTTCCAGAGAATGCAGGGTTAAGACACTTCTGCACTGTCTTCATTTTTTATGACCTGGAAGCTTCAGTATAGGCAGCTGCATAGTGTAGTAGTAAGACTACAGGCTTTTGGAGCAGGAGTCGCAAGTTCAAATCCAGTAAGGGTCCTGACCAGACCCCCCCCATGCTGAAATCAAGCCCTAGCTACGTCTGCAGCTCGGACACAAGTATTTCATCACATGTTGTACTCTGTATGATTGTGTATGTGACAAATAAAGTTTGTATGTCCACATTTCATACTGTCTACAGAATCGAAGCAGGTTGTCTCACTTTCAGAGCAAGCCTCATTTAGCCATTCTTTAGCTATTAAAATACAGAATTTTAGTAATGCCAGCTTTGCCACAGAGTTTTACACAAAAAAAGCCCAACATCTCAACTACATCCAAACACAATACATAAATACATACATGTTTCCAATTTAAACTGCTCACACATACATATGTGTACATTTTCTCATATATCATCTACATATTCCTTTGATTTCATATACAATCCCAGCAGGCATACGCTGCTTTGACACCAATGCTGTGTAGCTTACAATCGGCCTACACGCTAACATATGCACTCTCTCAGGTAGAATAGTCATGTTCTGAAGAGTGAGGGAAAAATAGATAGAAATAGATCAGTGTAGCCAGTGAAAGCAGGAGGTGGGGGGAACACAGCTTCACCAGTGTGAAGACATTCAGCAGATAATATGTGTGTGTGCAGCTGGCTTTGACACAGGCACACATGCCTTTTGTCTCCCAGAATCTGGCTTACCAAGGGGCTGACAGGTCGGGAAATGTTTCCCCGCCATAAACACTCCACTTGAGTGGTTCATCAGTGGGGGACAATAGAGCAAAAAATATCCACCTTTCTATCTCTCACTTCATGTCTGTGTCCTTTGTCTGTCTGTATAGAAAGAACAGGGCTCTCTATTACTGCACTGATAGATAAGGACCTCTAGCTAAGGCTGATTTCAATGTTAAATGTGAAACATCTATCCATCTACCCTCTTAACCGCTTATCCAAACAATGTTATGGATATGCTGGAGCCTATCCCAGTTGACATTAGGTGAATGTCTGGGTTCAGGCTGGACACAGAGCGTCAAAAAAATGGAATCCATAATTAACTTCACCTAATGTCTTTGGGAGGAAGACCTGGACAGCCAGGAAAACCCAGCAAATTCCATCCCAGGAACTTCAGTAGCAGCTGTGAGGTGACAGTACTAGTTACTGCATGACCACGCCACCCATGAAATGTCACTAATGAAAGTGTGGTCAAACCAAAGATGTTAAATGTTGATTTCAAATCCAGCTTTTGCTGTGGTGTGGTCAAAACTACTTTCCAAATAATAAAGACACTAATGCCATTGTTTAAATAACAATGAGTCAGTTTTTGATACCAAACACTCATTTGCAAGTCAAAATTCATTCAACTGCTAAAGTATCAGGAACCGTTTGAAACTGCCGTGTGTTTACAGTTTTTCTCAGTCGCTTTGGTGCGTTTCTCAGATCAGAATTGAAATTCTCATAACTATTAGTTCAACCTCCACAACACTCAGTCATTTGTGCACATCATAGTAGCAATTTCTCCTCTCTCTGAACAAACTGCAAATGATTTTGGACATGAATCAGTTGCTTCCATACATTTCCCTGCTGCTTTCTGACATTTCCATTTGCTTATGTCATGTCAGTCAAAAGTAATCATACCTATGGATGCTGAACAGTCATTCCCAATAAAACTAATAGTCATACATCCATTGCTTAAGTCATCACACACAAAATTGTTGAACTAGTTATCACATGCCAAATATTGGCCATCTGTCAAGCAAATCCTATACCTTTCTGTATCATTTTTCCTGGAAATGTCTCCGAAATTGAACAATTGATCTCAGGTGAATTACAGCTGTCACTCATGAGGAGGCTCTACCAAATTGGTGATTTTATGTTTACATGTATTCTACAGTGAACAAGTGACTGTAGCATATTTTTCTTTTGCACAATTCTGTAGGATTACAAACACTTCTACACAATGGAAATGTGAAACGTACGTATTCAGTGTCTCAGTTACTCCCAAGACTCCCATAACATCTACAGTGACTTTACTGCACATTTCAGATGGCTGTACAGGTATGCCATAGTGCTGTCGTCAGCATTTTCAGGTGTCACCAATTGTTTTTGCAATGGGAAACACTGAAATTATAAACTGTCATAGTGGAAACATGACAATGCCATTTGACTATCTTGTTCATAAAGATGGTGTCAAGACTTTTCATTTTGATGGCACTGACAGTTTCATTGACATGGATACTTGCTTTTGAGGTATGGATAATCAATTCTGTGCATGTGACGTGCTTTAGCAGGCTATCCACTAGGTTTTGCAGTTTGCACTAATTGTTTTGGGAAATGCACTAACTGCTGTGCAAATGTTAATGGTGTTCTGAGAAACGCACCAAAGCGACTGAGAAAAACTGTAACAGGGTTTAGGGGACTGTTTGATCATGAAACAGGCTCTGAAACTTTGAGACTCTTAAGACAACCCCATTCGTTGCTCGAACAAGCAGGTTGTTAAAACCCATAGTTACCTTTCATTTCCACCACAGCTTCAATGCTGGTAGTTGTGACGGAAGAAGAAGAAGAAATGAGTCACAGAGTTATGAAGCCACAAAGTCCAGGTAAGGGTGAATGGATGGGTCACCAAATGGCCTGAAAAGATGGAAACTGCTGCTCATTTTTCATTCTTTTTTCAAACTATCGTTATTCCAAACTTTTTTGATTGCTCCCTTATTCACACAGAGTCATCAAACAGATAACTCCACAAATTTGATTTTGCTGAAAATTTACAGCAGAACCCCCCCAGATATTTGTATCCTGCTCTAGGACTGATCTAAGGATCGTTTGCCTATGAGGGGAATGGATAAACCACTACACTATGATAATCACAAATGATCTCTATGTCAAATGCTGAAGGATAAACTACAAATAAAGTTCAAGGCAGTCAGGCTGTCTTTGTGTTAGCTGGCTTAACAAAACCTAAAACCCTGCTGGGGATAAATGGTATACGGCGGTGGCCATCAGCTTTCCCACTTGAGCAGGAATTTCTGTTTCAGGCTCAGCTTCAGCACAAAACGATGTGACACCTCATCAAATGTAATGTAACAATATAATGATGATACAAATCTATCTATTAATGCTGGAGAAAATCCTCAAACTTGGTATTTAGTGCATGGGGCTGTAAACTGAAAATTTTAATTTAAGATAATTATTTTATGGCTGAGTACACGCTTGCTGCAGCTGTAAATTCTAATGTGGATGGTTTACATTAGAGCTCTGAAACGTATACGAAGTAATACACTTAAACATACTTATATATATACAATAAATGCTAAGGTTCATTTAAAAAGAGATGTGGAACTCACTTTAGATTATCGAAAGAACGAAATGAAATTAATTTTATTGATTGAATATTTATTCTTGGTGTTTGGTCTGTGTTCTAGTAGCTTTGCATCACATTAGTATCAAGTATAAAACATTTGTACATTTTTTTTTATCACCAAATTAAGACATGCTCATTGCCCTGGAAAAGGGATGCACAGATTATGTTCATTCAGTGGTTTCAGTAAGAGATGGCTTGTCCCAGTAGAGAATCTATACTGCACTTAAAACATGCTGCAAATAAAAGAATCAGTAAAAATTGGCAATTCCAGCCAACTAAAATTAGGAAAATTACCTACCCTTTACCAGCAAAACTTTAGCATAAGTTACCCTGGTGATATTGCCAGTTAAAAAGAGAACCACTTTTGTGATACGGAAAACTGACTTTAAACTCGACAGCTCACTAAACCTTTAATCTCTGTCTCATAGTGCACCCCTTTGATCTTTCCCTAAACCTAACCGATCTGTTTGGATGACGGAACCTACCAACAGAACTACACATTTTCATTTGCTGTGGTGATTCCTTTCAGCTTTGTTCAGCTTGACAGAAACTGGCAGTCTTACAGCTTTACAGAAACTGGCACACACACACACACACACACACACACACACACACACACACACACACACACACACACACACACACACACACACACACACACACACTAAGCAGTGATCGGCCTGAACTTCCTTCTCTAGCTGACTTGTACTTTGATTGCACTCACATGTGGACACATATTTATCCTGCTACACCACAGATGAGCAGTTGTTTTTATAGTTTTCTGCTTTCTTTTCTGCACAACAGAAGCAGGTGCAATTAATGTCCTTGCAATGTAATAAACACATGGATTCGTCTAAGCAGTCATAACAACCCACTCAGTCTCTAATGAAGCATTCTGCCATTCTGATATTCGTTTGCTGAGTAGGTAATTACTTTTCAGTTTGCAGCATTAAATCTTTTTTCCAGAATGATCATTTTACATGTATTGTTTAATGAAAACGGCATTTAGAATCCAACATTTAGAATCAGGGCCATATTAAGGCTTTAGAGTAAATTTTTATTTTTAATTTTATTTCTTTATTGTGTTGTCTACAAAGGTGGCACAGCTGAATAGGACAAGAGAATGACTGTTGACATTGTACTGGCAAACTACATGACAGCATAACAAATTCAGAAGCCCCAGACAGATATTTAGCTTTCTGATCGCCAGAATTCAAGACAGCAAAATAAAGTCAGAACACAAAGGCGGGCAGGCAGGCAGAACACACAGCCAGGCATGAGGGTACGACACAACACAGTGCAAGGAAAACACAGGCCTTATGCTGGAGCAATCAGGGAATGGGAGACAGGTGGGAAACACGACTGGGACAAATCAGACCAAACGAGACAAGCGAATCAAAACCATACACACGGCACACAAGACAGGGACTATCAAAAATAAAACAGGAAACATGCCACAGGTAGAGGCTTGGGCTGAACAAAGGGAACACAGAAACAAAACCTAAGGACTAGAAATCACAGAACAAAGAACTACTAGAGCTAGAAATACAGAACCATAAATCAAAAGACTAATAATGATAAACCACGATGAAATCAAAGCTCAATAATAATGCAAGAATCAAAACACTTGGTCACTGACCCAGGACCGTGACAGCTTTGATGTAGCCACCAGATCCACATTTACTACCCTGGTTTTCACTTTGATACAATATCCATGTTCTCAAGTGTCTATGACGCCCTCCCAGCAAGATCTCAAACCAGCTTACATGGTTCACCTGTATGAGGCATGCTAGCTGCTAATGAAGGTGTTACAGTCAGCAATGAAAGGTGTTACAGTCAGCAATGACAAATAAGACATGATATTTTAAATCTTTATATGGTATATTGTATATGCTGAGAACACACACTACACTTGTAAGAATCGCAGTTTTAAGGCTTTTTGTCAGTTTTCAACCAATAAATCGTTAAGTTGAACTTGAAGATCTTGGTAGATGTAAGCCAAATTTGAATGGATTATTAGCATGACCCTGCTCTACACCCCTACAACATTTTATCAGAATTCATTAAAAACTTTCAGAGCCATGGTGTTTAAAGAAAGATCTATGACATACATGCAAATGCTACCAGAAACATGACCTCCTTGGCAGAGGTAAATTTCTCCACAGGATGCTCCTCGTTCTTTGTGCCGTAACGCTTTGACTCACATGCAAGCTCAGTGTTGCTGAATCACATGATGGCACAACAACTAAAAGCAGAGCATGGGAAAGGGAGGCGCAAAGTCTCTGTGCTAGATTTGAGAGTAGCAGTGTTTAAATTAGCATCTTCTTTTTCATACATTGGGTTCAGCCTACTGAACACAGAGTAGAAAAACTGAATACCAATCCCATTATGCTGGTACTGATAGGAGATTGGGAAATCCCTATTTGGATTAGTCTTCCCAGATCTAGTGGGTGCACTAAATGTGCAGAATATGCAGATTGTTTGCAGCAACAAAGTGAGTTAGAGAGCAAATTTTTAGCGGTAGAATCGGCATAGGGCTAAAACAAGATGGTTTGCTTGTGTTTTTGAACTGTGTCGTGTCTTCAGATTTCAGACCCAGCAAACTACAGTGATGGTTTTTTTTGTCTTTTTAATATAACAGAGGTAAGAACTTCCTGTTCCATCTAGTTAATAGGTTCAATTTGTATCAGACAATAGCCACTTGTTTGGATGCTACCGTGCTACCAAAGCCTGCTCATTTTTGATCTTCTAGTAGAACTCTCACAGGAAATGAACTACAAATGGAAACCAGGATGCTTCTGGACTCTGGAATCAGCCAAAACCTTGAGAGAAACAGTAAAACAATAATGATCTTTACCTCCTCATACAGTGTACATTACCCCCCATGTGACCAGACCAGACACAATAAAAATTCTCGCTTTTCAGTCTCATTGTTTGTCAAATCCCACCCAACAAATCAACATTAACAATAATCTCTCCATGAGAGCAGTCTATTGAGAGAGTTTTAATGGGATTGTTATTGTTGCCATTTTGTTCATTGTGATTTCAAAATAATGATATGATGCAGCTTCCCAGTACACCTGGGCACGATTACGCTGAATTGCCTTGGGCTACTGCATAATAAAAATGGCAAATTGAGGCCATGTCTTAATCTTCTTCCTAAATATTGGGACTGTCACTACTTATGAGCAGTAGGTTATTGAATAAGTAAATAAAAGTGAATCATAATTGCCCATGTTTCAGTTTGGCTCAGTTCTTTTCAGCTCCCCTCTCTTGAAGGCCTCTTTTCCTGCCATCACATGCCATCTTGTTAATAAAGACCCAAGTAATGCCCAAAATCTGTAAATACATATAAGTAGAATTGCAAAATATTCTCAGTTTGGGGAAATAGTTCTGTTCTGTAAGACAGTTAATTTAATGTGTGGCTTTGACACCATCTGGGATAGTGCCTGATGGACACCTGCTTGTCCCTACACTCTGTTGGGAGAGCTTGGTGGCAGATGACAAGGGCCCACTCATGCTCTCCTGTCACATGGTGCATTACTCTAATCCACATTTCCACATAAGCAAAACAAATAAGGCATTTTTATTGGTGCATCACTTTAGATCTTGGTGCTGGTATTCAAATATGTGCTAATGTCTGCTTTATTTCAATCAGTAAATGATGTATTAATTAGTATTTAATCAAAGCCAGACTCTGAACCTCACCTTGCACATTTGCAAATACGAAATATGCATGTGAACTATAAAACAGGAGTGCACATCTGCACAACATCACTTAAATGTAAAATGGATTAAAATGCATCACCTCTCAATAACTGCAACACTTTTAACTCGACAAATCCGGCATTTCCTCTTAGAAACCATTACTTTAGAGAGCTCATATTGGAAATATGCATAAAAACTAGAAACACTGTGATCATTAAATGAGAATTAAATACACCTGTGGTTTTTAATCAGTCTAATTGCCTGGTTGTGAAAGTTGAAGAAACATTTCTTAATTTTTCAGGTTTCTACTTGAAAACGGTGACCCCACAGATATGTAAAAAATAGTCCTTAGAGGAACTGACAGATCTGACTGTGAGACTTCACAATGATGGAAAAGGATACAGTGGGAACAAACTAAAAATCAGCAGATCGCTTCAAGCAAGTAATCAGGAGGTATAGAATGAACCAGTGTGGCTATTTAGAATGGCGTAAAAATGCTGCCACGGACAGTACACCGCTAGCACAACTGAAACAGCGCCTCAGACATGGCAACGTGACTATCAAAGGAAATGTGAGTTTCTGTGACAGCTCAGACCATTTGAAGGACATCGCATAGATAGCTTTCATGAGCTTTAGTAGACAATTCTAAAGAATGTAAACATTATTCAGATGACTACTAAGCATGCACTCTTTGGTTAGATGAGACCAGACAGCATCATGTTTACGCGTACCTAAGTGTTGCAAAATTTAATCTCGGAGGTAATGATATGGGGCTGCTAGAATGGAAAATGTGTTGGGAGGTCATATTCATCGATGCAATCATTAAGTACTGTGGACATTCCAAAACACAGTAGACTCCCAGTCAGCAGAAGCCAGGAAGAAGGAAATATTCCACACGGATGCAAATCGAAAACCTCACGAGAGTTTCTAAAGAAGAAAAAGGGTAAAACACAAGCCTGAACAAGATTGTTGCGCAACTTGAATCCCACAGATCACTTTAGGGATTCTTTTATAGAGAAAGGTAACACATCACAACCCCAGCAAAGAAAACGCAGAGTTTGAGAAAGGCAGTGGTGCATTTCTTTTTACCCAGCCGTGACACTCAGGTGATGATTAAGACCAGGGTGTTAACAGGCTGGGGACTGTCCAGACAGTGTGTGTGTGTTTGTGGGTCTGTGTCACGGGGGATGGGGAAGTGTGCAATCACCTATCCTGTGGTGAAACCGCGAGCGCACCGTTTGTGCCTGAAAACACTTCCTCTCCAAATTGCACGCTGACACGCACTCGCATTCAGCTGATGAGCTGTTTTTTCTGAAGGACTCCTCCTCCAGCAGAGGTGGCACAAGCCTTTTAGCAGCTACTTATGACCCTCCACCCCCTATAATACACACTCACACACAGGCTCACCAACCAGCCCTCTGCCTCCCTCTTTATTCAAAGCTTGATTTCTTTTCATCAAGTCTGTCTCTTCCCTCTTTCTCATCTCCACCTTTCTCTGCTGGATGCTCTTTTGTGCCAAATCTAATCCCTGTTTCCCTCCCAGCCTCTGCCTCTCTCTCTCTGCTCTTCTTCACATCTTTGTCCTCTTTCAATTATGCTCTCTCTTCCTCACCTCCTTCCTCCTCCTCTTGTTCTATCTCTTTCACTCCTGACCATCTCTTTCGCTCCCCCTTTTATTTGCCTTCTTTTTTCAGTATCCTCAGTCTTCTTAAGTCTTCCCCTCACTCTGTCTCTTATTCTCTGCTCTCTTTACAGCCCTCCTCTCTCTCTGTGCATGCTCTCCTCCTCTTTTCTCCTCTGTGACCTCTCACCCTCTATTTTCCCTTTGCCGTTCACTTTTCCCTTTTCTCTTTTCGCAGCCCTTTTCTCCTTCACTCTTGGTGTCAGCGCTTTGTGGAAGCTCAGTACCCAGTGGGACATCCAGTGGAAGAAAGCCCTGAAAAACAAACTGCGGGGCAGAGAAAGGAGGGAGGTGAAAAGTAGCAAAGGGCTGAAAAGGAGAAAAGGATAGAAAAAAGGGTGCTTGCAAAAGTGTCTATAAAGGAGACCAAATGCCCATGTAGATTGCTGGCTAATTAAATGAAGCAATGAGGATTTTCTCAAAAATATATACAATTTTGAATGACTTCAGGGCTCAATTTAATCTGAAATATAATTTAAAAAAACATTTTGAACATTTCAAAAGCTTCTCGCTCTTGCTGCTCCATAATTGGCCTTCTTTATAAGCTTGCTTAGTTTCCAGTAACCTCTTGTTTATTGGCTTAGTTTGCTCCAATAGTGTTAAAAGAAGAATTAAAAAACTAGCCATCTAGGAATTCAAGTATTTTGCAAGGAAGCCCATTTTGTGAGCCGCTGCCCCTCTGCTAGTTTGTTAGTTGCCATCAGCAGTGACAGGATCTGGCACTCTGGCCCCTCCTGGCTATTCCTCCACATAAAAAGGAGGCAGGTGAGGCATTCGCCACCTGAATGAGGCTTTCCAGGCATGACCTACCTGGAGGAGGCTCTGGTGTAAATCCACATCACACTCAGGAGATTACCTCTCTCGACTGGCCTGGGAACGCCTTGGTTTTCCCCTGGATAAGCTATAGGAGCTGGCTGGCAAGAGGGAGGTCTGGGATTTCCAGCATAGGCTGCTGTCACCATGACCTGGCAGAATAAATGGATGAATCATTGATTTGCTATCATTTTAGATGACGTGTTTTCACATCACATTTAACATCACTTTATTTAAAGTGTTATTTTCCTTCTTCATTGTTTGTTTGGAGTATAATGTGCATTGTTTATAACTGATAGTGGGTTATCATTTGAAGCAGCATTTAAAATATGATTCATTACTGAAGAATGTGACGAACAATTTCAAATGTCTTTGTTTAGAGTGTTTTTCACATTGTCCATTAATCCATCCATTCTCTTCCACTTATCTTCACCAGGGTCGCGAGGGGGCTGGTGCCTATCCCAGCTGCCACAGTGTATCCTGGACAGGTCACCAGTCTATCACAGGGCTAACAGACAACCAGTCACACTCACATTCACACCTATGTTCACACCGTGTGCTGCACCATTGTCCATTAAGTGGTCATCATATTTAACTTATATGAGTGTTTCTTATAAAGAATGAGTCACCAGGAACATGCCTAGTATTTATATAGCACTTTTTTTTTTTCTTTTTTTTTTACTATTTCTGACTACAAGCCACATTCATTTTTTATTTATTCTTTTTACCACTCACACACCCACTAACCAATGAATCCATCAGGGGCCAATTTAGGTACAGCATCTTTCCCACAGTCAAACCACCGGCCTTCCAGTTAGTAGACAACCAGCTCCATCTCCCGAGACACTCATTGATAAAAACACAGAAAATAAAACCCATGGCTTGGGTTGCAGAGAAAGAGTGCCAAAAAAATCCTTTGCTGGTTAAGAATCAATAAATTTGTGGAAATGCTCCTTTAATCTGCCCCCAGAATGTGTAGTTAGTGTCTTTGAAAAAAGCCCACCATATCCAACACTGTATGAATTAATACTGCTAAAAGAGAGACTGCTGTTATTATACAGTGTTGCACTGGAGTGCTGTTTCACTTTTTTAACCACAGTAGGATTCTGACTTTCCTTTTCACCTTTTAATTTCTAACTGGTCAGACTGTCAGAGATTGTAACATTGTGGCTAGAATGTTTTAATCTTTTATTTGTTACTTTAAGACAAACTGGGAATTTTCATAGTGTTCTATAGAAGCTCAAACTTAAAGGGTCAATATGCTAAAAGGGGATTTTGAATTTGATTTATAGGAAGGAGAAAAAAGCATTGTCAGGGTGAGTAGTAGTCATTGTAAGTTCAAGTGGGTCTGTTAGCTGCATAAAACAGAATGAAAAATTGATTCTTCAAAGACTTTAATTGAAATTCTTAGAACTCTCCCTATCGCATTCATTACCTTGTACATCACTTTTATACAGTGACAGATCTGCTACGCAAACATGGCCAAAAATAAAATAATACAAACCAAAATAGGAAAGTCAACATCTTTGATTTTAAATGAATTTTAAATGCATAACACTTATGCATTTGCTTATGTCACAGTTGGGCTGTTGATGCCTGTTAGCTGACTCAGTCAAAGGGCCAAAGGGCAGAGTTTCATTTTCATTTAGGGTACAATTCTGTGACTGCAATCTCATCATTTACCTTAGTGAATAACATTATAGATCAGTCTGTTCCACAGAAAGGCTCTGCGATGAGAGGAAAAGCCACTACCCCGGTCATGGAAACACTAATGTCATTATTATGATAAGTCAGTTGATTGATAAAGGGAAAAATGGAACCACGGGTTAGAGCCGATGCCATATAAGACCAAGCATGGTGTTTTTGTGTGTGATTTTAGCCTCACACTCAGATCTTTTGCACTCTGACAAAATGGACTTCCACCAAATGAGACAGTTATATTTGAAATTACGGACATTACTTCAAAGCTGCTGAAATCACTCCGTCAACTATCCCATCTTTCTGTCCCCCAACCCCCAATTCTCTATTCTGCCCATGTCTTTCGCTGTATGGGCTCATTGGGCCCTGATTGAAGTGTGTGTGTGTATTTCTATGATGTGATATCATATAATGGTGATAGGGCATGATTTCACATCCAGCAGCCATACTGTCTCGTCAGCCACCACATTAGCTGAATGGCTTGCTTGAGTTGAAAATGTTGTTTGCACACGTGTGTGTGTGTAGTGCGGTGCTCACGTTCATGATAGAGGTGCTTGCTTAAATGCATCCTTCTGTTGGGTGTGTTTGTGGCCTTTTTGTGCTCTAGTTGTGCGCATGTATGTATGGTTCCTTGCTCAGTTAATTTCATGATCAAACATGATTAATTGCATTGAGAAAATCAGTAATAAACAATTCACTGACAGAAGACAAATAAGGCAGAATAGCATTGCATATCAGATGTTGCTGAGACGGGAGTCTTTTTTCTTCTCACACGCATGTCAAGGTGTTGTTACTTTAAGCTGTTCAGATAAATGAAGCAGATGTGTGAAAGCCATTTGAACTGTGTTGAGAAAAGTCAGGTTACGGTCTTCTCAAACTGGGTCTTTAGGTCTGCTTCCTGACTGCACCGAAAACTAAAAAACATTTCTATGGCCACACCTGCAGAGGGATGGCTAAAGATGGGGCCCAGGGTGACAACCATGGGCACACATTATTGGGGGACAACAGGTCCAGATGTACCTGTTGATCGTACATCAGATCTGTTAGGATGCCTGGGTCGTTGACCCGGAGTTTTGAGTTTATTATATTATTTATCCTTTCTAATCTTTGGTTTCTTTGTTAGAGTTCTGTCTTATGGTTTACGTCTCTGTTCCCTCTGTTGCAGTGCCTACCTGTGAGTCTGTGTCTTTAAGTTTAGTCTGTGTTATGTTTCCTGTTTTACTTTGGAGGTGCATGTCTTATGTTAATGTGTCTGGTTTTGCTTCCTTTGTCTCGTTAGGCCTGAGTTGCCCCAGCTGTGTTTCCCTCCTGTTTCCCATTCCCTGATTGCTCCCTCTGTGTATTTAAGCTCTGTGTTTCTCTGTGTCCGTGTTGTAATCTACCCTCTTCTTGCTGTGTAAGCTTATTTCGTAGTCTCAGTTTTGTTACATTTTGGAGTTCAGCATTAAAGCTGTATTTAAGTTCACCTTTTGTCTCTGACTGTCTGTACTTTAGGTCCTTTTCCTGCCTGCACACAGCCGTCATATAACAGAAGATCGCGAACAGAACATGGACCCCGCAGACTGTTCCACCTCAGACTTTGAGGCTGAGATGAAGGGGTTGGTTAATTTGCTGGACCGCATCACTCAGGCCGATAACTTACAGGCTATGGCTGTGGGACTGAGCGCGGTGGAGGCAATAATTACGACCAACCCCCGGCTTCACCAATTCTCCATGGACACTTATCTGGGCCACACCATAGCCGCGTGGAGGGAGCAAGTCTCTCTCCACACCAACGCAGCAGCAGCAGACGGAGCTCGCTGTAAAGCAGCTGCGTTCGCCACAGCAGGACGCCGTTTCTGCTGGAGGTTCTGGAGAACCGCTCCTGTGTGATGAGCTGGAGGACTTGCAGCCCGGTCAGCTGGAGGGTTCGTGGCCCGGCTCGTTTCCTCCCCCTTCCTGGAGTAAACGGCGTTCACGCCACTGCCACTCCAGAACGACTGAGCACACCCCATTTTTTTGGGAGAAAATGACTGTTTAGTGTTCCGACCAGCCCCTGTGGCTGCCGTTATGATTAGGACTCCTTTTGTTTCTCTGGCAGATTCTCAGCCTATGACTTTTTCCCTGCCTCAGCGGGCAAATGTAACTGGTAACAGAGTGCCACCATGCCATAACTAAGTTGGCTAAAGAACTGGGGACTTGGCGTTGCAGAGCTTATGGATCAAGCAAAGGTTAGTGTTTTTCGGCCATTTATGTTTTCACGTGTTCGCTCATCTGTCCAGTCGTCTGCCTCCGCTGGGGGGTCCGAGGGGCCCGTCCAGCAACCTGCCTCCGCTGGGGGGCCCGTCCAGCAACCTGCCTCCGCTGGGGGGCCCGTCCAGCAACCTGTCTCCGCTGGGGGGCCCGTCCAGCAACCTGCCTCCGCTGGGGGTCCGAGGGGCTCCCACGCTGTCGCCTGCAGCGCCTCTTCCTGCAGTTTCCACACTGCCGCCTGCAGTGTCACCACCTGTTCCGTCGCCTGCGGTTGCCATGCTGCCATCTGGTCCTGCTTTGTCTACACCGGAGGTCTCCGCACCATCTGGCCCTGCCTCACCTCGTCCTGTCCGGCTGGACGTCATCGCCATTGTTCTGTGCTGCCTTCCGCGCGGCCAGCCTCCAGACCTGCTCAGTCGCCACCGCTGCCTTCCATGTGGCTGGCCTCCGGACCTCCTTCGCCTGCCTCGCCGCCGTTGCTTTTCACACGGTCAGCCTCCTGAACTGCCTGGGTTTAGACTTTTGTGCTGTCAACCTCCAGGCCGGCCCCCTGAACTTTTTTTTTTTTTTTTTTTTTTTTTCGTGTGTGTTTGGTTGTTTTGAGTTGTGTTCTGGGCTCCTTGTGTTTCGTTTGTTTCGGTTCCTCCGTCCTGGACCCCCACCGCCCGCCCTGGTTGGATGTTTTTTTTGGTGTTTAGGTTTGGGCTGTCTGGGAGCCAGCCCTTTAGGGGGGAGTACCTAGGATGCCTGGGTCGTTGAACCGGAGTTTTGAGTTTATTATATTATTTATCCTTTCTAATCTTTGGTTTCTTTGTTAGAGTTCTGTCTTATGGTTTACGTCTCTGTTCCCTCTGTTGCAGTGCCTGCCTGTGAGTCTGTGTCTTTAAGTTTAGTCTGTGTTATGTTTCCTGTTTTACTTTGGAGGTGCATGTCTTATGTTAATGTGTCTGGTTTTGCTTCCTTTGTCTCGTTAGGCCTGAGTTGCCCCAGCTGTGTTTCCCTCCTGTTTCCCATTCCCTGATTGCTCCCTCTGTGTATTTAAGCCCTGTGTTTCTCTGTGTCCGTGTTGTGATCTACCCTCTTCTTGCTGTGTTCTGTCAGCATAAGCTTATTTTGTAGTCTCAGTTTTGTTACTTTTTTTTGGAGTTCAACATTAAAGCTGTATGCCTTCACATAACAAGATCTAGATGAATGAAATATTCATGTTGCAAATCGTTACTGGTCAACAGTGTGTAACTGACTGAGATCAAAACAGGATAACAACGACCAGTGGAAACTAAAGCCATCAAGCTTTTGAGGGCTGGATTCAAAATTACACCAAAAATCTAAGTTAAAAGCTAAATCATAGGCTGGCTCGGTGTATATGTGTTTATGTCCCCATGTGCTGGTGTTCTCTCTCAGTGAGCTCCTGAACATTCTGTGGCAGTATTTGTTGTTTTTTGGATTCACTGACAGAGTAATCCAGTAGTTCTCTGTTGGATTCAGGTCTGGGAAACACAAGGGTCGCTCAATGACATCATTGCTTATGTCGATTAAACTCTAGGAGCATTGTCCTTCAGGAGGAAATCGGGACCCACTGCACCAGCATAGGGTCTGATGGTGGCGTCTGAGGATTTCCACCAACTTATGAGTAATCATGGTGCTGTTGGCTAGCATGTGGAGGTCTGTTTGACCCTCTAAGGATATGCCTCCCCAGCACATCAATGATCTACTGCCAAACTCATGCTGAATGATGTTCTCTTTCACATTCGTCACATGTGCTCAGTGTGAACAAGCATTTATATGTGAAGAGAGCAGGGTACCAGTGGCTGTCCTGCCACTTTTTGTGTTGCAGGGTGCTGAGCTATGAGCACAAGCCAAAGGGTGGCCCTCATGCTCCCTTCATGGTGTATTTTTGAAAGACTGATCAGAAACATGCCCATCAATAACGTACTGGAGATTATTTTGTAGGGCTCTGTCAGTACTCTTCCTGTTCCATCTTGAACAAAGGAGCAGATTTGGGTTGGCACCCTTAAATTTGCCTGCATAGCTCTCCTCCTGTAATGGTCCATCTCCTGGTAGCTCTTCCACACACACACACACACACACACACACAGCCAGGAGAAAATAAAACTGTGTGCAATAAAATCAAAACAAAACTGAAACACGTATTGGGTCAGAATCCTTTACACACGTAATGTGTCATCCTGGACTACCAGTTTAACTTGAATGGGTTGTAGGCACACTAGCAAAAAGCAAAACTGAAGATCTGTGATCTAGAAGCACCTTATTTATTTTAGGATGTTGCCTGTCAAACTTGATCTTCTGACCCACACTGTTTTTAAATGTGTCAAATACAAGAGAACATAGCAAGCTGGTGCCAGAAAGGTTACCAGTAATATTGTTTACCTGTTTAGTTTCAGGTTGTTCACAGGTGAGTGGAGTTGCAAGGTTCTGACTGCCAAGTTGCACTGTCTTATATGGAGTTTACCTCCTGTTGTGAGCAACAGAGGAGAGAAATTGCACAGTATTTCTAGAGAAAGGGGAACTTCTCACAGTGTCTTGCTGCCACACTGATGGGAAGCATGTCACCAGCAGAGCCGTGGAAAATGCCAGTTGTGACTTTTTTAGGTATAAGGAGAGTCACTCACTTGCTCTGACACCTAAATGTGATGCCTATTATCGCTTGGTGGATGGAAAGGCCTATGGATGTGAAAGCTGAAACTTCAACATCAAGGACGGCACTTTGAGGTCTAAGATGCTTAATGAGACATTGTGCCTGCAAAGCAATCACCCAGCCAGGCACAGATGGCACCAGTCCACATGGATTTGTCTTAGATGCAGCTTTCCCACAGCACCCAAACATTATTCCCAGGGACGTTTTTACTAGATTTCATATTTAGAAGACATTTGTTGTATATAGATAAAGAGTCACAGTACTAGAACTACAAATTATTTTTGATTACTTATTATTTTTCTTATTTAAGATATGACTACACAAGACAATATATTTGATTTCAACACAAGGCACAACCTTCAAAAGCAGCAGGCACAGTGTTACCACTGTTTGCATATTCTCCTTGTGTCTGTGTGTGCGGGTTCTCTTCGTGTACTCTGGGTTCCTCCCACAGTGCAAAGACATGCAATTAGTGGGGTTAGGGTAATTGGTGATTCAAATAAGTGTGAATGATTGTCTGCCTCTCCGTGGTAGCCCTGCAAAAAGAATGGAGACCTCTCCAGAGCGTACCCTGCCCTTTGCCCAATGGTAGCTGGGCTAGGCTCCCATGATCCTGAATCAGATAAGCAGAAGAAACAGGATGGAGCAAGAACGACTGAGAAAATTGCATTTTTGGGCTTTGTAGCCACTATCTAATGCACTTTTTACAACATACCCAATTTATGCATCTAACTCAAGACTCCAAAATAATTTTGATTTAGTACCAGCATTTGCACTGCTTTGAATTGTGATGTGCATACCTTCCTCACCTGTGACTGTGTGATTTTTGTCACTTACTGGCTGGAACTACAGTGGGATGCAAAAGTTTGGGCAACCTTGTTAATAGTCATTATTTTCCTGTACAAATCGTTGGTTGTTACAATAAAAAAAATGTCAGTTAAATATATCATATTTTTGATATATTTAACTGTGTGTGTTATTGGACACACACAGCAATATTTGAGAAGTGAAATGAAGTTTATTGGATTTACAGAAAGTGTGCAATAATTGTTTAAACAAAATCAGGCAGGTGCATAAATTTGGGCACCACAAAAAAAGAAATGAAATCAATATTTAGTAGATCCACCTTTTGCAGAAATTACAGCCTCTAAATGCTTCTTGTAGGTTCCAATGAGAGTCTGGATTGTGGTTGAAGGTATTTTGGACCTTTCCTCTTTACAAAACATTTCTAGTTCATTCAGGTTTGATGGCTTCCGAGCATGGACAGCTCTTTAACTCACACCGCAGATTTTCAATAATATTCAGGTCTGGGGGCTGAGATGGCCATTCCAGAACGTTGTACTTGTTTCTCTGCATGAATGCCTTAGTGGATTTTGAGCAGTTTTTCCGGTCCTTGTCTTGTTGAAAGATCCGGCACAGCTTCAGCTTTGTCACTGATTCCTGGACATTGGTCTCCAGAATCTGCTGATACTGGGTGGAATCCATGTGTCCCTCAACTTTGACAAGATTCCCAGTCCCTGCACTGGCCACACAGCCCCACGGCATGATGAAACCACCACCATATTTTACTGTAGGTAGCAGGTGTTTTTCTTGGAGTGTTGTGTTCTTCTTCCTCCATGCATAATGCCCCTTGTTATGCCCAAATAACTCAACTTTAGTTTCATCAGTCCACAGCACCTTATTCCAGAATGAAGCTGGCTTGTCCAAATGTGCTTTAGCAAACCTCAAGCGGCTCTGTTTGTGCTGTGGGCGGAGAAAAGGCTTCCTCTGCATCACTCTCGCATACAGCATCTCCTTGTGTAAAATGCGCCGAATGGTAGAACGACGCACAGTGACTCCATCTGCTGCAAGATAATGTTGTAGGTCTTTGGTGCTGGTCTGTGGGTTAACTCTGACTGTTCTCACCATTCGTCGCTTCTGTCCATCCGAGATTTTTCTTGGTCTGCCACTTCGAGCCTTAACTTGAACTGAGCCTGTGGTCTATCATTTTCTCAATATGTTCCTAACTGTGGAAACAGACAGCTTAAATTTCTGAGACAGCTTTCTGTATCCTTCCCCTAAACCATGATGGTGAACAATCTTTGTCTTCGGGTCATTTGAGAGTTGTTTTGAGACCCCCATGTTGCTACTCTTCAGAGAAAATTAAAAGAGGAGGGAAACTTACAAGTGACCCCCTTCAATACTCTTACTCATTATTGGATTAACCTGTGTATGTAGGTCAGGGGTCACTGAGCTTACCAAGCCAATTTGAGTTCCAATAATTAGTTCTAAATGTTTTGGAATCAATAAAATGATAACAGTGCCCAATTTATGCACCTGCTTGATTTTGTTTAAACAATTATTGCAAACTTTCTGTAAATCCAATAAACTTCATTTCACTTCTCAAATATCGCTGTGTGTGTCTCCTACAGTGGGGCAAAAAAGTATTTAGTCAGCCACCGATTGTGCAAGTTCCCCCACTTAAAATGATGACAGAGGTCAGTAATTTGCACCAGAGGTACACTTCAACTGTGAGAGACAGAATGTGAAAAAAAAATCCATGAATCCACATGGTAGGATTTGTAAAGAATTTATTCGTAAATCAGGGTGGAAAATAAGTATTTGGTCAATAACAAAAATACAACTCAATACTTTGTAACATAACCTTTGTTGCAATAACAGAGGTCAAACGTTTACTATAGGTCTTTACCAGGTTTGCACACACAGTAGCTGGTATTTTGGCCCATTCCTCCATGCAGATCTTCTCGAGAGCAGTGATGTTTTGGGGCTGTCGCTGAGCAACACGGACTTTCAACTCCCGCCACAGATTTTCTATGGGGTTGAGGTCTGGAGACTGGCTAGGCCACTCCAGGACTTTCAAATGCTTCTTACGGAGCCACTCCTTTGTTGCCCGGGCGGTGTGTTTTGGATCATTGTCGTGTTGGAAGACCCAGCCTCGTTTCATCTTCAAAGTTCTCACTGATGGAAGGAGGTTTTGGCTCAAAATCTCACGATACATGGCCCCATTCATTCTGTCCTTAACACGGATCAGTCGTCCTGTCCCCTTGGCAGAAAAACAGCCCCATAGCATGATGTTTCCACCCCCATGCTTCACAGTAGGTATGGTGTTCTTGGGATGCAACTCAGTATTCTTCTTCCTCCAAACACGACGAGTTAAGTTTATACCAAAGAGTTCTACTTTGGTTTCATCTGACCACATGACATTCTCCCAATCCTCTGCTGTATCATCCATGTGCTCTCTGGCAAACTTCAGACGGGCCTGGACATGCACTGGCTTCAGCAGCGGAACACGTCTGGCACTGCGGGATTTGATTCCCTGCCGTTGTAGTGTGTTACTGATGGTGACCTTTGTTACTTTGGTCCCAGCTCTCTGCAGGTCATTCACCAGGTCCCCCCGTGTGGTTCTGGGATCTTTGCTCACCGTTCTCATGATCATTTTGACCCCACGGGATGAGATCTTGCGTGGAGCCCCAGATCGAGGGAGATTATCAGTGGTCTTGTATGTCTTTCTGATGATTGCTCCCACAGTTGATTTTTTCACACCAAGCTGCTTGCCTATTGTAGATTCACTCTTCCCAGTCTGGTGCAGGTCTACAATACTTTTCCTGGTGTCCTTCGAAAGCTCTTTGGTCTTGGCCATGGCGGAGTTTGGAGTCTGACTGTTTGAGGCTGTGGACAGGTGTCTTTTATACAGATGATGAGTTCAAACAGGTGCCATTCATACAGGTAACGAGTGGGGGACAGAAAAGCTTCTTACAGAAGATGTTACAGGTCTGTGAGAGCCAGAGATTTTCCTTGTTTGAGGTGACCAAATACTTATTTTCCACCCTGATTTACGAATAAATTCTTTACAAATCCTACCATGTGGATTCATGGATTTTTTTTTCACATTCTGTCTCTCACAGTTGAAGTGTACCTCTGGTGCAAATTACTGACCTCTGTCATCATTTTAGGTGGGGGAACTTGCACAATCGGTGGCTGACTAAATACTTTTTTGCCCCACTGTATATGATATATTTAACTGACATTTTTTATTGTAACAACCAACGATTTATACAGGAAAATAATGACTATTAACAATGTTGCCCAAACTTTTCCATCCCACTGTATATTCCTTGTGAAATTTGAACAGGAAATTTTCCATAGCAGCTCTCAGGGAAATATACGATGCTCTACATAGGCTCCAGGTTTGCCTTGATGACATCATCAGGGTTACTCTGTCAAAACTTTGGAAAAACTCCCTGCTGTTTTCACAGATCAACTCAGATGAACTCAACGTTGCGTGTACAATCAGTTGATTGCCCTCATTTCACTTTAATTTACATCTAGCCATAACAATGAAGCTGGGGACTCAGGAAGCTAGTCTGCCACAAGGCATCATGGGTTTCTAAAGACAGAGAAATGAACACATATAAACACAGGCTAATTTACCAATCAGAAGTGTGAAATTTATTTTCTCTGTTTGGTCATCTGGCAAATGACATCTGACAGGGAGTGAAATCATTTGTGTGTGTGTGTGTGCATGCTTCACATGCGTAGCTGCTTCGTCTTGCGTAAGAGGACACACAAACTTGTGTGTGTACATTTACATTGTTTATATCTTCAGCTCACATGAGACATTGTCTCATTGTCATTGAGCCCTGCTGTGAATTAATGATTATAATAGAAGCCACAGTTTTTACTGCCCTGCATGCACATTCTGCTGTCTATACTAAGGCCCTCTCC
Source organism: Maylandia zebra (assembly GCF_041146795.1). Taxonomy (NCBI): domain Eukaryota; kingdom Metazoa; phylum Chordata; class Actinopteri; order Cichliformes; family Cichlidae; genus Maylandia; species Maylandia zebra. The sequence continues at coordinate 29,764,431 of NC_135184.1, read as the reverse complement.
GTCTTTAGGGTTCGGCACAGTGCCTCCATCCTCCCAAATCCTTGCATCCTCTTCTGTCACACCAGCCCTCCTTCTCTGGACTTTCTCTTTTCCTCCCACCTGGCAGCTCCATTTTTAATAGTCTTTTCCCAGTACATACACTTTCTCTCCTCTGCACATGGTCCAAACCATCTCAGCCTTGCTTCTCTTACTTTTTCTCCATACTGCTCAATCTGAGCTGTCCCTCAGATGTACCTTTTTCTAATCCTGCCCATCCTGGTCCCTCCCATTTAAAATCTTAGATCAGAAGATAAAGGTCATATATATGGGAACACAAAACATCTACTAAGAAAACTAAAAACTCAACTAATTTCATGAATCTGATTACAAATACTTTTCATCTCATCACCATCTCTTATATTTAGGGGGAAATTTAACGCAGGAAAAAACACAAAAAACAACAGGAAGTAAAACTGAGAGCAGATTATAAAATAAAACAGGAAGTAACAATATATAAATCCAAAAACATCACACTAATACAACTGAGTTGAAAATTCTGAAATCAAGAAAATATATTCATCATTATTTTTTAGCTGTTTTTTTCCTGTGCTAAACCAACAGTGACTTCTGCTACAGCTAACGTGGCTGGGAGCAGGTCGTTGTCTGAAAACACCTCTGATTGGATGAGGTGGCACTCACAGGCATCATGCTGTGTGGAGTCATATGACATTTGAAGCACTGTTATTTTACATGAGCACACAGAGAAGTAGAGAAAGTTGATAACCACTGTTGCGACACCCCTTATCTCCGACTGAGGCTTTACATTTTATCTGCAACCTTTATGTCTGTGAAGGTTCTCTGTCATCAAGGTCATCGTAGTCACAGTGGACATAAATGTTTTTATGTCCACTGTGAGCGACAATCTTTGAACAGAGGCGGTGGTTTACGACACCAACTGTCTGCCATCTATAATCCAGTTTTGAGATCCCTTCCCAGATGCCTTAATGCCCATTCACATCCTGGGCCATCTGACCTCAGGAAATCACATGATAGGGTGGGGTCAGGTTTCACAATGAGCTCACCCGAAACCTTGGCTGATTGTGACCTACACCTATTTTCACACCTTGGCTCATGTGATTAGGTAGAGGATCATTAGGGGGTCCTTTTGTCCCTCTTGGGGGGGACACTCCCACAGGGTTTACATCTGGGCCACCTTGTGACCCTAGAACTGAAGAAGCTTCTCAGATGAGAGGTGAAACGTCTTCAAGCAACTTAAAGAAGTCCAGACGCTTTTCTTTCCAAGCTCCTTAGACATCTGCAACCTTTAGTACACACTTTCATTTTCTCCTGCCTCCATCATTGCGAGTCATTTTCCATAGTCTGTCTCCATTGGTGCAGAATATAGCAGCAAGTCTGCTAGTTTCAAGTAACTTGACCAACACTGGTATTCATAAAAAACAACACAAATGAGGATCATTAATTTATACATACATTTATTTGAAAAGAAGGTTTAATGGATGTTTGTAACTGAGATTTGGAATTTTGGGATTTACATGTTTATTTGTATATTTTGCTCTTTGTTTGGTGATGTATTATGTGGATGAATAAAAGTAAGTTAAAAAAAGAAAGTCTGTAGAATACATGTCTGTAGGTAAGGTTGTTTATGTATCAATATTAGCTTGAAAACATAAAAAAATATCTGTTTTAATCTGACCACCTTTTAGGATCTTTATCATTATTCCAAGCAATGCAAAAAGATGATTTATTTTTTAATTATTAATTAATTAATAAGTTTTTGAGCTAGTGCACAGCAGCTCATGTTGCAGACATATATCATAAGTCTTCACAGGAGTAAATCCAAGTTTATACTTGTCTTTTCTTCAGCTCAGCTACAGCTTCGATCGCTGTTGCCCCGAGCCACCCTTTTCTCCCTCATCCAGCTCACCATTTTATTCTTATCATCTCCAACAATCATCATCATCATCCCATCTACCTGCCCATACCTCTCATCATCTAACTGTCACACACTCAACTCACTGTCACACACTCAAAAAGGGGCCTCTAGCTATCATTTCATGAGAGTGTGTCCCTGTGTGTGTGATTGAGCATAAACAACAGTGTGCCGCTGTGGAGGAGGTAGGGGCTGTGGTGATCTGGACCGCTACACTCAGTGACGATGGCGCCATATGTTCCTTGCCCCCTCCCCAAAAACACAAACATATACTGTATGCATGACTACGCACACTCTGTGTGAGTCCACGGTGTGGCAAGTGTTATGACCCAGTGATGTGTTTGTTGGTATTGTGCATCCCCCCGGAGGATGGTTGGTGGTATTTTCCCTTTTCTTTCTTTTTCCCTCTCCTAGAAGGTGGACACCTAGGCGTGGCTGCTAAGTATCCGGGTGGAGTCTTTACCTATCCTCGGACTGGATAATTGATGGACCACCTCCAGTACTTAACGTCCGGATGACAGACACCTGGCAGTGCTTTTGGGGAACCCCGTTGACTCGATCACGGAGTTGTGTGTGTTGTTATTGTAGTGCAGGCTGGAGTATTCACGTGTACCTCTAGCCTTGCCATGTAAATAATTGTAAATAGGTTAACAAGTGGCGGTCACTTTTTTTTTGTACCTTTGCTGTATAACTTTCACTGTCGCAGCCTAGTAGGCGTGAGAAGCCGTTTCTTTTGTTGAACAAGTTTTCTCCTGTTTTTCGTTAGGTAATTAGGTAAGAGACTTGTCTTTTGTTTTTGTTTTTCTTTTTTTCTAGGGAAGTGTAGGGAGTGGGTTTTAGGGGGTTTTGTTTATTGTTTTGGCATTGCTCACTGCCGATGAAAATAAATGGCTGCTTAAATACTTGACAAAGGTGTCTTTGTTGGGGTTTGTGCGTGGGTGGGAAGTGAGTGGGGCAAAACTTTTGTTGCGTTTGATTGCTTGCCGGGACCAGAACGTAACATATTGGGGGCTCGTCCCTTTGGTGGTTCTTTTTGTGGCTTGTTTTCTTGGTTGGCGGTTTTTTCTTGTGTGGGGGGTGTGTGTGTGTGTGTTAGGATGGAGTTTAAGTTGGAGGACTTCACTCTGAGCCCGTCTGCGGAGAAGTTGGACAGGTGTAAAAAGGCTGACCTCTTGCTTGTTGCTGAATTCTTTGATGTGACTGTGCCGTTGACTGCGAAGAAGAAAGAGCTTAGGGAGCTCCTGTGTGTCCAGTTGACGGACAGGGGGTTGTTTGGTGAGCCGGGTCCTGCAGGGGGGGTTGAGCTGGGGGCTGTTGCTGGTGTTTCTGCCCCACTGAAAAATCTCCCTTTTCCACCTAGCCCTTCTGTGGAGGAGCTGCGGTTAACGCTGCGCATTAAGGAGGTGGAGCTAAAGAAACAGCAGTTGGAGGTGGACGCTATGCACTTGAGGATCAGGGCTCTGGAGGTAGAGAGGGGAGCCTCTGTGTCTGCCAGTCCTCCTGTACCTCGGTTAGCCCCGCAGTCACCATCCCCGCAGGTACCCTCCCCGGAGTCATCATCCCCGCAGTCGCCATCTCCGCAGCCACCGGCCCCGATGCCAGGTGGTGGCTTTGATGTGAGTAAACACATCAAAATGGTGCCGGCGTTTCGGGAAACTGAGGTGGATTCGTATTTCACAGTGTTTGAACGTATCGCAGGTGCGCTGCACTGGCCAAAGGATGTGTGGTCTCTTTTACTCCAATGTAGATTGGTGGGGAAAGCTCAAGAGGTATGCACCGCTCTTTCTCTGGAGGACAGTTTTGACTATGATACGGTGAAGGCTGCTGTCCTGCGCGCTTACGAGCTTGTGCCAGAGGCTTACAGGCAGAGATTTAGGGATGGGAAAAAATCCGCCAACCAGACCTATGTGGAGTTTGCCAGAGAAAAGAAAACTCTGTTTGATAAGTGGTGTCATGCTACAGAAGTAAAAACCTTGGAAGACCTGCGTGAGTTGGTGACGTTAGAGGAGTTTAAAAATCAACTACCAGACACTGTGGTAACCTACTTAAACGAACAGAAGGTTACGACTCTCGCCGCTGCTGCTATACGGGCTGATGAGTTTGTGTTGACACATAAAGTGGTGTTTTCGGCTCCTGCTCACAGTTTTCCGTCTTCCGGTGGCCCGCCCCGATGGTCTCCAAGGGGCACCCGCCGTGCCATCCCCTCATCCGTTGAGAACCGCGTGTGTTTTTTTTGCCATGAGCAGGGACACCTTATTGCGGTTTGCCCTGCTCTGAAAAGAAAAGAAATGACCAGGAAGGGTGCATCTCCTTCCCCAATAAACCTTCTACAGATAAACCCTCCTCCTTTGGGGGAGGTGATGGTACCCGAAAACGATAAAGTAGATGAGGAGTTTAAGCCATTTGTGTCAAACGGTTTTGTTTCCTTGATAGGGGAAGATCGGCGGGCTCCTGTCAGTATTTTGCGAGACACTGGTGCGAAACAGTCGCTCATTCGTGAGGGGGTTTTACCGTTTTCAGCTCAATCCTATTGTGGGGCTGATGTGTTAGCCTGGGGAGTTAGGATGTGTGTAATACGGGTTCCTTTACATTTGGTGCAGCTTTCGTCTCAGTTTTTGTCTGGTGAGGTTAAGCTTGGGGTGCGACCCCAGTTACCGGTTGCAGGTATTGACATCATTTTGGGAAACGATCTAGCTGGCTGCACAGTTTTTCCGTCGCCAGAAGTAGTTGATATACCACTTACAGATAATAGTGGTTTCGCTTGTGCCACATCAAATGCTGTTCCTTTGTTTCCTGTGTGTGCTGTGACACGTGCGCAGGCACGCAAACAGGGTGACTTGGTGGATCTTAGCGACTTTTTCTTAAGCGCTTCAGACCCACTGAGCTTGCGACCCGCCTGTGAAGGTACCCCTGTCTCTGTATCACTTCAGCCGGATGAGGAGACTATGACTCTGTCAGTAGATAAAGACAAGCTTATAGAAATTCAAAAAAATGATGAGAGCTTGTCATCTTGTTGGGCGTATGTGACAGAGCCTAAGAGTGGGAGATCTGCGTCCTACCTTATTGAGGATGGGGTGCTGATGCGCTACTGGACTCCCAGTTCTGGCTGCACCCATGAGGGAGTGCAGCAGATTGTTGTTCCGCAGTCGCTTCGTCCCCAGGTCCTAAGCTTGGCACATGACCACATTATGTCCGGTCACGTGGGAATCACAAAAACATATAACCGTGTCCTCCGTTATTTCTTTTGGCCTGGTCTCAAATCTGATGTGGTAAGATTCTGCCGCTCGTGTCACACGTGTCAGCTTGCTGGTAAACCAAATCGGGCGATTCCCGCTGCTCCGCTACAACCCATCCCGGTTGTTGGGGAACCTTTTGAACATGTCATTGTTGATTGTGTGGGTCCTCTTCCTAAAACACAGTCCGGAAATCAATACCTACTTACCATGATGTGTATTACCACTCGTTATCCGGAGGCCATTCCACTACGCTCATTAAAAACCCGTGGGATTGTGAAAGCATTAGTTAAGTTTTTTTCCACTTTCGGGTTGCCTAAACGCATCCAAACTGATCAGGGCACAAACTTTATGTCTAAAATTTTTGCCCAGGTCATGACAGAGCTCGGTGTCACTCATCACACTTCGAGCGCATACCACCCGGAGAGTCAGGGTGCATTAGAAAGGTTCCATCAAACCCTAAAAAACATGCTTCGCAAATTTTGCACGGAGTCTGGCCGTGAGTGGGATGAGGGGGTGCCACTACTGTTGTTTGCCGTCAGGGAGACATGTCAGGAGTCTTTGGGGTTCAGTCCAGCTGATTTGGTTTTTGGCCACACGGTGCGCGGTCCGTTACGTCTCCTGAAAGAGAAATTTCTCTCAGATAGTCATCGGCCGAAAGAAAATATTCTGGACTATGTTAGTTTGTTTAAGGAGAGGCTACATAATGCCTGTGCTTTGGCTCGTGACATGCTAGCAAAGGCTCAGGTTAGAATGAAAACACATTTTGATAAGAAGTCTGTAGTACGGATGTTCCAGTCAGGTGACCGCGTGTTGGTTTTCTTGCCGGTTGTTGGTTCTTCCCTGCAAGCAAAGTTTTCCGGTCCGTATGTCATTGAGCGCAAACTAAGTGAGACGGATTATGTGGTGTTAACCCCTGATCGTAAGAGGAAAAGTCGCGTCTGTCACATCAACATGCTGAAGGAATACATTGATCGTGACCGCTCTAGTTTGGCACCTGTTGTGTCACCTATTGTGTCGGTATCCGTTTCTCAACCCTTGTATAGTCCCGGCGATGACGGGTTGGATGACAGGCACACCTCTGTTTCGGGTGCGCGTCTTGGGAACTCTGAAATCTTGGCTGACTTGGATGCCTATTTGGCGCCCCTGTCTGATCCCGCTAATTCTGATGTCCGTGAGCTCATTACAAACTACTCTGCTCTTTTCGGTGACATCCCCACTCAAACGCATGTATTAAGTCATGATATTGATGTGGGTGGCCATAAGCCCATAAAGCAGCATGCATACCGGGTAAATCCCACTAAGCGGGCCATTATGCAGCAAGAAGTCCAGTATCTTCTTGACCACGGTTTTGCTTTCCCCAGTAATAGCTCTTGGAGCTCACCATCACTTCTCGTTCCAAAACCCGATCAAACTCCCCGTTTCTGTAATGATTTCCGAAAAGTAAATGCTGTTACGAAACCCGATTCGTTTCCTCTCCCACGTATGGATGATCTGGTCGATCGTGTGGGTTCGGCAAACTATGTAACCAAACTTGACCTCTTAAAAGGGTACTGGCAGGTCCCCTTAACTCAACGCGCATCAGAAATCAGTGCCTTTGTTACACCCGATCATTTTTTGCAATATACCGTCATGCCGTTCGGGTTGAGAAATGCCCCCGCCACATTTCAACGACTGATGAACACGGTGTTACAGGGAGTCGTAAATTGCGAAGTGTACCTGGATGATATAGTGGCCTATTCCTCCACCTGGACTGAACACCTCAAGATTCTCAGGGAAATATTTGACCGGTTGCATGATGCCTCTCTGACACTGAATCTGGCTAAGTGTGAGTTTGGAAAGGCGGTTGTAACTTATCTAGGGAAACAAGTAGGACAAGGTAGAGTCCTCCCTGTTGCTGTGAAAGTGCAGGCAATAGTCGACTTTCCAGTTCCACAGACTCGTCGGGAGCTGCGGCGTTTTTTGGGCATGGCGGGTTATTACCGTGGGTTCTGCAAAAACTTCTCTGAGGTAGTAGCCCCGTTAACCAGTCTTGCCAGTCCAAAATCGCCATTTGTGTGGACAGAGAAATGTCAGTTCGCTTTCGAAGCTGCTAAAGCTCTCCTTTGTAGTGCTCCGGTGTTGGCCGCCCCTGATTTTACACATCCGTTCAAGCTTGAGGTGGACGCCAGTGTTTTGGGGGCAGGTGCAGTGCTCGTGCAGGAGGATGACAATGGCATTGACCACCCAGTCTGCTTCTTTTCTAGAAAATTTCTAAAACACCAACTGCATTACAGCACGATTGAAAAGGAAGCCTTAGCCTTGCTATTGGCCTTGCAGCACTTTGAAGTGTACCTGGGATCTAGTCCTGTTCCAACCATTGTGTTCTCTGACCATAACCCTCTCCAGTTTCTATCTCGGATGCAAAACAGCAACCAGCGCCTTATGCGTTGGTCCCTACTCCTTCAGGACTTCAACATTGAGATCCGATATAAAAAGGGCTTAGAGAACGTTATGGCTGATGCCCTCTCTAGGGCTTAAATCAAACATCTTTGTGTGGGGTTGGATGTTTGATTTTTTTTTTGGGTGGGGGAAACTGTTATGACCCAGTGATGTGTTTGTTGGTATTGTGCATCCCCCCGGAGGATGGTTGGTGGTATTTTCCCTTTTCTTTCTTTTTCCCTCTCCTAGAAGGTGGACACCTAGGCGTGGCTGCTAAGTATCCGGGTGGAGTCTTTACCTATCCTCGGACTGGATAATTGATGGACCACCTCCAGTACTTAACGTCCGGATGACAGACACCTGGCAGTGCTTTTGGGGAACCCCGTTGACTCGATCACGGAGTTGTGTGTGTTGTTATTGTAGTGCAGGCTGGAGTATTCACGTGTACCTCTAGCCTTGCCATGTAAATAATTGTAAATAGGTTAACAAGTGGCGGTCACTTTTTTTTTGTACCTTTGCTGTATAACTTTCACTGTCGCAGCCTAGTAGGCGTGAGAAGCCGTTTCTTTTGTTGAACAAGTTTTCTCCTGTTTTTCGTTAGGTAATTAGGTAAGAGACTTGTCTTTTGTTTTTGTTTTTCTTTTTTTCTAGGGAAGTGTAGGGAGTGGGTTTTAGGGGGTTTTGTTTATTGTTTTGGCATTGCTCACTGCCGATGAAAATAAATGGCTGCTTAAATACTTGACAAAGGTGTCTTTGTTGGGGTTTGTGCGTGGGTGGGAAGTGAGTGGGGCAAAACTTTTGTTGCGTTTGATTGCTTGCCGGGACCAGAACGTAACACAAGTTTAGTGCCAAATGAAGCGATATCTACATGAACCTAAAGAAACCCAAGTGGGAGGTTTTGTGTTGGAGTTAAAGCAGCAAATGAATTTTGTGCAGCAAAGCATAACTTCAGTGCTCATTAGAGACATTGCATTAGCTGCTGTAGGTTTGTTGAGATGTAAGCTTGACTTTAAATGAAAGGGACTGCTTTTAGTTAGGGGAATCACTTCATGAGAAAAACAAGACAAGAAAAACATAAAAAGAGGCGACCTTATATCAATTAATATGACCGCTTGCTGTGCCAGCCTTACTGTTTAGAGTACAGTAATTTCCAGCCACATTATTTTCCTTACTTAATATCTAATGTAAGTTTCACTGGTGGAAGGGAAAGAGTCCAGAACCTGGACCTATATTACCATAATTGGGTCAAAAAAAGTCACCGTGTCACCACACTCACAGACAGCCAAACTGATTTATATGAAAGCCTTTATATAAAACTTTAATTATATTTTTAAATGAACAGACTTAAAAGAAAAGATGATGTAATGATATAATCAACGATGATGCTATTTCTAGGAGTTGATCCGTTGGTCAGCCCTGCACTGCGACTTGACCGATTAAAAAGATCTTAAGCTTTACTGATTTTGACTAGAAACTTTCTGTTTAAGCATCTCTGCAGAGGCATAACCACAAAATGCTGAACAAAGTTATGGAAATAATTAAATGAAAGCACATTCAGGGTAAACCACACGTGCTGGTGCAGCATGATTGAAAGACACAGTGTTAATTAACGGATCAACCTATTAACTGAGCCCACGAGCCAGCAAAAGGTGCCAATCAGTTAATCAAGGTGGTGCTCAAAGACATTATTTTGGCTATGAGAGACTGAACCTTAAGATGCTGGAACAGAGCAGAATGTGTTTATGTAAGTGTTCAAATACACTCTACTGATAATTGATAACCGCAACAAAGAGCATTTAGCCATACAGGTGTTGCTACTAAAATCTTTGTCAACTAAAAGTGCCTTTTAGGGATGTCAGCAGTTTTCTCTCAGCACATATGAAGAGCAAAGTCCATTTAAAGTCTCATTTAGAATCTCGCATTAAACAAATGTAACATCTGCTCCAGGATGACAACGATATAATCAGACATTTTTGTTATAGCTTTTAAGGTTGAGTAAATAGATTAAAATTTCTACATGAAGTTGAAACCCTGTCATTTGAAATAAAAAACTGCTTTCTTCTTGTAAATATGCACCACCATAAGCTCTTCTCATTAGCACCTTCCCCATGTGAAAAATGTTAAACAAAGTATAACTGCATTGGCAAAAAAGGTAAAATGGTCCAAATATGATCTACACATACAGTGCATGCTGTAACACACACACAAATTTTTTAAAAGACATAAAAACAGCTATATGAAATGCAGACCAGTTTATTTGTATATTATATATATACTTTTTAAAAAGAGTTTGTTCAGTCAACCCAACCCAACCCAACCCAAGCCATGCAAAACTCCCCACATCCAGGCCAATTATCATATGAGGCATTTCAAAGAAAAATTCACTCTTTACAGATGAGTGCTGAAGTGTATCTGTAGGAAGCAAGATGTCCTTTCTACTTTCCTTGTTTTTGTTTTCTAGATTGCTTGATGGAAACCCAGGGTACAGGCTGAGTGTGCTCAGGAAGAGAAATATGTATAGATTGCAGGCAAATAATACATATAATAGAGTTACACTATGTTTTTGGAACCTCTGAATTAAAGAAGAAATGGACAGAAAATCAGCAACAAAAGGTCTTACGGTTGAAACCATTGTTAATAGGTACAGAGGAGGCAAAGAAAGAGGCACAAAAGTGAGAGTCTACAGCCATCTGCAAATGGTAAATGGCCTGTATTTATATAGCGCTTTTCTAGTCCCTAAGGACCCCAAAGCGCTTTACATATCCAGTCATCCACCCATTCACACACACATTCACACACATCTGTAAAACACGGTGGAGACTCTCTCATGGGTTTGGGTTGCATTTCAGGCAATGGCGTTGGGGATCTTTTCAACACTGTTCAAATTAATGCAGAAAAGCAGCATCAGATTTTGATCAACCATACAATACTATCTGGGAAGCCTCTTATTGGCAACAACATAATTTTTCAGTATGACAAAGATCCCAGACACACTGCCAATGCAGTAAAAGCATACCTGGATAGCAAAACACACAATGGTGTCTTCAACATTACTGAAGCAGTGTGGGATCATCTTGAGAACACAAAAAAAGGCAGCCAACATCCAAAGAAAGCTTTTAATATCCTTCAATTGCCAAAGACTACGTCAAGAAACAAGGATTCTTTCCTGTAAGTGAGTTCAGGCTATGTTGAAGAATAAACACACAAAATATTGAGCTTTTCCATGTATGTTTGCAAGTGTTTCAACAATTGCTCTACCTATTTCCTCTTTTCATGGCAAAATATAAAGACATGTGGAGTGGCTCATTTGTGCAGTTGCTTGTTCAGAGTTACCAGAAGGAAACTATCCATAAAGGCTGAAACAGTTTTTTGTACCCGGCTGTAAATATGCTTTTACAATGCTGTAAATTTGGGCATCTTAATATGGAAGTCTGTGAGTATTGACTTGCTTTTGGAGCCAGCCTCAAGTGCTACCTACAACTGTGGCCAAAAGCTTTGGCAGTGGCACAAAGTTTGTTTTTCATGCCAGAAAGATGAGTTTGTTCATCTAGATGTAGCGTTTTCGCTGAAAAGGCTGAGCACTCAGCATGAATCAAGGCATATTTGTTTTTCATGCATGCTACCGTTTTAGTTTTTATTTAGATTTTTTTTTTTTTTTACATGTTTACATGATATAGTGAAGAACAATTGTAGGGAAATCACTGAAAAAAAATCAGTTTAGTCAGTGGTGCCACTGCCAAAAGGTTTTGGCCATGACTGCAGAGGATGTACAGACTATGGTACCTCCACACAGGACTTAAACATCATCATCATCATCATTTATTTATTTATATAGCACTTTAAAAACACACCTGGTAGACCAAAGTGCTGTACAATACTAATATGCACATAATAATAAAACCAAACATAGCAATAAAGTTAAAAAACAATAAACATGAGCGATGTTACGTCATATTAACAACTGAGTGATGCTACAACAACAAAGCATGTGTTCCAGAAGAAACTAGTCAATAAGGAATAGTGCAGTGGAGTTTCCAGCTGGACCCTGACAAATCTGTCATCCACAACATCAAGGCTACGTTTTTGTCGTCGGGCAAGAGCACGACACACACACGGGATTTCTGTCTCACAACTCTTTCTTTTAGCTCTGACAGCACAGTTAACTCCAGGAGTGGCTCCTGCTCTCGCCACCCCTCACACACTCCTCTCTCACATCTCCGCCATCACCGTCACATAAGTCAAACAGAGAGAGTGATTAATTCCAGCCCACACCTGTTTCCCCTGCCACCTCGACGCTGCCCTGAGAGCTCGCTGTACCACTGCAGCGGGCCAGAGACCACACCCCTTCCACACAGATATTTAAGATCATTTCAGTAATCCAAGCAATTTATATCTTATAAATATTACCTGGTAAAAGCGAACTTACTTAAGCAAAAATGAAATGTGTTTTTCTGAAACATAATAAATTGTTAAAGAAATATCTAAGATTCTGATTTTATGTTAACAAATTCTGTTCAACAACAAACAAAATTACTACTTTTCAGTGCTAACACCTTATTATTTGGCTGATCTTTGTGATAGACTTTGATGATCAAAAAGTTTGCTGTACAGAAGCAAGGAATCTCTGAAAAACTCTAGTTAAATTAAATTAAATTGAATTGAAATCACACATTATTTCAATCTTCACATTTTTGTTTCCACTTTTAACTCAACCCTTATAAACCCTTATGTCTAAATTAGCTGCTTTTGTTTTGTTTTTTAGGTTGAATAGCAGAATATGCTCTTCTGTTTCACCGGGATGCTGCGCAACAAGTATCCAGCTACAGTTCTTATCATATGTCTCTATTTTTTATTTTTTATTTTTTTACAAATTAGACATTTTGAATAGTGACAATAAGGAACACACAGGTGTGCCAGTGATGTCTGCATTCATAGACAAGATGCTGCTTTTGTGCATGATGGATCACTGCCATGGCTTCTTGGGACGCTTAATGGAACTGAGCCATTGTTAATTCCACCTGTGCTTTCCCTGCTATCATGAAAGAAAATCTATTAACAGCACCGTCTTGTAAAACAGGTAGCATGAATGCTAAAAGTTTTTGATGCTCACATTTTTCATCTAAGGCTCTCAATCATATGCTTAGTCCTTAAAAATGTGCTCCATCATCAGTGGTTAAAGTGGGATATGGTGGGAGGGGGAATCCTAAAATTGGTGTGTAGCAGGACAATGTGAGGAAACATAATTTATGTCACATAAATTTTATTTGTGTTCAGATGACCTGTGCTGTGACTCCACTATTCACTGCTACTGGTGGATTTAGCCAAATGAATTCAAGAAGACATATGAGCTACAGTGGGGCAAAAAAGTATTTAGTCAGCCACCGATTGTGCAAGTTCCCCCACCTAAAATGATGACAGAGGTCAGTAATTTGCACCAGAGGTACACTTCAACTGTGAGAGACAGAATGTGAAAAAAAAATCCATGAATCCACATGGTAGGATTTGTAAAGAATTTATTCGTAAATCAGGGTGGAAAATAAGTATTTGGTCAATAACAAAAATACAACTCAATACTTTGTAACATAACCTTTGTTGGCAATAACAGAGGTCAAAGGTTTACTATAGGTCTTTACCAGGTTTGCACACACAGTAGCTGGTATTTTGGCCCATTCCTCCATGCAGATCTTCTCGAGAGCAGTGATGTTTTGGGGCTGTCGCCGAGCAACACGGACTTTCAACTCCCGCCACAGATTTTCTATGGGGTTGAGGTCTGGAGACTGGCTAGGCCACTCCAGGACTTTCAAATGCCACTCCTTTGTTGCCCGGGCGGTGTGTTTTGGATCATTGTCATGTTGGAAGACCCAGCCTCGTTTCATCTTCAAAGTTCTCACTGATGGAAGGAGGTTTTGGCTCAAAATCTCACGATACATGGCCCCATTCATTCTGTCCTTAACACGGATCAGTCGTCCTGTCCCCTTGGCAGAAAAACAGCCCCATAGCATGATGTTTCCACCCCCATGCTTCACAGTAGGTATGGTGTTCTTGGGATGCAACTCAGTATTCTTCTTCCGCCAAACACTACGAGTTGAGTTTATACCAAAAAGTTCTACTTTGGTTTCATCTGACCACATGACATTCTCCCAATCCTCTGCTGTATCATCCATGTGCTCTCTGGCAAACTTCAGACGGGCCTGGACATGCACTGGCTTCAGCAGCGGAACACGTCTGTCACTGCGGGATTTGATTCCCTGCCGTTGTAGTGTGTTACTGATGGTGACCTTTGTTACTTTGGTCCCAGCTCTCTGCAGGTCATTCACCAGGTCCCCCCGTGTGGTTCTGGGATCTTTGCTCACCGTTCTCATGATCATTTTGACCCCATGGGATGAGATCTTGCGTGGAGCCCCAGCTCGAGGGAGATTATCAGTGGTCTTGTATGTCTTCCATTTTCTGATGATTGCTCCCACAGTTGATTTTTTCACACCAAGCTGCTTGCCTATTGTAGATTCACTCTTCCCAGTCTGGTGCAGGTCTACAATACTTTTCCTGGTGTCCTTCGAAAGCTCTTTGGTCTTGGCCATGGCGGAGTTTGGAGTCTGACTGTTTGAGGCTGTGGACAGGTGTCTTTTATACAGATGATGAGTTCAAACAGGTGCCATTCATACAGGTAACAGAAAAGCTTCTTACAGAAGACGTTACAGGTCTGTGAGAGCCAGAGATTTTCCTTGTTTGAGGTGACCAAATACTTATTTTCCACCCTGATTTACGAATAAATTCTTTACAAATCCTACTATGTGAATTCATGGATTTTTTTTTCACATTCTGTCTCTCACAGTTGAAGTGTACCTCTGGTGCAAATTACTGACCTCTGTCATCATTTTAGGTGGGGGAACTTGCACAATCGGTGGCTGACTAAATACTTTTTTGCCCCACTGTATATGGCTTATTTCCAACCCCCGGACACTGAAAAGCAAAAATACGAAAGGTAGAATATACTGAGTGAATATAATCAGCACCAAACTGCCTAGTATGGTATTTTCATGGAACCTTTGAGTAGCACAAAATGGTTATAGTTAGTTGTTGTTCTGCTCATCTTGCATAAGAATAATTCAGCAATAAATCCAATATCTGAAATGAAGAAGGAGAATGCATGTAAACTTTAAAAGTCCTTATCTTTGAAAACAATGTCTCATTTCCTCTCCATTCCTCTAATTCTTACATCCTCCTTTATCTCTGAGTGTTACATAACTTTTTCTCTCTGGGAAATACTGTACAAGTTATTCGTTGGAATTTCATACTTCCGGTAAGAATGTTCATGTGGAATGGTTCCTCAAGTTACACTTCTGCTCAAGTCACAGCAGTCAAAACAACCACAACTTAACAACCCAAGTTGGTGGCAGTGCATGTCAACAGTATGAAAGTCTGCACGGTTGTTGTTGTGACTGGCTAAATAAATGATACACAGAGCACTGACCAGGCTCAATCCATGAACGTGCTGCAGCAGTGTTCTTAAATGCAGAAAACAAGCACTGCACTGCTGTGATGCATTAATGTCTCTACCTTGCTAACAAGCAAAACTAATACCGTTTTTTTCTGCTTTTTCCAACTTTTCCGTTGGAGCACATTGAACTTGAGAGTGATGTCACTCCCAGTTCCAACAACAACAACTTTAGAGTCAAATGGAAGACAACATTAGCTGTGTAAAACTATGTGTAAAACTACAGAAAAGGGTTTTTGTAATCTTTATTGAGCTATTTGAAAAGCTCCAACTGAGATTACCTAGCAGTTCAGAAAAAGGTTATTCTGTTTCTTCTTCTGTGGTACTGTGGCTAAATGCTAGTTTTGGCAGTGGCACAAAGGTGTTTTTTTTTTTAAATGCACTTTTATGTTTCTTTATTATCATTGTTCATTTTTAAATTACCGTATTATTTTCCTCCACCATTAACATATTGTTTTTGGTAGCATGCGTGTCAGTATTCCATCTTTAAACACAATGGCTCAAAAAGTTTTGAATGAAGTCTTGTAAAACTATTTACTGTGACTCAAACTTTATTTACATATGCACCATGAACGCGTCACAGATTTAAGGTGTAGAGTGAAGTCGTGTTAAGTTTATTGAGAGTGAAGTTTATTGTGTGTTGTCAACGTGGAGGATTTCTCTGTGCATTACTGCATTCACCATTCCTTGACCCTGACTAGTCTTACAGTTCCTGCTGAGCCCCAGTGTATGGATGGCATTGGCCAAGTCATGAGTGGGGCTTGGTTTCCTCTGGACGTTCAGACCAGTGAGTTTGATCTTTGTTTCTCATGTTTTGAAAGTCCTTCAAGTGACTTTTGGCAAACTCAGGTGCCTTTTACTAAGGAGTGAAATCCGTCTGGCCACAGCACCATATAGGCTTGCTGGAGTGGAACAGTGCAGAAATGGTCGTACTTCTGGAAGATTCTCCTCTCTTCACAGAGCAATGCTGGAACTCTGTCAGAATGACCATCGGGATCGTTCAGATTGGCCAGTGAAAGTCTGCTCACACGTGGATTTCAATGAAGTAGAGTTAGTCGAAACATCTGAAAGATGATCAGTGGGAGCAGGATAGACTTGAGCTCAGTTTTGAGTGTCACGGCAAAGGCTGTGAATGCTTATGTACATGTTATATATATACTTTCTTTTAAATAAATAAATTTCACATTGTCATCAAGGAGTATTCTGGCAAAAAATGAATTTAAACCATTTTGAAATAAGGCTGTAACATGACAAAATGCAGAACAAGTGAAGTGTTATGAATACTTTCTGGGCGCACTGTAGTGACGAACAGTTTAAAGGATTTCAAACTGGCAAATAAATACAAATTTTTGTTTTGGAAGTGCTGCCACTGCTGTTTATCCTCGTGCACCTCCTGAAATCACCTACTGTCATTGCAGTGTGTTCAGTGAAAATACTGAAGTCTCACACTTTACTGATGATCGTTGCTTCATCTTTTACCTTCAGCCCTCCTCTCTCTGTCATCCTATCATCCTGCATGTTGCTCTCTATAAATACAGAAAATCATTGACAGACTTGTGCTTTCTGTACCGGCACATATTAATGAAAATGTAGCTGTAAGATAATGTTGCTATAGATTTGTTAACTATAGTAAAAACGGACCCATTTACAGATCATAAGCTGTGTATTACTAATATTTGGTCAGCCTGCAGAAACAATATTTTAATGTACAGATCGGTAAGTCTTTAAAATACTCACACTCTCACTAAGACCTGATCATATGTTTTATTGTTTTCAGGCATATTTTGTTCCTCCATCCTTCGATTGTTCCTTTGTTCCAAATCCTTTTAAATGCGTGGGTGACAGACCGTCATGTGCATTTATCCACGTTCACGTGTAAAAACCCCAGCTGTTTACAGCTTCGTGCGCTTGTGTGTGGGTTTGGCAGGATTTGGCATACATTATTGGAGTTGTTTGTTTGTATATGCGAGTGTGTCTGTGAAAGTGTGTTTTCCCATGCTGTTGTTCTAGATATTAGAATGAAATGAAGTGTGAAATAAGCTTCCCTGTCTCTGGAGTGGAGCTGTGGGAAATCCCCCCTCCTTCAGCTTGTAACACATGTTTACCATCTATCCCGCCATCTATATACCCTCCCACCTTGCCCATTAGACCTCTACTTAAGCTAGTATTTGATAGTGACAGTATGGGTATATCATGATGTATACACTACTCACATTTAAGGGAATGTGGAGGTAGTACAGAACAGATGAATCCTTGTGTCTGAATGGTTATCTGCTTCTCTCTCCTTCTTTTTTTAAAAGAGTAGATTTAATGTAATAATATTTTGAATTACGAGTTATACATTTTGCATTTCTACACTCAACAAAAATATAAACGCAACACTTTTGTTACTGCTCCCATTCCCCATGGGATGGACGTAGAGACCTAAAATTCATTCCAGATACACAATATAACCATCCCTCCCAAACAGTGGTCACAAATCAGTCCAAATGTGTGGTAGTGGGCACATCTGCTATATTGAGATAATCCATCCCACCTCACAGGTGTGCCACATCAGGATGCTGATCTGACATCATGAGTAGTGCACAGGTGTACCTCAGACTGCCCACAACAAAAGGCCACCCTGGAATGTGCAGTTTTTTGCGCTATTGGGGGTCTGGGGACCCAGAACCGGTCAGTATCTGGTGTGACCACCATTTGCCTCATGCAGTGCAACACATCGTCGCATGGAGTCTATCAGATTGTCAATTGTGGCCTGTGGAATGTTGGTCCACTCCACTTCAATGGCTGTGCGAGGTTGTTGGATATTCGTGGGAACTGGTACACGCTGTCGTATACGCCGGTCAAGCACATCCCGAACATGCTCAATGGGTGACATGTCCGGTGAGTATGCTGGCCATGCAAGAACTGGGACATTCTCAGCTGCCATCTGCCCTGAACAATGTGAACCATGATTCATCCGTGAAGCGCACACCTCTCCAACGTGCCAGACGCCATCGGATGTGAGCATTTGCCCACACAAGTCTGTTACGGCGACGAACTGGAGTCAGGTCAAGACCCCGATGAGGACGACGGGCATGCAGTTGAGCGTCCCTGAGACGGTTTCTGACAGTTTGTGCAGAAATTGTTTGGTTGTGCAAACCAATTGTTCCAGCAGCTGTCTGGGTGGCTGGTCTCAGACGATCTTGGAGGTGAACCTGCTGGATGTGGAGGTCCTGGGCTGGTGTGGTTACACGAGGTCTGCGGTTGTGAGGCCGGTTGGATGTGCTGCCATATTCTCTGAAACGCCTGTGGAGACGGCTTATGGTTGAGAAATGAACATTCAATGCACGGGCGACAGATCTGGTTGACATTCCTGCTGTCAGCATGCCAATTGCACGCTCCCTCATTGCTTGTGGCATCTGTGGCATTTTGCTGTGAGACAAAACTGCACATTCCAGGGTGGCCTTTTGTTGTGGGCAGTCTGAGGTACACCTGTGCACTACTCATGATGTCAGATCAGCATCCTGATGTGGCACACCTGTGAGGTGGGATGGATTATCTCAATATGGCAGATGTGCCCACTACCACACATTTGGACTGATTTGTGACCACTGTTTGGGAGGGATGGTTATATTGTGTATCTGGAATGAATTTTAGGTCTCTACGTCCATCCCATGGGGAATGGGAGCAAAAACAAAAGTGTTGCGTTTATATTTTTGTTGAGTGTATATACATGTATTTTTAATTATTTTTCTTGAAGTTGTGGTTAATCTTTTGTTTGGTTCGATAGGAGTATGACATTCCAGTGACAACAGTCCATTTCTCCACTCGGTCTCTTTGTTTGTAGTTGGGTGTTCATCCCCAGCCCATGTGGGTTTCCTCTGGTAATGATCAGAGGTGTGGATGGGAGTGGTTGTCTATCTGTTTTAGTTCTGTGACTGACAGGGAGTACACTGACTCTTAGCACTATGTCAGTTGTGATGGACTTTAGCCCTCTCATAACTGTAGTAATACAGGCCATGACATAAGGAACTGTCATCTAAAGATGACGCATCCAAGACTCTTGGATGGTTAAAATTCATGCAAACAGTGCCTGAGGTTTGTATCCATGCAAGAAGCCATGTCAGAGGGATTTCTTCCACAAAATGCTACTGGACAACATCCCTTTTGTCACAACATTAACTACACTTAATCACACTAGACACCCGTGTTTAAGTGCATATCAGCTGGACTGATGTTAGTTACCCCTCCCACCTGAAATGACAAAAACAGGTTATTAGCTATCTCTTGTATACCTAGTACATCTTCTACGGCAATTGGCACGTAGTAGTTATTATACCATGTACATGGCGTCCACAACTACACGTAAGGGGTTTACACCATAGTTAAGCTTTCAAATATACTCAGAAAATAAATTTAGTAGCTTATACCTGGGACAGCACTCTTTAAGGCCATACCTTTGACTTGGAGTACTTACTTGCAGCCTTGTTTTTGTACAATATGGAGACCAACCTTCAACTTCTTGTGGCAATTCAGCACCTTAATGTAACAATATAAAATGCACCTTTTGATGAACTTGGTGAAATGCACACATTAATTTACTTCACTTCTCAAAGTAACATCGTGTCTTTGAATTCCAAAACCAGATAAAACCCACCGGGCACAAGGAGGACAAAAGCCCCACGAAGATTCGTTCACAGAAACCATCCACCATGTGAAGCAACAGTGCTGACCTCTTGCATACATAGCTTTTACAACATGAATATATACATATCTTGGCCTTGATAAAGCTACCCACAGTTACATTGAGGCCCAGTAATTAGCCCGGGGCTGTAAATTTGTGTAGAGACCTGTACATGTGCTTGTACATTACAAACAGATTTTTAATATATCCTTATTTGGGCTCGGGTCTCACAGTTGAATGAAGCGGTGCTATTTCTTTCACTGGAGCCTCCTTTCTCACATCTTACCGCTCCGTGGCCTTCCCCAACTCATACAGGAAAAACTGAGCATCGGCATCGCTACATTCTTCTGTCGATTCGCAGGTGCAGTCCCCCCTCACATCATCAAGAATTAATAATGTGACCTCCTCACAGCGTTCCTTGAAGTTTTGTAGCAAGCAACTGTATGAAGTTTGTCCCTCAGTTGTTTTTTTTTTAACACAGTGAGTACCAAAATCCTCCCCTTTACCACTTTTTCAACATTTGGTGACATTAACTTGCTAAATAAGACCTATTTCACCATGTCATATTATAATGTTGTATCATCTGCTGCCTTTAAAAAATAGTGACACAAGTTTAATTGTCTTGGAGTGTTCATTGATGCTTCAAACTAAAACAAAGCCTGTCAAAGTCGTGCTTCACGGCCTACCTGCCTGTGATTCAGCCCCTCAGTGGCCCAAAAAGAAAGCACACAAGAAGGCAGTTGACATCGAGATAGTATGTATCTGCCAACCCACTGCCCTCCGCTACCTCAGTAAGCTCCATATGGAACATCTCCTCCCTACAGTAATGCTCTCATGCTCCCTAAACTCAACACTTACACCCCAGATTGCAGTTTCCAGCCCCTCCGTGGTAATGTGCTCAGGATTACATTTTTAATCCCTAACTATACCCCTCGAGAGCCACTCCTTCGACCCAACAGTGGATCTCCATTAGCTGAAGCCTCCAGAGGAACGCTGTGGCTTCACCTTGCCCCAAGGCTCTGCTCCACTTTTTCATTTATTAGCAAAGGCCAGACAAAGACACTTGTCAGCATCCACATTCATGAACTCCCCACGCTTGCTCTCTCCCCACACATACACACACACACACACATTGAAGTGGGTTGGAGGTGGTGTGCTGTAGGCTTTCTTTGAAAGCCTCAAACAAATGAAAAAAACACCTCTATTTTTAATAGCAGCATATTTTTTTGAATAATAATAACAATAATGCTGAAGGGAAAATGTTACCTGCCAACAAGCCCACGCCTGGCACATTTTCCCCTAGCAAATCATGCAACGCATTCCTAATCAGAATTTGGACGCATGCTAAAGAACACAGTGTACAGATGTAGAGTGACAGGAACCTGAAAATGATTAAATTCCACTCTGACGCATGGTATCTTAAGTCCATCTAACACTGATAAATTTATCAACATCAGACAAAGCAAAATTTAAGTCCTGGTGACTCACACTTTTTTTCCTCTAAGTCTTTGTGTCCTCTCCATTGGTCCCCCCCCCAACACACACACACACACACACACACACACACACACACACACACACACACACACACACACACACACACCCTCCTGTCTCTCTTCCTCCTCCTCTCCAGCTGTTAAACCAATTAAATGTTCACAGAGGGTAGACGGCCCACTCTCCTGTTGAGAAAAATACATGCAATAAAAGCTCGCTCTGTGCAGAGCCATTGTGCAACAGCAAGGCCGCCATCTTTAATTATGGCCTACGCCCCCACCCTTCTCCTTGCTGAATAGGAGTGGGCTGTAGGTACAGACAGCCGCTGGCACTGGATCAGGTTTTTGTGTTTCGTGTTGAGCAAGCAGCTAAAAAGAGGTGAGCTGGTGGATGGTGCTGATCCTGGACCAGCTCGGGGGGTCAGGTTGCATCACAGAAGGCTTGATAGCTGTAGTTTGGTTGGAAACGTGTGTTTTAGAACACAGAGACAATTAGCTTGAAAAGTTTCAGAGAGAAGTATAATTGTATAGGTAGAATTATGCATTGTACGTGCCTCCTTATATCAATCCAGCCAACAAAACTGAGTCAGAAATTATAGCGCTTTGGGAATAGAGGAGATGATGGAGAGTGTGTGTGAGTGAGTGTGTGGGAGGGGAATGGACAGAATTGATGTAAGAGACTGAGAGAGAAGAGGGAAGGCTGTTAACCGTCAGTTTTATGACCGGCCACAAGAAAGGAGAGAAAGGGCATCAGTAAAAGCTTGGAGAAGCCTTAAAAAAAGGAAAAAAGATGTGATGGTGTGGTGGGGTTTGAAAGAGCGATACTATCAGAAAGAGAAAGGGAAATGGGGGTGTACAGAGACTCCTGCCCCTCCCAGTGCCCTGTGCATTGAGGGGGGACCCAGGGCAGGACTAGGGAATGTGAGGCATGAGGAGGGGAACAAAGCAGACTACTGTCCCCCAGAGAGAAGCCTTGTTCTGGGGTGGGGAGGAGGGCACAAGAAGTCAGCCACTCTGTGTATGAATGGATGGATGGCTGACTGGCTATATGGATGGATGCTGGGTCTCTGGCTGGCAGGCTGGCTGGCCTGCTTGCCCACAGAGAAGGCATGTAAGCGAGCGAACCAGGGAAGGCCTTGGGAATGTAAGGCACGATATAGGAACAAAGCTGACTACTGTCCCCTGGAGTGAGGCCCTGTCCTGGGCTACAGGGCACAAGGAGTCAGCCTATATGGTTAGAGGCATGTCTGACAGTAATACTTGTGTGTGCGGTGGACCATTTAAGTACCCACATTATATTTTATGTAATTTAATTAGGAGTTAATATTCTAAATGAATCTTTAATGTGCAGAAACGGTTGGAGGTTCATAGATTGTGTGTATTTGTCTTACATTTATTGAACTTGGCCTATCTGCCTCTATTTTCCCAGCTGCATACTATTCAGAAATACTCATAAAGAAAATATGAGGCTTTTTAAAGAATTATTATTTAAGCACAGCACAGCAACGACTAGTGAATTGGCAGCAGGGGTAGGAGGTTTTTTTCTAGAATAAAAGAGGCATACTGTCAAGACGACTGCAGGTTGCTGGTACAAGTGTGCTATTCAGCCCTGTATGTACTTTTACATTATTCAGCCTTACACTGAGTTTTCGGCTTTCAGTCATGCATTGAGTTCTGCGTTCACCCCCTCCGCACAGTACAGCTTGGCATTCATCTTTAGGCTTTCAGTCCTGCATTAAGTCTGTCACAGAGCTTTAACAGAGAGGCGAGATGCACAGAGTAGCTCCAGTCAACAGTATGTGTGCTTTGATGTGGCGAACAAAAGAGTTTTTATCTAAGAGTTTAACCAGCTATGTTCTCGGTAGTGTGAAATAGAAGAGAAACGCCATCCGAAAATGCTGGTCTTTGAGTGGGAACAAGTTCAGGGTAGCCACATGACAGGTCCTACCCAGCTGTGTCAGACACAGGTTGCTCTCCGAAGGTCATCCATCTACCGCAGGGCTCCTTCAAGTCACATCACTTTATTACTAAAGTAAATTTAAAGGTTGACTGAAGTCTTCTCGAAAATAAAAGTTCATGTGAGCTGATTTGAAAAGAACAAGATATGGCGTGTATAGCAGGACATAAAAGGCATTCATAGATCTTTAAAAGCTTTTGAGTTGAAACTTTTCATTTTGACTTTCAATTGTGAGAGCTCGTCTATTAATAGGAGAGGCCGATTCATAGCACCGGAGCAATAATAGCAAAGGCTTGGTGTTGCTTGCGAGCCAAGCAACACCAAGCCTTTGCTTGGTGCCTTTGCTAAAGGTCAGATCACCTCAAGGATGTGAGGGAATTCTTGGAGTTCAAAAACGTGGCAGAGTATGTTGGGGGGCTTGTGACTCATGTTCACAATAATATGAGTTAACTGGAAAACGCGAAGTAAAAAAAATCTTTATCTCGACCTTCCATCAAGACCAGCTGAGAAAGATCTTTTCAAAAGTGTTCTTCGAAGTGGGTGTATTTGAAAACGGTCCTGTGTTGAGGTTTTGAACTAGAATAAAAGGGCCTTTCAAAGCCGACATGTAATATTATTGTCCTGGGATAAAGTGTCACAAGCCTGGCTAACTCTCGGGACCTTTCCTGCAATGGTTATGAGCAAAAAGCAATAAACCTTAAAGCAACTATAATTAGCAGTTTTATAATAATGTAAAAATAGTCAGACAGTGTGACAGGGATTATCTGTGCCGATGAATCTGCTGATTCGCTAACACCCAAATTTGCAGCAAAATTATGGAGCTCTTTTTCTTTAGCTGTTTATTCCCATGATTATTTTAGCTGGTATTTCATCACTTTCGGCCACAGCTGGCAGCTGTTTCCAATGCAAAACAAGATGAAAGGATCAAACCAGTTCACTACTAAACTAAACAGTCACAGTTAGGGACAAGCTGATGAAAATAACAATGCACATAACAGATAAAAACACCAAAAAACACAACATTTCCCTCATAAATAGGCAGAGACCAATGACTGTAGTAAACATGGTTCCAAACATGCCTCAGATGATAATATTGTAACACATGGAAAGACACGGAAATAAGTAAATGCTAAAAATTTATATTATCATGTTCATAAGTTTTTATTATTCCTAAGCAGCCCTCACCCCTTACCCACCTTTAAACTGATATGTATTTTTGGTATGTGTCAGCATGCTTGGATTACAAGAGAGAGTTATTTTTCATGACAGCGTTGTTCTTTGTAGCGCCACTGAAAGGTGAAGTAACCAGCATGCTTTCACCAATCAAGAGGCAGCAGTTAATGTGAATTTTTGTGAATGGAGACAGCAGCAGATCTGGAGTTAAGTTTCACTTATTTATCGCTGTTAATTACTGTATTTATCACAAACAGACTGTGTGTAACTTCACTCCAGTTGTACACTGAACACAGATTGATAGCAAACTGACTCTGTCTCATTGTTTCACCACTTTCTTAATCAGTGCTGGTGCCGTTGCTCAAAGAAAAAAAAGTACATTATTCATTATTTTTCACAAAAAGTAATTCAGTAGATCACTTAATTACCCACTTTAGAGACTTCAGAGTGATGGCCACTGTGCTGCAAGCCTGACTGCTCATCACTGCCTTTGTTACCTGCTGAAGTTCAGGCTCTGGCTGCTGGACTGGTGTTGCTATACACTATGCTTTAACATCATTCTGGGTTTTTGGCTAGCTTTGTGTTAGCATGCTGTCAGTGAAGATGTTTGAAAACAAGCAGAGTTGTTTTAGCAGAAATATGTAGTTGTTTCCGTCTTGAAATCTCACCGTCATACTCACATTGTTATGTGCAATAACAAGTATAGCCATGGGTGCACATAAGTGGTCTGCAGGTGCGCATGCGCTGTCAAAATAAAAGACGCGCACCAGATAAGAAGTTGCAACGCGTGTTTGCGTACATAAGATTTTTGTTTAGAACTCTCAGAGATGTAGAAGAAGCAAGCTCCTTTAAGCAATTACTTTGGTGTTCCTCCACCCTCAAAGAAATGTCAGGAGTCCGAACCGCAAAATATTGTCGGAAAACTGGTTGCAGGAAGAGAGCTGGCATTTGTTTGATGCCAACAAACATGTACGCAAACGTGCGTTGCAACTTCTTATCTGGTGCGCGTCTTTTATTTTGACACCGCATGTGCACCTGCGGACCACTTATGTGCACCCCTGAGTATAGCCCATATCTCCTTTTCTAAAAAACTGTAGATCCTTCCACTATTTTCCTCCTCCGTACATGTGAACTCACAAGTTCATTACACATGGCTGAATAGTTTTGGTCTTGCTGTGATCTCCAACCACAGTTTGGCCAATTGCATGGGGGCCCATCCCTGGCGCAGGGTGCGTCGAGCCACCTGGGGGCTCTTCAACTGGTGGGGGAGATTGTCACACCTTGCAGGAGCTTTCCTCTCCTCAGGAACTCTCTCTGCAGGAGGGGGAGATACAGGAGAGGTGGAGGAAGATCTCAGCCTGGGCGTCTATTGTCTCATGTAGTCTGGAAGATGAGTGGATGGTGGGGTGGGTGCAGTTTTCTCTGTGGTGGGGTTGGGTGGACTGTCGCGGGCTCTGTGGGGCCGGGGGGCGCTGCTGCGCTGGGTCCCGGTCTGGATGGGCCTGGGCCCCCTTTCCCTGGCGGGTCGCGGAGTATGGGAGTGCCTACTGGGGGCAGCGGGGGAGCTGGCTCAAGGGAGGGGTCACCTGCCCCTCCCTTCCTTCCCTCCCCATCTCCAGCTGCCTCCCTCTTCCCGCTCCACCACAACCACCCACACATGCAGGGCCTTGGAGTAGGGGTATGTCACCAGGGTGCAGAGGAGGCTACCCCCCCCCCCCCCCCCCCGTCCCCTTCTGGCTGCCTCTGCCTCAATTTTATCCCACAACTTAGGCATTCACATTACTCACACTCTCATTACACATACATATAGGATCTTGGGGGTGGGCACGATACACGGAGTCCAAATTACCATCAGGGTGTATACCTCACCCCTGGCGTCGTTGCCCACCTCTCAAGGTTAAATACACGTAGACATTGAGGGCTAGCAGGAGGGACCATGCGCTTACCTGCTGCTCTCTGGCAGGTAGCTCCATGCCCTCCTGGGTTTTAATTGCACCTTAGAACACACATGCATCAACACTACAATGAGCGGGTGGAGGGAGGTTTGGAGTCTTCTCTCACCCCCGTTCTCTGCGGCCTGCTGGAGTGGGGGGGGGCTAGGAGGAGTTGGCCGTCCGACTGCGGTCTGGAGTGTGGGGCCTCCCTGCTGCTGCGGAGTCGGGGCGGTCTGCCTCTCCCCAAAAGGGTAACACCACCTGGGTCTGGGTGCAGTTCCCCCCTCCAGGGGCAAGGGTACCTAGACCCGGTTTGTAGAGTACGCTTGGGGAGTGTGATCGTGTGTACAGCGTCTCTTTATGTCTGTCTCCACGTTGGTTGAGTGTGGAGTAAGTGCATATGAGAGCATGAGGGTGGGAATGGATGTTTCTGTCTTAGTGTGCCTGTATGTCTGTGTCTATATGTCAGGTTGGGTATCAGACGCCACCTCTCTGGGGACATCTCAGGCCCTCCAAGGTTTGGAGGCCTATCTCCACCCACCACCACTTCCCCTGCCAGTGGCAGACTCCCTCAGGTATCGGTGCGTTGGTGGTTCTTTGTGTGTGGGGGTGGGCGTCCGGGTACACACCGGCTCACTCCTTGACGGCCGCTTATCGGGGCCTGGAGCCTGGGGCTCGCTCGGGCCACTTCGGAGGCGTTAAGACAACAATTCTGATGGCTAAAGATCCAAACGAGACAAAAAAAAAAAAAAGACAGAACACCTTTGGTTATGTTTTACAAATGTGTTTGTATTTTTTGTCAGTTGCATGAACATATAGCTGACAAATTCATCTTGAAGAATGTCATGTTTGCGTTGGTCAGGTATTATGCAATAAGTGAATTTTGGAAGATTCTCTTAGAACTAGACACGGATTTTCCAAATTGGTGTGGCGTTAATCAACACTATCATCAAGAACAGCAGGAAATGGCTGGATTTTGTGACATATGCTATAACAAAGTGCTTTTGGAAAGAAGTGCAGTTGATACTAATTTGATATGTAGACAGAACTACGTGGGTTTCTTCATTATCAGGTAGGACCAACCAGATTTCACCAACACAGAGGGAAATTCCAGCAAAATACCAGGGTTACCACAGTTGTTTCAGGTAATTCTGGGTTATTAACACCTAGGTTGCCAATCACATTGTGGTATGTCACCCATTCATTATCCTTTCCTGAGTACTTTCGCTCTCTGGTTGTTGCTAGTTTTTCTTATTGTCTCAATCCCATCTCATCCAAACTAAATTAGTTTTTCTTTTTCTGCATCTTGTTATTCAGTTCTGTAAAACACTGTGATTTCAGCAGTTGCAATTGAAACTGGAACTAAGGTAAGATAGAAACAGTTCATTGGCAGCAAACAGAAAATCTTGTTGAAGAGACTGAAAAAGAAACACAAACATATTTGGATCCACCTTGCTTTAAGTTTACTAGTTAGGGTTAATCTCAGGAATACAAAGGTCAATCAAATGGACCAATATGGCAAGGCCATGATGATCCACTTGGTAAAATAAATCCGCTTGGCATCTTTCTTGGCCTTAAGACAACAATTCTGATGGGTAAAGATCCAAACGGGACACAAAAAAGAAAAAAAAAAGGAATACAAAGGGTGCTTTATGTTCTGCCAAAAGTAGCCATGACAACAAACCATCCAATGTTGGTTTTGCTGTTTGTGATATATGCATGTGTGTGTGTGTGTGTGTGTGTAATGTAGCCTCCCTTCAAAAATTCTACACAAATCCTACAAAGAAAAAAATAAAAATTGTTTGATTCTTTGTGTCTTAGGGGATCCAAGTAAACCTTAATGTGAAGCCATTTTTATAGCAGGGATGAAATTTCGCTTCTCTGGAGTCAATGTAGAAATAATACAAAGGACAAAAACTTATGCAAAGTAGCCTGAAAGGGTTAAATCCTGTGAGGCTACCCAAATTTCAACGTGCCCAAGCTGATACCAGGTATTTATGTTCTAGAATCAATTCTCATAGAAAAGAATATCAATATTTTAGTCATTTTGGATCAATTTGTAGTTTGTCATTTCCAGGAACACAGTGGAGAGTAACTATACTACTACTATACTACTACTACTACTACTACTACTGAGACTGTCTAAATGATTGGTAGGAACTACTTCTTCTTTCGCCTGCCATGGGGATATATGAAATGTATAAATACGTCACGTGTGCTCACTCACTTAGTTGAGCTATTTCAGCTACATAAACAGCTAAGACGCAGTTTGTGACACATGCGCCAAGGCTACAAACCTTGTCAAACATAAACAAAAGTAAATCATTACACAGAATGTGATGAGTTTATGATGAGGAGTTTATGATGTGGAGCTCCTACTCTCCTTTGCCTTTATCAGTTCCTCGTTAGCTTCTCTTGTTGCTTATGGGATTTCTACTATTCCTGTTGTTGGATTTTTCTTGTAAAGAGGAGTGAGACAGGTGTCGCTCATGGAGTTCTTTGGTGCTGCATGCAGGCACTATCCTGGTACAGAGGGTGAAAATGCCAAGCTGTTAGCGACATGTAGCACTGTTGCTAAACTTTGGAAAGTTACTTGGTTTTTGTGTTGATGTTTAAAGGTCAGGAATTCCCTGCATCCTTAAAACTATGTTATCCCATTTGTTTAAATTTACATACGTAAATATGTTTATAAAATAAGTAATGAAATAAATACATGCTACGTTAAATAGTATGTATGTATGAGTTTAGCTTTAAGTAATGTGTGTGTCCCCGAGATCACCTGACAGCAATTCAGTTGGCCTGATTTAGTCAGGTAAGGTTGTACAGCAGAGCATTTGAAGTAGATTAACATAGGCTAGGAATCATTAAAATATATAGTGTACTTGCAGTACTATCTATAAAATGTTTCGCAGCTGTATTATTATTTTTAATCAGTCATATTTGTTTTGAGTGATGGTTAATAGAATATTAAAAATAAAATGTAGGTATTGACTTTTAAGGGTTTCTTTTTTATTTCTTGCATGATAATTCTTCATAATTAAGCAATTACAACAAGTAGTCTGATGTCTTGTATTCATTATGAAAGTATAATCTGAAATACACAGCTTTTAATTTAGATTTTCCAAACACGTTTTTGTACCACGTATCGCCGACACCAGCCTGAGTTTTACTTGGTTTTAGATCGGAATGGAAATCAGGGGTATCGCACGTTGCTATCAAACAGTTCCTCCACATGAATGAATTTGTTGTACAAGGTGCAGGAAAGGTAGGGCAGGGCTGGTTGTATCATGAGATTTGATTGGGCAACATGAGTGGGTCAGCCCACTGGGTATGGCAGATTACCAGTGCAGCTGTGAAGACATGTGTAGCACACGTGAACAAAGCAGAAGAAGTAGAAGTGCTTCTTGAGTCACTCATTTGCTTCTTGTTTGTAGTTCAACTGCTCCTTTCATTTTATGCCAGGTTCTTCTGTTATGGAGAAACCAAAAATTCTCTTTTTCTTTTTCCCATCCAACCAGCCATTAGTTTCCTTCTGCTTAGTCAATTCAGGGGTGAATTGGGCTAGAGGCTATCTTAGCAGTCGAAGGGCGGGAGCAAGCTCAACATCTGTATGCAAAAGATGAAATTAGGGAGTGTCTACGTCTATACTTGGTAAAAAAGAAGTAAGTGAAAATCAGGTTGTACACGTGGCTTTTTAATTACGACTCTGATGTTTAATGCCACCACAACCAGTAATAGCAGTGATAGCAAAGGGGTTTTTTTTGTTTTGTTTTTCGCCTTTGCATTTGTGCAAATGCCTCCTCCAGTTTGTCACAAGTTAATCCTACCACGTGATTTTCACAAATGCACATCCTGGGACACAACAGCACAGAATACATGTCAGCTTGTTTGGTCTCGGTGTTTTTCAGGATCCATCCATCCATTCGCTTCCGCTTATCCTTTTCAGGGTCATGGGGGGTGCTGGAGCCTATCCCAGCTGTCAAAGGGCGAGAGGCGGGGTACACGCTGGACAGGTCGCCAGTCTGTCGCAGGGCTAACACACAGGGACAGACAACCATTCGCACTCACATTCACTCCTGCATTCACACCTGTGGGCAATTAAGATTTTTCAATTAAACTATCCCCACAAAGTGCATGTCTTTGGACTGTGGGCAGAAGCCGGAGTACCCGGAGAGAACCCACGCAAACACGGGGAGAACATGCATACTCCACACAGAAAGACCCCATCCTGATGGTGGAATTGAACTCTTGCTGTGCAGCAACAGTGTTAACCGCCGTGCCACCGTGCTGACCTGTTTTTCAGGATGTTATCCAAAAACTCGCTGTTGAGAGGCTGTCCATCCGTCTGTGTGTAGAGAATAAGATGAACGTGCTCCTTAGAGACAAGTCGCAATATGTCACGATCCTTAACTAGTAAACTGTCTCTGGGCCTGAAAACTGAATATGTTTACTCTCTGCAGTATTTTTAGGGGCACAGTGCTAATTACTAACATCCACAATGCTTGGTGATGCTTGTTCATACTTGAATAACACGTTGCCAGCTTAGGTAGAAACACAACACTGTGTTGACAGTCTGCGTCACGGACATGCAAGTACATATTGCGACTTGTCTCCAAGAGCACTTGAAGGTGCAGATCACAAAAACAGAAAGAGAAACACAATATGGAGATGTTAACAAGCCATTTTCTCTCCACTTCTGGTTGCAGAGATGGAGGCCAATCAGAAAAAGGCAGAATGGCCAATCAGAAACAGTAGCCTTGGAAATAGCCAATTAGGCCTGTTTGTCTGTGAGGACAAAGGAAGCGATATTGCAGAGTGATTGCGCCAGCGCTGAGCTACACAAACACGCTCAAATGACACCTTGCTTGTTGCCTTCCAACCCTAATTTCACAGGAGTGCGAGATCTTGATTGCATCTGTGCTGGCGAGAGAGGACGTCTCATTATTACACCAAAACAATCGCCACCTCAGAGGCAAAAAACAGAGATTTTGTTTTCATTAGGGAGCTATTGAGTCACCGGCTCTCGAGTCAAGGCCATCAGACGCACACGCACTCACACACATGTACATGCACCGAGGGTGTAGTCTGGCAATTTTACTCAAAAGATTTGTACCTTACTCCAGTCCACTTAATGAAGCTGTAAATTTAGAGACGTGAGGGCCTTTACAGTGCTCCTTTGAGAGCTGCTACAATGATCCTGGGACTGAGCTGGTTAATTAACTGATTGTTTGCTTGGCTTGGAGCCACAGAGAAAATGGGTGGATGTGGAGCGAGACAAGGAGATGAAAAGAGGGTGCATGAGGGGAGAGGATGGAAAAGAATGGCTGTGAAAGGGAGAAGAGAGCACAGAAGTGGTCAGGGGGCAGTAAGAGAGAATCAAAGAATAGAACAGAAAACGGGGGGAGAGGATAGAAAAGCACAGGAAACAAGCTTCAAGGGCAGCATCTCATATTTCAACTAACATGTGGATGCTGAACAGATAAGCGCCTTGAGGCGACTTTTGTTGTGATTTGGCGCTATATAAATAAAATTGAATTGAATTGAATTGAATAACTGTCTTTTGTGCTTGCGATTGCTAATTGAAGGTACAGCTGAGGCTGAGAGAAACAACATTAATACAAATGTCTGTACCAAATTTCATGGCTGTGAATCATTTTACATTTCAATTTCATGGTGATGCTATGGGAAAAACTGGGGGATCACCAAAGTTAGGAGGGCTTACTACCAGACACCAAAAACACACGTCTGACCTCGGAAACATGTGATCCTCTTTGAAACGTTGCCTGTAGGCAAAGGTTGGGTGTTTCAAACAAGGACCTTTTCTAAAAAATTAAAAATAAATAAAATAATATTATTCATTCCAAAAAACAGACCTTCAGCGGGAGATGCTAGTATTACCTCCTTTATCAGAAGTAACTTCTTGGGTGTTTTGAGACTGAAATCTTTAAAGACGAGAACTTCTCTATAAATGAAAACTTTAAAATCATAAAAACTGGACACCCAGAAGTCCCATGTCCGTGACCTGATGGTTCAGAGCTTTTATAGTGACCTAACCTTAGATGGTTCCAGTGTTATGGCGGTTTTATTGTTGTTTGCTGGCGAGCTGTTCTTTCCAGACAGCACTCTCTTTCTAATCGTGGATATATGCATGAAGTGTCACATAAACAGTTAAAAGACCTGCAGACCCTATGTCATCATTTCTTGGTTCTTCAAGACTTTTATTTTTTTACATGAACATGTTGTGCTCAATAGCTATCTGTAACAAACCCACGACAGACCTGACCACATCTCACCACTTTTGAGCATTGTTTCTTTATTACGGTTGCTTGTTTACATGCGGCTCAGGACCCAGTTTAGCTGGCGAGGAGTGATTGCAGATGTCACTCAGGTGCGTCCCCCTCCCCCTGGACGAACCTACCCCGTCAGAATCAAACCAGACCGTCGGCATCCCCAGCCCATGGCCCAGTGGTGGGGATGTGTTGGTTCTGGGGGTTGGCCACTTGTACCGCAGTGACGATGATGCTGGTCTGCAGGCCGCAGTGGCGTAGCAGTCGAGCCCATGATCCGAGGCTCCCAGGCGGCTTGGTAAGCGGCCCACGGACAGGACCACACACCGGCCTCACTTCCACCTGAGGCTGGTGCGCTGTGTGGTCGGTCCGGTCCCACAGTTCTCCCCATTGGTGGCGTGCCTCCGCTGCCTGCTCCTTCTGCGTGGCCGCAAGCTCAGCCACCATTTGGGCCAGCGCCTTCCCTGGCTGGCCCGGTCCTGGGTCTGCCGTTCCCCCATACTGGGTTTTGGCACCAGTGTAGCAAACCCACGACAGACCCAACCACAGCTCACTGCTTTTCAGCATACTTTCTTTATTACCGTTGCTTGTTTACAAGCGGCTGCAGCATTTCAGCCACCAGCACACACCACCAACAACAAAGCTCAACAACAAAACCGGTGTTCTGACAAAACGTCCTACTTTGTCAAAACATCCTACCGTAGCGTAAATTTATAGTCGTGTCTATCAATCCATGCGATCTTATCAGAATATACTACCTTACTTAGTGGATGCCATCATCATACATATCTATAGGTAGGATGTTCTGATGGCCAAATCACGCTATCAAAACATGCTTCCAACACACATTCATCTAATGTTAACACAGAATACAAGGAGAAATGGGATCCATTATGTAAGATGCAACGCACATACAGTAAATAAAATGACCAATGTCAAGGTTCTTACAAATTAAACAATGTTATCACTCAGTTAACAAGTATGTAGTGCAATATTACTTTCTTTAACATAACAACGGAGCGTGGTGTCCACTAACTTCAGGAGGACTAAAATTAATTGACAAGGTTTACGCTGTACGCCAGTTAACGGATGTTTATGAGTACTAAATCAAGACTTGAAATATGACTTTAATTGAGACACCAAATTGGAGTATCTTTGCACAAAAAAACAAAACGCATGTTAGCTTGAAAAGTTAACAAATTGACAACAGCTTAAGGAAAAAAGTATCAACTGTAATAAAGAAGTAAAACATATAATACTAACCTTTTTTCGCACGCACAAGATCGGGGTAGGATCAAATAATATGCGTGTACTATTCACACCGAAAACACACCATTTTGAGTTGTGCGCATGCGCAGTAACAACATGTAGGACAGTTTTGTCAGAACGCCGGCAAGGCGTGATTGCAGATGCTGCTCAGCTGCGGCGCCAACCACGCCCTGCCACACTATCCTAAAAAAATATGCAGTTATTTGGAAACAATGGAATTCTTACAATGAAATGGGCCACTTGTGGAGAACCTTATATATACCACACCAGACTCAGAGGCATCCTTCATCATTTTTGATGGGTGAGCTCTTTAATCTTAGATTGATGGCACCGCACACTTAGATAACAAAAAGAAAAGCAAACCTGAGATGTCAGAGATTTAAATCTGATATACAGGACAAACTTGCCCCTGCCTTGGGAAGTCAATAATCATCATCTAATCACCCAATTACCTCCGCACAGGTAATGGATAAATTCTGATAAAACGATGTACTTTGTCACAAACTATATTTACATCTGCACCATGAGCACATCACAGATTTAAGGTGTAATGTTAACAATCCATTCAAATTTGCTTCAAGGTCAGGGTTTAATGATTTATAGATCGAGAATTGACAAAAAGCCTGATTCATACAAGCATGATGTGTATTGCTAACATGTACCAAAAACCTATAAATAGAAAATAATTAAAGGTAGTCAAGACAAAGCGAATGAGTTGCCTAGTTAGACATACACCTACATACTGTTTGTATAATCAAAGTAAATATGTGTCATGCTACTCTAATCTGATTTTTACTGCACTACAAACTTCCTTAAGTATGTTTTAAACGAACAAAGAAAACAAAATCAGTATAAAGAAAATACAATACTGTTCCATCCATCCAGCCATTCATCCATTCTCCTCCACTTACCCTTATCAGGATCACAGGGCAATACAATTACCTTCAAAGTAAATACTGCCCACAGAGCGACCTGCATTTGCTTTACAAATCTTGTTTACCTTGATTCTAGTTCAGTGAATTTAAAGAGGTGGGATACATGTAGGAGAGTGTTGTTTGAGTACATCATCTTCTTTTTGTAGGCCCTCTTTCAATGCTTCAGTGCTTCTCTGACTGTGCTACTGAAAAGTTGTACTTGTTACTTGTTAAATTAAAACTCAGCATCACTGTACATGAAATAATTCATCTTCTGGGAACCAAGAATTTCACAGTGATCCAATACTTATTCAAATTGTTGAGATATTTCAGTCCAGACCAGTATGACTGATCACCATGTGTATTGATAAAGTCAGCCCAGGCCATGTGTGCAGAAGATAGATGAGTGTTTACTGCACCCTGGCTTTGAGCCACCACTGGTTGCAATATAAACATTGCAGCTGAGAGGCATGGCACTTAGTCAGACTTCAGTTTTTCTTTGTCTGAGATAAAAGTTTAAATTATCCCCTTCCTCCAGTTTCTAAGAGAAATGACAGCAAGTAGGTATTTTTCTTAGAAACACTTATATGAGAGCAATTTCAATGCAAGCACTTGCAATTTACAGAAACATCTACTACCTGTAGCTGAGAAAAGTTCAGATCTTTTTTAGTGTTTTTGTCAGTCAGCTGTCAAACTGTCACTGTTCTGCTTAAACTCCCATCTCTGTCAATCTGGCAAATGCTCTTTTCTTATAGAAAACTAACAAACTAATAGATGTGTTTAAAGGTCACGCCGCTGCTATCCCCTGCAAAGTCTGAAGCCACAGTTGTGTCTTTATCGTACCCTGATTCTTTGTCATCAACTCTTGTAGTTTGAAAAAAAAAAAGCATGAGTTTAAACTTATATAATCTAGAAGTCACATCGTATCCCCAGAGTAGAAAACATAGACAGAAACACAGGTTCAAGTTGGCACAATCACCATAGTTTATTAATTAACACAAATATTGTTCCGAGGTCTCCATTGTAACTGTTAAAGATGAGAGTTAGATCTTCTTGCTGATTCTCTTCAGCACTACAGAGCCAGCTTTGGAGGTCTGCAGAAAGACAGGAAATGACTTCAATTAGCTTTTGCAGTGCTTCTTTACATCTGGTTTTATTCTGTAAAAATTTTTTTTTGAAGTGTCAGACAAATGAAAAAATACCACTGTAACAGTAACTTTATACTTGTCCGCTTCTGACCAACCCTGACACCTGAAAACTGCAGACTTTAGCAAATTAAGTAATTATAAATTAAGCAATTGTGTCAGTCAGCTGAAACAGTCTTCATTTTGAATTTTCCACTGTGTTTGGCTTCCTTTTAACTGGATACATTTTTGCTGTTTTTCTCAAAATGAAAGTGTGAAGTGTTGAAAATTTCTGAAAAGCAGACTATAAAATGGAAACCAAAAAGAGATAACCTGCAAAGAGAGAAGTGTCTCGTATAAATTCTCAGGATTAAAAGGTTAAATATGGGAATGAATTGGTTGTTAAAGTGCATTCAGTAGCAATACTCTGTGTTTCAGAGAGTTTTTTTCTTATTAGCTGTTCCTGGTCTCCAGCTGCAGAAGTATAACTTTGATGACTCTAATGATCCCTGCGGGGAGATGAGTGTAATAACTGCTGTCACTGCCCAACGTTCGCACCTCTAAAAGCCTAAGTGAGTGTGTTTACCTCGATGAGTTTGCCACCACTGATCTCAGAGGTGTGGTGGTAGTTGGGGAAGGTCACACTTAGCTTGCCTCCTTCCATTTGTACTGTAGCCTGTAAACAAAATTGTGATATAACCAGTTAGGAGAGTAGCATTCATAGCTTTATGCTTCTGCTAGCTATAGCTAAAGTGAAGCTTTGGATCATTTCCTCCCAACCTTGAATTTCTTTCCTCCAATGGTCTCCATGTCGGCCTCCTTTCCGATAGTGAACTTGTTGGTGACCTTGGCATTGGCAGGATATAAGAGGGTCCAGGTGAAATCTTTGCCATCCTGGGTGACCTCTGTGATCAACTTGTAGTCACGGCCCCTCTCGATGACATCATCTGGAATGCCTATAGTGGGACGGGAAGAGGATGCAAGGTCAAAAAAGGCCAAAGATGTGCAGAAAACAATGGAGTTCAGAAGCAGAGGAAGTGGAAAATTTGAGCCTGCGTTCTCACCTAGCACCTTGCAGAAGGCTTCGTATCCCTCCTGGGTCTCGGTTTCCCATCTTCCAGCGAATGCCATTTTGGTAATGTTGAGGGTAGAGGAGTGAGATCAGAGATGCTGAGGCAAGCTGAGGAAAGAGCAAGGTACTGAGACCAAGAATATTCCCCGTTTATATACTTTAGATCTCTTGCCACCTCCTTCATTTGCATGTGATGACACAAGAGAGCAATTACAACTGAATAGGATGAGTTCAACAGGCTACGAGGGAGAGGCCAATAAAAAGCATAAACAGGTGTTCATGGAGTTCACAGGCAGGGAGTAAAACGCTGACTGCTCTCTGGGTGAGCTGCAAGCTCACCTCTAGGTCAGTGAACTCACCTGCAATGGCTTTACGGACATACCCTCCACTTTTACTGCTGCTGATTCGAAAAGTAAATAAAAAGACAATAAAGGCTCCATTTCAAGATACGATCCATCTTTTTCAGAGTACACTGTTATGTCCAAAATGGAAACTGTCTGGGGTGTAATCAGGTCATCATTTACCTATAAAAAGGCTATAATCATTGTCTGGCA
This sequence comes from Maylandia zebra, assembly GCF_041146795.1. Classification (NCBI taxonomy): domain Eukaryota; kingdom Metazoa; phylum Chordata; class Actinopteri; order Cichliformes; family Cichlidae; genus Maylandia; species Maylandia zebra. The sequence continues at coordinate 29,726,909 of NC_135184.1, read as the reverse complement.
CCGGGAAGGCTCGAGATGATCTAATGTAATTGGAGCCATTTCACTATTTTAAAGGTGTCATTTTTACAGAGTCATCGCATTAGTATAAAGTCTGAAGACATTAAGACAGAATTTTACACACAATCAATTATAACATCTTGCATGTAAATTCAAATGCTTTATACTGTAATCCTTTCATCTAGCAGATGAGCTCCTTTACCAAATGTAAAATGTATCAGCACATTTCCTCAGTTCCTTTCTTTGTAATTCAGACCCAAACCCAGGGCTACCAAAGTACAGACAAAACACGCAATAAACACAGTTAATGATGTAGTTATTAACCTGTTCTTGTGAATAAAACCTAGTCACCAAGTATAGCATCTTGACTTAAAGGTAAGATTTGAATCATCTTGTGTTAATAAGGAAGCTGTACAGTATGGAAGCTAATTTCCATGTAGTTATCAAATACTTTTGTGTAAATAAGTGCATTTAATTTGTTTTTATTTTTTTGATGAATTATTGATAAATATGTGATGCATCTTTGCTTTTTTGGATAAGAAAAACAAAAAGAAAAACATATTTAGTCATAAAAATGTCATCTCGTTGTCAGTGTAGGATGTGACTTAATCTCATTATAGGAGATATGTTGATTTATTAGTGGAATATTACTCCATATAGATGACTGAAAGGCTTCTGACAGATGTGTGACAGCAAAACAGATGAAAGCAGTAAACCAGTGACAAAAAACACTTCCTGAATCTTTCTTAAAGAAAAAAAAGTACATAGCCACAGTGCTAACACAATTACAGTAAAGTGTTGCTTATGCTGTTGGTGGCTGAAAATTGTCCATTATGGTGACTATATGACTGAAGCACACTGGGCTTTCAGTTCTGACAAACTGAATAGGTAAAAGCTTTTGACGCTGCACTTTGATCTCACACAATGCAGCCATTTCCACAGATCGCTGATAGCGTTTTTTAAACCATGAAAAGTCAACTTGGCCTTGGAGCTCTTTATAGATACATAAAACATCATATTGGCCAACATCCTATAAAAGACACCCACTATCTCTTTCTTTTATTTCACTGTCACTCTCTGCCCTTTCTCACACACACACACACACACACACACACACACACACACACACACACACACACACACACACACACACACACACACACACACACACACACACACACACATTAATCAGTGTGCAAAAGCAGATCAAATCCAGATAAAAAAAAAGGGAAAACACACACGTGTCGATATTTGTCATGAGAATTTAACCTGCTGAATCTTTATCATTACAAATGCATATTTATAAGTGAATAGTCATCATAAATGTATAACATCATTACACACTTTAAACACACTGAAGAGGAGGCATGATCGAGAGCTTGCTTTGACTTATAAGTGTGACATTAGAAAGAAAAAAAATATGAGTTCAGGAAACGGAGAAAGTGGCAGTTCAGTCCCTCCCTGCCCGATTGCACTAATCTGCACCCTAAGCACTGCACAATGGGACTGCACTCCATGGTCTTTGATAGGCGTTTTAATAGCCTACAATACACTTGAATTCGGGGTTTTAGTATCAGTGTGGAAGATTTTACAATATAGAATATATGGCTTGGTCATAAGCTGAACATGTACCACCATGTAACACTGTGTAAGTGCTGGTGTGGATCCAGTTCTACCCTGGTGCTTTCTGAGAACCAGCTCAAGTCTTTAAGAACCAACTATTAAGAAATATGTCTGTGTAGGTTCTCAGTCATCAAGGTCATGGTAGTCTATGGAGCTTGGAAAGAAAGCAACTGGACTTCTTTAGTAAGTTTCACCTCTCGCCGAAGAGGCTTCTTCAGTTCTAAAACCAAACGGTGAAGAGTCCCGGGGACTCTACCAATTGCTGGGACTCTCCACCATTTAGTTTTAGAACTGAAGAAGCCTCTTGGATGAGAGGTGAAACGTCTTCATGAAACTGTCGCTCTTTAGACAACTATTAAGAAACACAGAAAATCACGATGAGTTTCTCTACTTTAGCCCCTCTAATAGCCACTAGCAAGAATGGTTCCAACTTTGGTAAAGTAGTTTTTTTGATGGCGCACTGGTGATGGAAATGTGTGTAAATAGTTCCAGATTGAGAACCAGCAGCACGTTGGTGGAAAAGGACTAGAAATCTGTGAGAAGTTGTTAAGTTCTCTGATTTTGGATAACTGCTATCAGATCAAAGTCTCTGGATTTTCTTTGGATTTAAATTCACACACAAAAATTCAAATAAAGAAATAAACCATCACGATGTTCACATTATTATACTGAATACATTACATGGTGTAGCATTAGATATAGCCATTTATTATCTGCAGACGCCATGCTAGACACATAAATCTTAAATATATTTTTGAGTCATCGCAGTGATTCAGTGTGGCGAGCAGTGAGAAACTGCAATGTCAGGTACTAATTTTTCCTGCCACTAAAATCTGATGTTATGCAGAACATGCCAGACAAAACAAAGATTTCAGCCGGTTTCTGCCCGTCTGTCTCGAGGTCAAACTTATTCTCAATTCACAGTGAATAGTGAGCAAAGTGCACTTGTCTCTCGAGTTTATTGTCGGTGTTGCAATTGTGTTGGTTACATTTTAATAGTTGGCTGTAATTTCAACTTTTGCCTAAACTTTTTTTTCCACTCTCCTCCCTAATTCCCCCAAGTGCGATTCCAACTAGATAATAAGTAACTAGGATTACTGGCCATTACGTTATTATGTCCAATCACATGTCGATGAAGTCATGCTTTACTTTTTCCCTCTCCTCTTGTCTTATGAAAGGCATCTTTCGATATACACAAGAAAGGGGCACATATAAAGGCGACTTAAAGGAAATGATGAATACTAAATGCAAGAAGAGAAAAAAACAAGGATATGAACAAACGAACAAGTAGTTAATGAAGAACAAGAAGGGGGAGGGGAGGAAAGGAAGAAAAGATTCTAAAGAAAGATACATATAGATAGATTCCTTTTATCTACAGCTCTAAAGAGGGGATTTGCGATGGAGGAATTAAAGGAGGGGAGGCCTTGATATGCAAATGAAGCCCCTGCTAATCAAAGCAATAAGATTAGCCTTCCAAATTGAGATGAAGAAAGGCTCCATTATCTGGGCCGAGTGTCATGTTTAATAACGCGGAACGGCATGGTAATTCACTAGTGATGCAACTGGAGCCTATGTGCGTGAGTGTGTGCGTTTATGTGTAATGCGAGTAAAGTGGCGGTCTGCAATTGTTCGATGTGAAAATAGGAAAAATAGACAAAGATGGTTATATAGATATATATGCATATATATATATATATATATAGAGAGAGAGAGAATTAAACTTTTGAAAGACAATTCATGAACTTGTCTGCATGTCATCCAGTGTGAGATGAATAGGAAGAGTAAATGCGGCAGGCATGAGAGGAGAAAGTGTGTGAGTGCGTGCGTGTGCTTGGCTTTGATGCTAAAGTTTTGTGCTATGTTGTACAGGGAAATGAAAACTCTGTGAAAAATGCTTCTGTAGAGGAACACTGGTGTATGCTCACACATTATCAGATAACACTGAGCCACGTGGTTTGATCAGGTACACATTTACTCAAAGAAGGAGTGCAACGCTTTACCCAGAATCCCATCCCAACGTACACACTGCCAAAATAATGTCTGCTTTCTCAAACCACAGTGTGACTATAGCATAAGGTTTGCTCACTGCTGCAGCAGGAGGAATATTTGGTTATAAAATGCACATAAACAAAAATGTGAGATGTGTTTTGCAGTTACCAACCAGCAGTCTCTAACTAGTAGAGCATGTGGAAGCTTACAAGCTCTCCCAGGAGTTGGTGAAAATCAAAACAGCCCAATTGGAGAGGGAATATTGAGTTGATAGATGTGCAAATAGGATGCTGTTTGTATGATATCACATGGTAACATGTCAATATGGTATTTACACAATAAACAAGAAGCGCTGTGAGAGTGCAAAACTCCACCAATGCAGCTCACTCTCTGGGCAGTACTTGGACTGAAACCCATTTTATTATACATGAAATAATCTTGAATATTTTTTTAAATGTGTACATGGTGTAGTACATGTGGAGCATTGATTTCATCTTTTAGTTCAATTCGTCCAAATGTTTAGTGATTATAACTCGTGTTCAGGTTATCGAGGAACATTTCACACGTGTTCAAATTGTTATTTATTTAAATGGTTATAACCTGGCACTGTACTGCACTCTACAGCCCTACAAAGTTTTATCAGAATTTATGCAAAACTTTTTGAGATGTCGTGTCGTGTCGTGCAAAAACATGACCGAATTTATGTTATAGTGGGGCAAAAAAGTATTTAGTCAGCCACCGATTGTGCAAGTTCCCCCACTTAAAATGATGACAGAGGTCAGTAATTTGCACCAGAGGTACACTTCAACTGTGAGAGACAGAATGTGAAAAAAAAATCCATGAATTCACATGGTAGGATTTGTAAAGAATTTATTCGTAAATCAGGGTGGAAAATAAGTATTTGGTCACCTCAAACAAGGAAAATCTCTGGCTCTCACAGACCTGTAACGTCTCCTGTAAGAAGCTTTTCTGTCCCCCACTCGTTACCTGTATGAATGGCACCTGTTTGAACTCATCATCTGTATAAAAGACACCTGTCCACAGCCTTAAACAGTCAGACTCCAAACTCCGCCATAGCCAAGACCAAAGAGCTTTCGAAGGACACCAGGAAAAGTATTGTAGACCTGCACCAGACTGGGAAGAGTGAATCTACAATAGGCAAGCAGCTTGGTGTGAAAAAAATCAACTGTGGGAGCAATCATCAGAAAATGGAAGACATACAAGACCACTGATAATCTCCCTCGATCTGGGGCTCCACGCAAGATCTCATCCCGTGGGGTCAAAATGATCATGAGAACGGTGAGCAAAGATCCCAGAACCACACGGGGGCACCTGGTGCATGACCTGCAGAGAGCTGGGACCAAAGTAACAAAGGTCACCATCAGTAACACACTACAACGGCAGGGAATCAAATCCCGCAGTGCCAGGCGTGTTCCGCTGCTGAAGCCAGTGCATGTCCAGGCCCGTCTGAAGTTTGCCAGAGAGCACATGGATGATACAGCAGAGGATTGGGAGAATGTCATGTGGTCAGATGAAACCAAAGTAGAACTTTTTGGTATAAACTCAACTCGTCGTGTTTGGAGGAAGAAGAATACTGAGTTGCATCCCAAGAACACCATACCTACTGTGAAGCATGGGGATGGAAACATCATGCTATGGGGCTGTTTTTCTGCCAAGGGGACAGGACGACTGATCCGTGTTAAGGACAGAATGAATGGGGCCATGTATCGTGAGATTTTGAGCCAAAACCTCCTTCCATCAGTGAGAACTTTGAAGATGAAACGAGGCTGGGTCTTCCAACATGACAATGATCCAAAACAAACCGCCCGGGCAACAAAGGAGTGGCTCCGTAAGAAGCATTTGAAAGTCCTGGAGTGGCCTAGCCAGTCTCCAGACCTCAACCCCATAGAAAATCTGTGGCGGGAGTTGAAAGTCCGTGTTGCTCGGCGACAGCCCCAAAACATCACTGCTCTCGAGAAGATCTGCATGGAGGAATGGGCCAAAATACCAGCTACTGTGTGTGCAAACCTGGTAAAGACCTATAGTAAATGTTTGACCTCTGTTATTGCCAACAAAGGTTATGTTACAAAGTATTGAGTTGTATTTTTGTTATTGACCAAATACTTATTTTCCACCCTGATTTACGAATAAATTCTTTACAAATCCTACCATGTGAATTCATGGATTTTTTTTTCACATTCTGTCTCTCACAGTTGAAGTGTACCTCTGGTGCAAATTACTGACCTCTGTCATCATTTTAGGTGGGGGAACTTGCACAATCGGTGGCTGACTAAATACTTTTTTGCCCCACTGTATATAAGCCAAAAATGTAATGTCATTATGGTCTTATATGTCAATAAAAGGGTGTTAATCCACATGCACCTTGCAGACATTTCTTTCTTATTTTGGGATGTAAACAATCCTGCTCAGTGTTATCATCAAACCCGGTATCACTAAGGGTGTAGAGACAGAAAATAACACAAACACATTTGCTTACGTTGGAATTTACAAAAACTGAGGGGAAAATGCAAAACAGTTGAATTGTGAATTTATGTCTGTTTTACAGTGTTTGTTTTTGTAATCAAATTTACATAAGTGATATTTATCTCTTCAGTATCAAAAATTAACAAAATTTATGGCTTCAGCCTAAACCCACACAAAGGGGATCATCTCGTCGACTGTACAGTTTTAAAAAGGCAACCCTTTAAAAATGAAAGCTGAATGGATCAGTGAAAACTTCTGTTTGGAAATGCAAAAGCATAATAGTGGGGTTCCACTAAATTAGAAGAATTTCACCTAGCTTTAAAACATAGCCTAATAACCTGCTCCAGCCGAGGCAGAGGGCTGGCCTCAGTGAGCTTGGTTCTGTTGGAGGATTCTTCCTGTTAAAGGAACTGTTTTACTTCTTTCTATCATCCAGTCAAAATCTTTACATTACAATATAAACTAAAACTGGGGTGAATCACATACTGTTCAGTGGTTTGATCACTGCATGCTAAAATCATATATATATAATAGGGGTGCAACGATATTCGTATCGATATTGAACCGTTCGATACAGTGCTTTCGGTTCGGTACGCATATGTATCGAACAATACAAAATTTGTAATTTATTTTATCAACTTTCCTTCTGACGATGCTGTCTGTGTTGAGCGCTCAGTGAATCTGCGTTCGACTACTCCGCCTAGGCTCGACAGTGCAGGAGGAAGGAAAAATATATGTCAATGCTTTTGCATTCTTTCAGAAATGTAGCTGGGTAATTATGTCATTGGCATCGGTGAGCCACTGTCAATATGTGACATATTGAAGTCGCGTTTGAATTTGCGCTTGTTTTTTTGCTTTCACTTTGCAATCGTGCGAACTGTGTATAGAGAGCGACAGTACTGATCTGTGAGTGATGATAATTTGCGCACCAATTCCTCTGACATCGTCTTATTAATCGTTAGCTTACTATGCAAACATGACAAGTGAAATCTCCCGCAGCAAGCTTAAACATGTGAGAGGTTGATCGCAGAGAATCACTGAGCGTTATGTGAGTGCGTGTGTAAAAGCAGCAGGATATATATTTGACTACGATGACCTGGATGACTGAGAACCTTCACAGACAGATATATATTTTAGTTCTGCTGAGCCAAATAAGACAGGTCAGGGTGAAGAAGTGACAGCCAAAGAAAAGCTTACCACAAAACGGAGAAGTTATGACAAATCAGACTATAAGGCAAAAAGAAAGTGCAGCTTTATGGTTTCATGGACAAAATAATTTCTGTGGCTGCAATATGACGAGCTAAATAACCAGGGCTGCACATAAGTGGTCCGCAGGTGCGCATTCGCTGTCAAAATAAAAAACATGCACAAGGGTTAGGGTTAAATTTAAAAACTGTACTTTTGAGTTAAAATATATATTTATAATTTTAATAAATGACAAATTAAAAAAGGCATGAACATTTTTTTGTATCGAAAAAATATCGAACCGTGACACCAAAGTATCGAACCGAACCGAACCGTGAATTTTGTGTATCGTTGCAATCCTAATATATAACTATATGTAATATAGAGGGGTAAAAAGGTACAATATTTCCATTTGAAATGCATTTGTGTAGTAGTTTATATTCTAGTGTAGCACTAAATATACTTATATGTTTTCCACCTTCTACTGCTTTATATAACAGAACAGCATCTCACAAGGACACAGGGTAGATTTAGTAAGTCAATAAAGTTTTTTTATCCTCAGGAAAACAAGTGAAGCAAACAGAAGGGAGTGAGGAACAAGCAGAAACAGCTTCTCTGAAGCAAACGTGTTTGTGAGAAGCAGGACTAGCAATATCACTGGTGCGCAAGAGAGACTACCAATTGTTTATGGTAATTATACCAGTCTATCACCACTAATTTGAGCATGACCACTGATGGTTGAAAATGCTGCACATGGCACCTTTAACTCTGAAAAGCCTGAGAGGGAGAGCTGCCTCAGTAACTCAGGCAATGAGCCAATATAACCATTAAACACCAGGACAGAAATAGGCCACAGTAGCCGCCAACACTTAGCATTCTGTTGTTGTTATCTTTGCTGTTTCTCAATCCTTCCTGACAGCCTTACCATCCTTTGGGGAAGGAAACAGCAGTCACTGGTGATTATGGAGAGCCCACCACCCCCACCTCCACCCCTCACCCAGGGAGCCAAATTATGCCTGCATTAATATTTCATATTACACAAGAGAAACCACATGTGTACTCAGCCCTTTGTCTTTATGTCAAATGAAATGTGCTCGGCAATCATCAGAGGGCGAACCGACGTGGAGGGAGGAGGGGTGAGAGCAGGAGAGGAAGAGGAGGAGAAAAGGAGGAGATGAGGGAGAAGGAGGAGGACAAGAAGTGAGGCAAGTCAGGCAAGAAGCGGAGAGCCGAGGGAAAAGATGAGGCGAGACCAGGTGAGATGAGCAAAGGGATGGGGAAGGGAGGATATGTGGATGCCAACAAAGATGAGGCAGGAAGAGGAGCAAGAAGACATGAAAGTGGTGGAGAGTCTGGAGATAAGGGATTAGGAGAATAGATGAAAGTACAGGAGAGGAAGGAAAAAGTAAAGGGAAAGAGGAGAAGGGAGGAGAAGAAAGGGGGTAAGGGAAATACCTTTGTGCTTTAAATAATGCAGAGAGGTGAAGAAGTAAGCCAGGCTTTGCCAATGGACAAAGAGCCTAATTTGACATTTTGTCTCCATAGTAGAAGGAATGCCTTTGAAATACAATGTCAAGCATGCACAGAAACGAGTATTAAAAATATTAATTTGGAAGTTTACAACAGTAACTCCCCCCTCATTTGCTTCATAATAGTTTTATCCAGCAAATACCTTTCAAATGTTCAAATTTCCCAATTAGATTCTTGCAAATCTCACACAATACCACGTGATGAGGGTTGATATGGATCCAAGAAGCTAGTTTTACAATGGAAGTGTGGTTGCACGCGGGCCATTTTTCAGTACAAACCAAAAATTTCATTTTAAAATCTAATTTTGAGTAAAAACAATATTTTCATCCTAACGGTTTGATTCAGTTATTGCCATAATTACTGAAACCCTTTACACACCATTGCTGTGACAAATGCAGCAATGATGTAGCTCATTGGCTTTTGTGTCTTGCAGAATTAATGAATTATGGCTTAATGAATCATCTAACTCAAGTTTAATGCGAGAGGCCTCAGAGATGTGAACTCTTCTTTGGTTGGTGACAAACCACAGTTTGTTTTATAGTCAGTATGGTTTGTGTAAGTATGGTTTGTGTGTTGCAACTGTGTGTGACACCTGTTTCCACCTCCCCTTTTTTGAATGTGGATAGATGTGATTAAAGAATCATATCACAAGTTTGGAAGAGTAATTGGACTGGTGATTGATTCAAGGCTTTCTTCTAAAATGTCTTGCACTTCATAGTTTTCAGTGTCATATGTACTAAATTTAACTTGTTTGACCTCCAACATTTACTGAAAAAGTACAAAGAAAAAAATAAAATATGAAATGCTTCAAATACCTAATATCAAACCTCAGGCGTAAATGTAAATGTAATTTGTGCTTAAGGTGGTACACACCCTAACCTTGGCTATTGTGTTGCCCATCTTAAAATAATCAACTATGAATGAAACAGAGTAAACAGTGAAGGTGCTCAAATCAGTTTGAATTTGCAATCAAACTGCAGAGCTGAATCCCTTATCCATGATTAATGTGAGTTCACATCACCTGTCATTCATTTCACCATTATGCCTTCTGTTTGTTCTCTCCAGTTTTGAAAATGGGAAACAGCATGTAACGAGTAGACACACACACACTCAGGCATAATATTATAAACACCAGCTAATATTGTGTTGGTCCCCTTTTTGCTGCCATAACAGCCCTGACCCATCCAGGCATGGACTCCACTAGATTCCTGAAGCTGTGCTGTGTATCTGCACCAAGATGTTAGCAACAGATCCTTTAAATCCTGTAAGTTGTGAGGCGGGGCCTCCGTGAATCAGACTTGTTTGTCTGGAAATCCCACGGATGCTTGATTGAACTGAGATTTGTGTGAATCTGGAGGCCAAGTCAACACCTCTAACTCAATGTTGCACTCCTCAAACCCTTCCTGAAACATTTTTGCTTTGTGGCAGGGCTGGAAGAGACCACAGACATCAGGGAATACCATTTCCATGAAAGGATCTATATGATACTCAAATGCTTTGGTAGGTGGTACATGTCGATGCGACATCCACATGAATGGCAGGACTCAAAGTTTTGCATTCGGTTTGCATTCTTCCTATAGTGCATCAGGATGCACACACCTGGCCATCCATGCAATCCAAAAGAAAACATGATTCTGACCAGGCCACCATCTTCCTTTTCCCTGTGGTTTAGTTCTGATGCTCACTTGCCCGTTGTTGGCGCTTTCTGCAGTGGACAGAGGTTCAGCATGGGCACCCTAGCTGGTCTGCAGCTATTCAGCCCCATACACAACAAAGTGTGATGCACTGTGTGTTTTGAGACTTTTTTTTATCAGAACCAGCATTCATTTATTCCACAACTTAAGCTTCAATATCTCATCTGTTGGATCGGACCACTCAGAGCAGTCTTCACTCACCATGTGCATCAGTGATCCTCGGCCATCCATGACCTTGTCTCTGGTTCACCACTGTTCCTTCCTTGCACTGCTTTTAATAAATCCTGATCACTGCAGACCAAAATGCAGCTCTTGTGGGGTACAAGAGCTGCATTTTGGAGATGTTTTGACCCAGCCGCCTAGTTGTGTGTATATGTGTGTGTATTGCCTCATCTTAAATGTTAAAGGACTTGTATATGCATTGATTTTATAGACCAGAACTATAATACATGTATATAAAAGTCAAGATGCCCCATCCACTTGCTGTTCAAACCTTTTGTTTTTGAGGGGCAGCCAATGTGAAAGACAAAAATATGGATGGACATTAAAGCAGCTCATGTTCAACTGTGGATGAAATGAGCAGTTTCAATAAGGCCCAGTATACAAAGGAGGGTTCTTTTTGGCAGTTAGGCTTAGATAACCTGCCCAAAAGTAATGGACACACAACACAAGAGTTTACCTCCCTAAACATATAAAAAAACAGGAGAAAGTGGTTACAGAAGGAAGCGGCAACTCATCTCTACTTACTCATTCTAAATACAGATCAAAATTCAGCTAATACAAGCACTTATGTGGCTGTTTGGTTGAAAGGGAAGCAAATGATCCTCAGCAGGTATATAAGGAGCCATCTTGGCTCCTTATATAGGCTGTAGTCCTTGAGCTGGAGCCAGTCATGTGTACGCTGTAGTCTTTCCATCCAGGCGGCCACCTGCACAGTGCAATTAGCATGCTTTCTCCCCACAATACAGACGTCTTCATGGCAGGAAACACATAATGAAACAAACACGACTGTAGTCGTAACGCCACAAGTGGGGTTTCTCTTGTTGTTAAAAAAGATGTGTACACACACACAAGCTGTCCATCCAGCGCCTTTTAAAAGACAGGGTTTATTCTAGAGGTTCAAAATTTGGAGGAAAAACAGCTTCTTTTCTCAAAAATCTACTTTTTAAGATTTTCACGGTTGCTCATTACATGCACACTCTTAACACAGGGCTATTAGCTGGTTGGTTGGCTGATTAAGGCTATCTTGCTTGTAGCTGAGTGTGTTCCCATCAAGCTGAGATTGCTACAGCCTCTTGTTAACCCTCGTTGTATGAAACTACCCAGTGGCCCACCTTCAAGCACACTTACCAGCCTCCTCTTCCCAAACCACTCTTGCTACCAACAATTATGTCAGCATGTGTGTGCGTGCACAACAGTGTATTTGTGTGTCTGTGACTGTGTGTGTCTTAGTCCCTCTCACTAGCTAGGAAGTTAGCAGCAGCCACTCTGAGAGCGCTTCAATATCCTCTCACTGTAACCTGATTATTAATTACAGTCTGCCTCTAGCTGACCGCGGCCCAAACACTGTCTGGCACAGTTACCAAGGAGACAAAGTCATTCACAAACAAGATTCAGCAAAAACACATTTGAGTGCATTCACGGCAATGCGGTTTCACAGTCCTCCTGTCTATTCGCGTCTTTCTGAACGGTGGCGGTTAAAGTATTTTAATTAAGAGCCATGCCGATCAAAAGTTATGCAATCAGGCCATATATAAGTGAAAAGTGTTAACGACCAGTTGACACCTCTTATTTTAGTTTGGCATAATCTCAGAAGTGCCATAACTCCTGAAACACTCAAGATGAAACCCATCATCTGCTCGCAAAACTGCAAGTTGATCAAAGCGACTGCATGCCAGAAAGTCAGTCATGCCTGAGCTGTACAGCACTCAGCAGTAATCAACCTGGAGCTATGCCTGCAGCGAGGCCGGGGGACATCAGTCTTTAAATGGGCTGCTGGCAATCAGCTGAGTGTGTGTGTGTGTGTGTGTGTGTGTGTGTGTGTGTGTGTGTGTGTGTGTGTGTGTGTGTGTGTGTGTGTGTGTGCAGTGCTGTTGACACTCATATTCACGTGCATATGCACATCAATAACATGCTTATAGTCTGTCACACCGTAGTAGACAAAATGTGCAATGAAAATTAAATCAAACATATAACACCAAGAAGTTAGCATACCTGTGTGCAAACAGAGTTTGATCTCCAGCCTGCAACTTCATACCGCAAATATGATGCGTGTAAAATTAGGGAGCGGCGAGTAAACGTCCCTTTGGACCCTGCTAGTGGACGTTGTGGTGGTGGAGGGGCTGGAATAGCAGACAGCAATGCTGGGTAGCAGAAGTACTGGCATGTCAGAGGAAGAGATTTTGCAGCTTAAAGAAAATGCCAAATTGGGAGAGTGAGACATGTTAGTGTGCATGATGTAATGCATCTCAAATTGTCTGCCTGAACTAGCTCGCAGGCTACTCCGTCCTTTCTAAGTCACAGAACAGAGCATTTGCTACTGTATGAAATAAGAATAAAGAATCTACAGTAAAGTCTGCCAAATACAATACACAGGCTCCACAGTAACATTTCAATGCAGCAAAAGCAGCCTATTCATAGTGAGATCCAAATATGCTTTTTCTCCCAATACTTAATATGTGCAAATTTAATGATAGAATCGATCTTTGTCAGAATGGAAGAGAAATTGTGCAAATTCTTCAAAAACCTTTTATATCTGCTCTCTTTAAATTACACTGAAGGTGTTGTATGGGATTCAAATCAGCGATATACTTGGCCAGGTCATAGTTTCACTTTTTTCTTCTGTAGCTTTGGCTATGGCTCATTGTAATGTCTCACTATTCCCCTTCTTCCAGGCATCTGCTACTGGGAGTCGTCTCATCACCCAGTATTCGGTATATCCACAGGCAACAGTTATGAATGTCATTTGCCCAGAAGTTTCTGCTCTCAAGCCTCATTACACACCAGTTTCCCATTTTCATTGGTACTGTGCTCTTGACTATTCCCTTTCACTATGGACTTGTTCAGGTTCATGCTGAACATGCTGAGCTCCCTCTGACCTGGGCCCACTTCCATGAGTAAGTGATTGTATGAGACATAAGTCATATATGAAACAAAAACATTAACCACTGGAAGAAATGGGGATTTCTCTTTCCCTGATTTCTCATTTGGGTCATAAGACCCAAGAATGTGCTCCTGATATTCAACAGGCTTCTCTTCATGTTATTTTGCAAAGTTTAACCTTCAGGTTTTGTGGAGCAACCACAGGTTTTTTTTTCTTGGACATCGTCCAAATCATTGATATATTGCAATGTCCTTCAGACAATCTGAGCTCTCAGACAAACTCTGATTTCCAATGATAACCCCTGTGCCAAGTCTGCAGCACTCGTCCATCTGCAAGATTGTGCATGTAGAGAACTGCCAGTGTTGTGATTTTAAAACTGCTGTGACTCTGATTAGTGGTACTGCAGCTTTTGCCTATCCTTTTCCAGTTTTTTTAAATTCCTGTGGAGACCTTTTTCCACATGAAACCTTATTGCAGACCTCCAGCATCAAGTTTCTGTTTCACAGTCTATATTTTCAGTAGATTCATTAGTTTTTCTTAAAGCATTGGTTTGATTGTTCAGAAAACAAAACCTGCGTGTTTTATGATACTGTGGTTGTGTCACTTTACATAGGTATTTGCCTTCAGAGGGCCTACAGAGAGGGGTTTTCAGCCTACACAAACGTGCTTCTATGCAGTCGTCCAATAAATACATCAGCATGTAGCTCAACATGGATGACCCTCTGCATAGGCTGAATGCTGATTGCTTGACAAGTGGGCTGGAACAGAAAGGCAGTGACAGCAGAAGAGCATGAAAAGCACAGACTGTTGCTGCAGTGGATACTTTTCATTGTTTTTCACACTTGGCTTCACTTCAGTTCTTTGTGTGTTCTTTCTGTGGTTGTCTGAAGGACCAATGACAACACAAGCAAACGTAGCCCACAGAACGGTTGTACCATATACTTTGGACGCTGTTTCTATCTGGCAACAGATGCTCTCTGCAGTCCACTATAGTCTGCCAACTGCCAATGGAGAACCACACTCAGTTCAGTACTGTGCTTGTCAGATATTAGAAATCATACAACTGTTGAAAGGTTATACAAACTTAAAACATTTGTCATTAGAATAGTTTTGGTGATACACTCTTAAGTAGGTGAGATTAGTCTGTTATATCTTCAGATGTCTTGAAACACATTTTCTTCCCGATCAAACAATAGCAAAACCAATTTTCCATAATTTATTGTTTAAATGCAGGTGATTTATTAACAGCCATTTGCCATTAGCTCTTAGTTCTAAACTTTCCACTGACTTATTTTAACTTTCATGTTCTTGGCTAAATTAAAAGCATACCACTGCAAGACGAGTGATGGAAGTCGCCACTTGTCTTGTCACCGCTTAAGCTAGCAAAGAAGATGGAGCAACTACATCAGGGCAAAGTCTGGAGGTCCTGGTCACATCAGTCCCCGGGTGCTGAAGTTGCCCAGCTGTCTGGCAGATGCTGCAGGATGCCAGACAGCTGGGCAGCACAGGTATGGAAGACATCATGTTTAGTGCCGGTACCAAAGAAAACCACCCCACCAGTTACCTTGATGTCAAAGGTCATGAAGGTCAAGAGACTGGTTCTTGCCAGACTTAACTTACAAGTGAAACATCCTCTCGACCTGCTTCAGTTTGCATCTTGTAGGGATGAACAGCAATGTTATTTACCCTTTGCAGCATACTTACTTTCACCACTGGTGGTACTGGTGCCATTGTGAGAATTATGTTTTGTTTTTGTTTTTTTCCAGTGTCTTTAATACCACCCAATTTGAATGTGTGCTTTCTGTCTGTAGTCTTCTTTTCAGCTTCGGTCAATCAGTGTAGGAACAAATGCATTGCACGTGCATCACACAAACAATGCCCCATAAGACTTCTGCATTTTAAAAGCTCCTACCTTTGAAGCACACAATGATCGCCACTGTGATTATTTAGGATTTCTGAAACGATTATGTAGTGTTTTAATTTCATGTAAACTTATTGACATTTGAACTTGACTTATTGGGCTCTGCTTTGAACATAAGCACAGGTTTTTGACAGTTCCAGTGAAATATACAGTGGCCCTGAGAGGCCAAACGGACTGCAACTTAAGAAAACACCAGTAATAAGCAAAATGCTGCAAAAGCACACTAAACACAACACAACAACGGAAATAGGAATCCACCAGCTCGATAGCTACCCAGGAGCTCGAGGGTCACTGGAGCCGCCGAGAACGGCACAACTCCCAGCACATCATTTTCAGATCACCGCGGTCTTTCACTACTCAGGTTAAACGTAATATATAAGTCACTTAGATAACCTAAAAATGTTATTGTTTGGCTTTTTCAGTGTTTTATTTGTTCGTGAGTAAATCAGTTTGGCTGAGATTAAAATAATTAGATTATTAGATTAAATAGAACTTAATTAATCCATTGGGTGGGTTCCTCCGGGATTTTCACACAGCTGAATAAACGTCAAACAGAAAACTGATTAAACAGAAGTGTGAGAGGGTCGAGAATTTACGCCAGTGTCCTGTTATATTTTAGATAGCAAGGAGCAGACAGCCGAGTTTATTAAACCCCACCGAGACAGCGCTGACGCAAATCTGAAGGCTAGACTGTCCAATTTCACAGCCGTTTACTTCCGGTCTACCCGACCTTCTGAGGAACCCACGTAGACCGCGAAGGCTGGGTCCTCAGGAGGATGCAGCCCATGAATTTGGACACGACCTAGGTGTGTTTTATCATGATTCATATAATACTGATGACGGATTTTTAGGCTAATAGTTAGGCTAACACACTTACCTCCCATCTTTTCTTTCCTCACAAAACCGATAGATCCTCCACTTCTTTTAAGTGTCTCCCAGCGCAATTCTTAGCATATTTTGGTTCCTGCAACTGATCCGTTGGGTTATTGTCTCCCCAGAAACACTTCCCTTGTGCTCTTGGGAATCTGTTTTTTCCTATTTCCGTTGTCATTTTTCCTATTTCCGTTGTGTTTTGTGTGCTTTGGCAGCGTTTTTCTTATTGCTGGTGTTTTCTTAAGTTGCAGTCCGTTTGGCCTCTCAGAGGAACCGTAGAAATACACCATAAGAACTTCAGCAAAATGCTCCACATTAATGCACTTTACACTAATACTTTTGGCAATCTAATCATGCATTCACAATTAATGTAACAGGTGCAGGACCTTGCCAAGGAGCCACCTCTCCCCATCCTTCTAGAAATGTGTGCGTGCATGTTTAATCAGATGGAAAAGCCTGTTGTTCTTTGAAGGATCAAGGGGTTATCTGCAGCACTTACCATAATGCTGCAGCAACGTTTCAGTGGGCCAAGTGAAAAGTTTGAATTCATGCTGCTGGTGTACAGTTAAGAGTATGATCAACAGTCTGCATCACCACCTTAGTTTTTGGTAGTTTTTGTAGGAATGATACCATCATCAGATGGTAATATATGTACTGAAACTGCACCATACTTGGACATAAATAGGCGTTTAATTGTGAAAATGTAAAGCTGATAACAGAGGCATGTGGAGAAACGATGGTGCAACTAAAAGCATCATTTGTTCTTTCATTAAAGTGTTTAGAGCTGCGGCTAGATCATTTTTAAAAAGCCTGTGATCAATTGCTGCCTAATGCAATTTTGTGGCTATAATAATTTCTAATTTTTAATATTGATCGGGGATCAGCTTTGCATTTTAAAACTCTCCTTTGTAGCAAGCAATTGTTTCCCTTCTGCTTCTTTTCTGTTATATTCCTTTGAAAAACACAAAAAATGTGAGATTCTATATCACTAATAACAAGCTAAGATGTTGCCTTTGTAATGTTGATTTAGCAACTTTTTCATGTTCATTGTCATCTCTATTGAGTTTAAACATAGGAGAGTCAAAACTGATATGCTAGTCTGAGAATTTATTATAAGGTATTGCATATTTGGCTAATCTATTTCTTCCTTTAATGGTCCTTTCATTACTGTCTGCAAAGGTTACTGTCTGTCTCGCTTGTCTGCCCAGTTATATTTTTACATCATGACAGATGGGGTGGATAAGTAGGTGGTGGGTGTGGTGTCTCCCCATCGGTAAGAGAGGATTATGTGCTGGGAACTTTGGAGGCAAACACAAGTAGAATAAATATATAGAGAGCATGGAGTGCCATTCTGTATGGACAACAACTGTATGGACTGCCATCCAGTGGGTGTAAAACCTCGAATGGAGATTAAAAGTATTTTTCTAATAGCAGCTGGGGGAGGAAACACAGTTAACGTGTATTAAGTGTGTTTGGGATCTTGCTAGATGAAAAAATAGGACTATTCACTGCACATGAATGTAACCAGCACTGTTGTGAAGCAAACATCTCTTTATGGGGGTAAATATGCTTCACCTGTCTGGTGTTACATTATATTGTAAGTTTATATCCCGTTTTTCATACATAATAAGAATTACCATCCAAACAGTCGCTAAAATTAAATGATCAGGATAGCAAACAAACAGAGATGGATTTTTGTTTCTTTTTATTTACTTTTTTCCCTCTCTCATAACAGTTTTGAGTTTGAGTTAAGTTTTCTTGTTCTTTTTGACGAGGTAGCTTCTGTAGTAGAAGTTACTGAAGAGAATGATGAGGCTGAGAGAATATGCCAAAACAGTGATGTTCATATAGTCAGGGAAGTCACAGTCAGCAAACAGATTGTAGCTGGTATGGATAGTCACTATGAAAAACTGGAGCTGTAAAGAGAAACAATAGCATGATGGTAGACTTCCAGGGCACTGAGTACAAGAAAATTACAAGAGGATGGTCACGTAAGAGATGAAAGCAGTAGGGGATAACAGTTAGGCAATTTTCATACTTGCTATATGAGCTATAAGGCTTGAACACTTTCAGCAAGTTCCTCTGTATATTTGGTGTAGAGTGGTTGGAGAAATATCCACAGTCTTGTATATAGAAAATGGACAAAGCCATGTTGATGTTACCAAGTTATTTGTGAATAATGAATAATGAATTAGTGAATGGTTGTCTTGAAGGGGCTCTTTTACCTTTCTGTTTTCAAACGACAAGAAAGGAGTGAAACAGAGGGGCACTACTTGCTTATAGGGTAGTGACATGCCAGACACATGGGCAAGCTTACTCTCTCACTGGACCATAAGTTACAATTTTATATATAATATTATATTTTATATAAAAAAAAACCTGAGTTAAAATTGAGTTGTCTTCAGTGTGACTGGAAATCAGTGGTTAAGACCATAAACTGTCCCAGAAAAGACAAGCAAGAGTTATTTTCCCACTGACCTTTACAGAAACCAGAGAAGTTTGCCCTCTGCTGGCCATTAAAAAGAATGCTTACTTAAGCCCATCTTTTACATACAGTCTATGGAAATGACTCCAAAGTTATTCTTTAGTTACTCGTAAAAAGGAATGAAATTATATGTAATATTGATAATGTCATTATTAATCTTACACCCAGTGATGCTCACATGGAAACAAAAATAGTAAAGATTAGTTATCTTGCAGTATGTGGTGATTTTTTGGTCGTTTCTCAGTAACATATGTTGATATTTCTTGTGTAACCATATACATATCATTTAGATACTATGCAATATGACTGTTTTTTTCTTTCTCTTTTATAAAAACAGAGTAGGGTTGTCAGCAGAGAGTAACACGGGCAAAAGTACTCATTAAAAAAAGAAAATAAGTCACCATGTGAAGGTGTCCATTGGATTCATAAAGCTAGTCACGAGTGAACTACCTCAGCTTCAGTTAACTAAATTGTAAAGACAAGTGTTAATGATGGCTTGGGGGTCGTTTTGAAGGTCAGTGCAATTCATGTCACAGAATGGCAGTCAGGCACCATACTGACCTATATAAGCTGAAGCCATAAGGGAAAGAAAAAAATACAGGATGCATTGTCTTTTCATTAGACTATAAGTAGAAAACAGATGGTCCAGTAGTTAGCTGAGGAGCATCAGTGCTGCTAATCTGTCTCGTTTTGCCAGCAGTCAGTCAGAACAATGACAAACCAATCAGGAAGCCTACACGTTAAGCTCATCAAAACCAAATTATTAAGCCTCTGAGATCTAAGTCGTCGTTGGTGATGACTAAGCCTATCAGAATAAGGACTTTTTGGTCTTATTTAAGTGTGAGAGAACAAAGAAAATATTTCTAACTGACAAACATCCACCACTTTTTATATTTTTTCCCCATAAAGCCAGTTCTGGCTTTTTCAGGATTATCAACTTTGATGGCTTAGTAGTTGTTGTTATTGTACAAGCTTCTAAAGTACACATAGCAGAATCAGGAAGGTGACTGCCTTTATGCTACAGATAGAAATACAGACTGACGGCTTAATGAATCATAATGAACTATCCAAAAACATAAAAGGGAGCTAAAAATTAAGAGGAGATCATTTTTAAGTTAGAGGATGATCACTGTAAAATGAATGTGAATGAGATGCATACAGACCAGCTGTAGGGTGGTGAGGTAACGTTTCCACCACAAGTATTTGGTCATGCTTGGTCCCACAGCTGCCAGGCCGTAATACATGTACATCACTATATGGACGAGGGAGTTAATCAGACCTATCAGGAAAGCTGTAGACAGACACTCTGAATGAGAACCATATATTATCTTCTTGAATATTTCTGTTTGCTGCTCAAAGACTCTTATTCACAACATTTTGTAAAACTGGACTAGTGGGTTGTACTCACACTGTCCACCAGCCACATATTTAACCCCAGCCCACCAGTTGAAGATCATTGTGGCGTGGTGGTAGACATGGAGGAAGGTCAGTTGACTGTTCTTCTTCCTTAGGATAAAAAATATCTGAATCACAGAATCACACAAAGACAGTTAGGCAGAAGCATCTTGCAGCCATGAAAACACATGCTCGTATAAGCTTGCTTGAAACTCACAGTGTCACAGAGCTCTATAACTTTGGAGAAGTAGAACCACCAGCACACTCTGGCCATCTGTCCAAAATTATAAAAAGTACATTATTAACCTTCGTGCACTGCAGTTCAAACAATTTTAAATATATATATATATATATATACACAGTTCTGTAAAAAATATTGAGCCATGAGCATTCTTTACAGTTCTCTATGAAAATTGGAAATGCAGAGATTTACTGAAATATGCAAACATAAATGGAAACAATTCTGTACAATTCCAATGAGCTGCAAAGTCCAACTTTATGAACACCTTTATTCTTAAACACAGCCTCAACTCTCTTAGGATACTTTCTTATAATGTTTCCTACTTCTCAAAGACAGGACTGTCAAATGCTGTTTATCTGATGTAGACAGCATTTTAGGCCTGCCACCTCTTCTATTATGACATGATGTCAGTAACAAAGGATCCAATTTAAAATTGGCTCTTTGCTAAATTGTCTATTATGTGTAGACAAAACACTGTCTCATCAGTTGGCGTTAAGTGGGTTAAAAAAACAAAAAAACTTTCTTTTGAAAATGGTCAGGTACAAGGACTGGACTGAAAATAAGTGAAAAAGCAGCCAATGTTCAAAGATAAACTTCAGAAAGCCTGGAGAGCTATTGCTCTGCAAAACAGTCTGGCTGCTCAGAAACAAAATCCAAAGAAATGGCTCGACAGTTTTTTCACAGTAGTGTACATGTCAAAATTAATTTAGTGAAAAACATTTACCCTCATGGCCAATGGGCTGTCACTGTAGTCCACTGGCTGGCACAGCAGACTGTATCCTGCCAACCAGGAAGAGGTTGTAAACTGTAAAGAGAAAAGATGCTCTCATCACTGCTTGTTTTTTCTTTCATTTAGCAAAATGACGTTTCATTAAATAGGTAAAAATCCTTTACCAAATATTCCGTGAAGGAATAGGACACATGAACCATGCGGGACTATTTGATCTTTAAAGCATGCTGTACACGGTGAAAATGTAGCCACTGATGCGCAGCACAGACTCCCAAACAGAGCCGATGGTAACATGTCTGTTTACACTCCGACAGATGTGGTTTGCTTTAGGCGGTGTTTCTGTCCAAAATTACCTATATTAAACTATTTTATAGCTCACATTAGGATTTTACAGATTCACAAACTTTGACAGCCATTTGGACGGTTTATTTTTTTTTATGATCTATTTGCTCTGTGTGTTTTATATGCCAATAACTGTTTTAAGAGAGTTGACATGCAAGTACTAGAATCCACCAGCTACAAACTGCTACAAACTGAAACCACTGGGAAGTGAAGTGAGTTACAGTGATTATCTCAGAAGAGTGGAAGGTTCTGTTGGCATTTATGTATAACTGGACCCAGAAGAGATACAGCAGGGATTGAAGGACACCCCCAGTGGTTCTGTGTCCATCCCCCAAAACATCAGAGCTCTTTTGGTCCCATGAGTAACATCTAAACAACATTAAGCAGGTGGTTTTAGTGTCATTGGAAGTTGTATTATCCTATACTGACTTCCTTTTAGCTGCTCTGAATTCCCGCTCCCCGTTGTCTTTTCCGATAGTTCCTTCAAGCAGTATGGTATTTACCTCATAGAACATGTAGGCAGACAGGCAGACCATGGCAAAGTTGTAAACTATCAAGACAGGTCTGAGGTTGACTGGCTGCCTCCTTGCCATTAGCTTTGACCCCACCCATATAATGATCAAGTAACACAGGAAGACACAGCTAATTGGCACAGGAGAATAGACCAGAAGCCAGTTGTCTGTCCTTTTGTCTAAATGACAAGAAGGTGAGAGAAAAGCAGAAAGACCTTTAGAAAAAAATAAACTGCTAATCTCTGAGAAAAAAAATGGGTAAATTAATTTACATGCCTCCTTTTTCCAAAATCCCATGGTAAAATAACTGGACTTTCTGCCACACAGTGAGCGCTTGAAAATCCTGAAACAGAAAAAAATGAGAGAAACTTTGATTTGCAAAGCTGAAGCAAACACTAACGTTTTAAAATGAAATAATATAAGTCTCTCACAAAAAAACAGAAAACATCAAACACCTTTTTTGGTATAATGATCACACCTGCTTATATGGCATTTATAATGTTCTACATTATTGATTTTTCTAATATTGTGTTCATTCTGCAAAGGCCAAACATGATTTGTCACTGCATTAAAGTTTCATTTTGTTGTATTGGACTGGACGAGGTCTGGTTTCAAAACCCTCATCATAAGATGATGACTACACATAAAGTCATTTGCCGGTTTTTTGGTACAAACCACAAAATGTACTCATATAAACTTTTTTATATCAGTACAACTAACTGTTCCCAGCACTTTGCACGCTCATAAATAGTACTCTTCTCAAAAAGTACTTTGCAACAAACAACACCTCGCTGCAAAATTGATTAAACTACCAGGAGATAATCTGGATTACAATTTAAGGATTATGTGCACTAATCCAAACGTATCTCTTTTGATAATGGATCCTCTTGACTAATAATCCTCTTGATGACTGGCTGACTGATGTGGACGACAGGGTGACACGTGTCCTGGTGTGTATTACAGTGCTGCCATCTAGTGTCTGAAGATGAAAGTTGCGTGCACAGCAGGTGTGTTTCTCTTTACTTCACCATCAGACTCCTCTTGTGGTGTTGCGCATGTTTGCCTCAGGCTTGGGTAGAACTTAAGAAATATACAGTCTTTTTACAGATAAACTGGATCACTACTACTCTGAACTGCTATGTCTCAGAAGAGTTGATTCATTAGTTTCACTATTATATATATAAAAAAGGGAAAAAAAAAATACAAGAAGGGGGAAATCTGTATAAACCTCCTACTGGACTTTGCCATGGGATCAAAGAATGGAAATAAATTAACAACCCTTCTTTTTCCAGGCTAACACATGCTTCATCCACCATCAATGAAGCCAATGCCGAAGAGTCCGAAAGTGCAGTTCTTCTAATGACTTCCAAAGAGTATCAGTCCCATTAGACTACCATGTTAAAATGTCACTCATTAAAATAACAGGTATCCAGCCTGGCAACTATACTGGTATTGAATTTGAGCATGTATGTAGTGTTGGTGCCTTTAATAGTATTTTTACTGGAATTCTAAGCTAAATAATGTGGCTACAGCAAGTTGGTGCTCCAGTTTTCATGTCTTTGTGTTGCACCTATACTGCTGATGGATGCAGCTTGTTAGCCAAGCTTGCTAGCCTTAGCTGATGACTTTGCATGGCACTCTCATGGGAGTGGGGAGTAAGGGATTACTATTGCAAAAACGGTAATGGGTGGGCAGGTGCTTCTCCAACAGCATCACCATCAACACAGGAGCAAGGCACCATGTACATTTCAATTCCTTTAATTTTAAATATGTTTATATTGTCTATCCTGTAAAATAGTCAGATATCTATTCATATTAATGTACAGAATTCACCTGCTGCTGCTACTACTGCACATTCACCCAGTGTATATACTATATGTGTGTATATATATATATATATATATATAATGTTCTTCCTCTACACCCCCCCCCCCCAATTTTTGCACATGTCGAGGAGCGTGTCAGGCTACATTTCACTGTGTGTTATACTTGTATAACTATGCATGTGACAAATAATAAAGAACCTTGAACCTTGAACCTTAATTAGATTACCGTTACTTTCCCGTAGGAACGCTGCGTTACTGCGTTACTAAAACCGTGATTTTTTGCGAGAATGTCTCATGACAGTGACATAAGTGAGTGCAACGTTTGTGACAACAGCTGTGTGAAGATCAACAATGGATGATATATGGAGTACGGGAGAGAGTATGAGCATGCAGCGTTTAAAGTGTGGAAGTACTGACCTTACTTTGAGTTTGATTCCATAAAAAGTGACAAAACGATTAGTGTCCGTTGTGCGTGGGAAGAAAACTTATTTTTACAGTGAAAAAAACCCCTAAACAAGCACCGAGTGCACCAGGGTAAACCTCCGCCTACCCTACTCCTGCTTTACAGGTGAAAATAGAGCAAAAGGACCGCTAGTCTTTGACTTTATTTATTTTCTGCTGTGTTTTACTTGCATCTATTTGAAAGACTGAGTGTAAACACAAAAAATATTTTATTTTATGTGCTGGAATGTGCAGAAAATAGGTTTAAATGTTAAACTAATGTCTTCAAGTCAGAGAATGTTGCATATAATTAAATTTTTAGTTGATGCATAAAGTTAAAAGATTAAAACTGATAAAACAAGTTAAAAAAAGAGACTTTTCCATTTGATTACATTTTGTATGATGGATTATGCAGAAAAAGTAGAATTGGACTGAAAGATCTATCGCTTTATCACCTCTTCAGGTTGTAAATCCTGCTTTTAAAAAGTAACTAAGTAACTAAGTAAGTACTTTTGAAAATAAGTAATCAGTAAAGTAACAGGATTACTTTTTTGGGGAAGTAATCAGTAATTAGTTACTGATTACTTTTTTCAAGTAACTTGACCAACACTGTTCATCAATAACCAATAATATGCAGCGGTGAGGAGATAAATTTGTTCTTTAACAGTCTGTTAATATTAAATGCACTCTGCTACTTCATGTAAGTTAAAGCACTATTTAGAAGCAGCAGGCTGTGTGGCCAAAGCTAGGCTAAGCAGTTAAGCCTTACCTGTGTCCTCATAAGGATTTACGGAAAACAATCCCTAACAGAGCTGAACAGAACTCCTATGTGCTAAGGTTTAACGTGTAGAGTAGTACTGAAGGGAAAGTTACAAGAAGATACTTTCAAGACCAGAAATATACAGTATTTCAAAATAACAGCATGAGCCTATGCATCTTCATTTATGCAGCAGTTATCATTAAGATAACAGCTTTTAACCACAGCAGCCTCCAACAATGTGAGGAGAATCTACAGTAAACACAGCTGAAAATAACATTCACATTCAAAATAACATTCACTTTACCTTCATTGTGATGGTCTATAGCTGTGATTTCTCTCTTCAGCTCTGTCCTGTCAGAGCATGCGGCATCTCAGTCAAGTCCTAAGCAGGACTGAGTCAATCAGTGTGTGTACTACGGTGTGTAACTGCCAGCTAAATCCTATCTGAAAATGCTACTGCAAGTGTGACTGAAGAAAATTCAAAATCATATGATACAAAATGTCAAATAAATTCAATATACAGCTTGAATTTTCACTTAATAGATAAAATAATAAATCACTCGGTGTCTACATAACTAGCAACAGACCATTGGTTTAAGGGAAAAGAAGAAGTTAAACTAAATTAATTGAATCCATTTAACACTGCCTTGCTACTGCCAGGTTTTTGTAATTACTAAAGTTAAAAAGGACACATACCATAGACGTAAGACAGAAGAGTCAATTTTAATGTTAATTTTTAATAAAAATCACTTGGTCTCTATATCTGCTTTTTTAAACAAAACAATTTATAGTTTCTTTCCACACTCTGAATTCATAAGAAGAAACATGAGTCACACAGCAAACATGCAGTGAATAACAGTGTGGGCTAAGCCTGTAGTGGATAAGGTGGGTCAAACAGAAGCGAATACTATGAATGTCTTCTACATGCAACACAGTGTCTAATAATTACATATGATTAGTATACTCAGTTTTAAATAACCTCCTGTATTCCTTAAATGAAAAGTTGCAGCAAAGAACAATTAGCACACACAAATCACTACAAATATTCATCATGAATCATGCTATTAATGGTAGTAATATCCCCTTTAAACAGTAATCTGACAGAGGTTTGCTCAGCAGCATTGCACACCCTCCCCTGGCTCTGTGTGGGTGACAGTAACTCTTGATCCATCCCATCTCACCACACACATCCATCCACAGTTTTCTGCAAGCAGCTTTTACACTGCGGACTTCATTAATGTGAGGAGATGGTGGAGAATGGTTACTTTATCCACACAGAGATGTGGAGTGTGGAAATGCCAGGAGACAAACCACAGTATAATCACTGCTTAATTAGACAATACAATAAAATAAAAATGCACAAAAAACATTCAGATTCTAATCAAACTACACTAAAGCAAATTACAAATGTTAGTTATCAGTGCTGCTGCCAGATTAATGATCATGTTGGTGCTGCTGATGGGGGGAATGGTGGTGGTGGTGATGAGAAGTAGAATCACCCTGATCCTGCTGATGTAGCGACTGATTCTGGTGACTGGAATGTTGATCGTGGTGGTGTTGATGAGAGGGGGGGTCATCATGATGATGGTCGTGGTGGTGGTGGTGGTGAGTCCCTCCAGAAGCTGTGTCTGCCACTTCTGAACCTTCGTCAACAAGCTGAGCTGTGCCATTCTTTCTGATGTTGTTACCACCGACAGATGAAGTAGAATTATGCTGGAAAAGAGGAATACACAGTCACACACACCATATTCATTATTCTTGAGTTAAAGCTGCATCACACTCACAATTGTCACATTTATTTCGGCCACTTGGCGGCAGCATATTGAAGTAATGGCACAACACTGATGTAGTAAAATGTTATCAACTTGCTATTAGCTATCATTAACATTAGCTAATGTTTCTGATTAATAATCTCTACCTTGTTTTTAGTCAGCCTCATTTCTGTGAAATGCTCTGCTGTTCTTAAAACCCAATTTCTACTTTTTCCTGTTTTTTTTTTTCAATCAAACCAGTTTTATTCCCAATATTTAGGGCCAACTCAAGACAACTCAACTAACTACAAGAGGCCAATCTACCAATAAATCCCAGTCAAGTTAATGTGAAGCTGACCAACAATTCCTTGCCAGTTCCTCACTATGAAAAGGAAACATTACAGAACATAAAAATATTGTGTAGTTTATCCATTCCTCCATCCATTCATTCATTCATCCATCCATTCAGGCATCCATTCATCCACCAATCTAGTCATCCATCCATCCTTCCATCCTTTCATCCAACCATCCACCCATCTTTCCATCCATTCATCCATCCTTCCATCCATTCATCCATCCATCTAGTCATCCACCCATCCAGTCATCCATCTATCCATCCATTGATCCATCTATCTATCCTTCCATTCATTCATTCATTCCTCCATTCATCCAACGATCCATCCATCCGTCCAACCATCCATCCATTCATCCTTCAGTTCATCCATCCATCCATCCATCCATCCATCCATCCATCCATCCATCCATCCATCCATTCATTCATTAAACCATCCATCCATCCATCCATCCATCCATCCATCCATCCATCCATCCATCCATCCATCCATCCATCCTTTCATTCATACATCTATCTATCGTTCCATGAATTCATTCATCCATCCATTCATCCAACCATCTACCCATCTTTCCATCCATCCATCCTTCCATTCCTTCATCCATCTATCCTTCCATTCCTTCATCCATCCATCCTTCCATGCATCCATTCATCCCAGATGTCATAGGATAAATGACGGGGTACGCCCGGGTCTGTTGATTAGTTCTGTGAACTATAACATTGGACTTCATTCATTTCGCACACATTTTTCCACTGATCACTCACAGTGCAGTTACAGATATTTTTCTGATAAGTTGCTCTGATTGCAGCCTCTACGAATGGGTGATGCAGAAAACTGTAAGGCATCACTATATGAAAGGTGAGGAGACCACACCTGGAGAAAATGAAGCAGAAAGAGAGGGAGAATTGAAACTCAAATTCATAACGTCCACATGATGCATATAAATATGAAATGTGTGTGGAACTAAAGGAAGAACAACTTTTTCCGTCTGCATGGGGTTTTATACATGTTCTCTCCTCTACTCCTTCATGTACACATCATACCATTATCTACATTACCCTGTTTTAAGTCCTGCTATCTATGTAACCGTTCACATGCATGATTTAAAGCAAAGTTCAAACATTTAAAGTGTTTTGCCCTAAATAAAATCAAAAATATGAGGTAAATGTCATGAGGGCAGGTTCATCTCACCTGTCATAAACCAGGAAGTCATCTTTGTCTCCGTCCAGAGCCTCCCACACGTCATTTTGAAGAGGTTGCTGCTGAAACACGGGGACCCCGGTGGGAGCACTTCTCTTCAGCTCCCAATACATTGCTCTGGAATGAGCGTCACGCTCATTTACTATTATGAAAGACACCTCAGTCATGTTGCTGCGATTCAGCCTATCACGCAGGCCTCCAATTCTACGGATGAACAGATGGAAGAGAAGATAGAGAGCTGGGTATAATCTCACATCGCTGTTAATCTGGACAGTTGGAAAAGGTTTTTCTAGAATCACAGGACGTCAAAGCCTCGACTCAAGGAACACGGAGGGCTTGTCTGTCTTCAAGTTTTAAGAGAAAAAAAATAAAAGGATGATAAATCTTTACTACACTAATTGTGCAGCAGAATCATGTTCAGAGGCTTATAAGAGGAATTCTGAGCAACTGTCTCTCCACAAGAACACCTTTTGTACAAAGATCATGTTTGTTTTACATTTTTCTTAATTTTACTCTTCAAAATAAGACAAAAAAATCAGCTCGGATTATATGGTCTAATAATACATAATTCTTCTTATATTGTTAATATTGGTATACTGTAATGTTGTATCCGAGCAATTTCAGTAAACACATGAGAGATTTAAGGTCTGTATAAAGATGGTGTGGATTCCTTTTCTGTTTTTCCTTTAACAACATGCTATCTAGAAGTCTATTTAAAATGACTTTTTTTAAACTAAAATACAAATTTGAGGACTATCGGGAAATAGTGTTTCAGAAAATAACAAGACTATAGAGAAAATTGTATTATTAAGAAGCCAGTAAAAAAATACATACAACTGGTTAATGGGTTTACTCTTCAAAATAAAACTTAAACATAGGAGTTTTAACTATTACAACTTTCTTACTTGGATGCCTGCCTGAGGCAGAACTGTCAGGCAGCCTTCAGCAGCGCCACTACAGCCACGTTTCCCAACAGGTCTCGCATGGGTGCATATCCCTTAATGTCCCACTGGGGGGCAGGTTTGCAGATCCTGGAGGCATCATTGTCCCCCTCCACAATCAGAGTGCTGTGTGAGGCCCACAGCAGGCCTGGCAATGCTGCGAACAGCCACAACATCAAGAGAGAGCCCATTGTCTCTCCCTGGCAGCCTGGACTGTATCTACCTGACAAGAAAGACATTGTGCAATAATTGAAAAAACAAAAACAACAATTTTTTTGCACCTGATGTGAAGAAGTGAAGAGAAAAAATCTTTTCCAAGGCTTTGTGGCACAAAGTCAGGGAAAAGGAGATAGCACATGCAGACTAGGCAGTCTGGGGTTCAATCAGTAGCGCTCAGTCTGATCCAAAAATAATTAAAAGAGCAAAACATCATTGTGTCTGTCTTTACATGCGAAGATAATCTGCAAAAAGAGCCGGGGTAAACAGCGGGCACAGAGGTATTTTGGGGCACATGGAGAACATGCAAGCATCAAAGCAAAGACAGACAGAGACAGACTCAGAGTGTACTGTCTCTCTGTTTCAACGTGATCTGGATCACTTTTGTTAGATAATTAAAGCCTTTTCGGGTCGCCATTTCTTTTCCTCTCCTAATTTAAATGTTTAGATGTATAACAAGTATTAAAGTGTACAAGACAGGAACAGATCTCTGTGGTTAAACTGCATTAGTTGGAATTCCACAAAAAACACCCCTACAATAGTTAATATGTTTGACCTTCAGAACAAAAGACTTAAAGCCTTAAAAACAAACACTTTAAGCCCAAAAAGATGATCTTACCTTTTCTCTTTCTCTGTTCTGCGACCCACACATGCAGACAGTAAACCCCTGTTGTTTTTAAAGCCTTTGAGGCTGACTAGCACTTCCCCCAAATCAAACAGAGACAGAGACAGAAGGAGAGGGGGGAGAGAGAGAGAGTGTATGTGTGAGAGAGAGAAACTAAACAAAGGACTTTATTTGAATGCAAGTAAATTTGAGTAAAATCACACTCTTTATTAATTTAATGGACTACCACAAAATTCTGGTTACCTTGTTGACTGAACAAGCAGTTATTGATTAGGTGGTTATAACTATTGAGTGGACCGATATGAAACATGATATTCATGGTTCCTCGATTCCCTGCACATTTTTGGTAATTCGACTTCTAGGCTATAGCACGGACTCATCTAGGCTGTAGCACTATGTGAAGATCATGTGGTTTTGAGAAAAAATGTAAAAATAATATTTGGATAATTTAGATTTAGTTACGATGAGTGAGATTTAGTGCAGACTTTCCTTGAGAATGAAATCTACCCTTGGTGCTACAAGGGTATCCAAAGGTTTTTACTGAGCCCACTCTTACTCTTTAAAACCGAAAACATTACCACCCACCTCTGTTGTACTTTGTGTGTGGTGTTAAATATCAGATGTTAACTCCACATTACACTATAAAAAGCTGGTGAACACAGTAAACATGCAGTTTTTCAGCTGCTCAATCATAGTTACCTACCTATGCGAGCCAAGCTTTAGAGTGTGCAAAGGTGAATGCCACCATGACAAACAAACACAGGGAACCATTTAAGAAAGAGCTCAAAGGCCAAAAATCAGTGATAATCAACATGAAAGACTCAACTTGAAAAAATTTACTAAAAAGAGCTGTTTGATCAATAAATAGGGATGAGCACGAAGACCATGCTTTGTGTGAACTTTGCAAAGTTGATGGTTAATCTTCAAAAATGTAGAAAAATACAAGATCATCTGTTTACACTGACTTAAAGTTTTCTTGCCATTGAAGGTTAACAAATCAAATCAAATCACTTTTTATTGTCACATCACATGTGCAGGCACACTGGCACAGCACATGCGAGTGAAATTCTTGTGTGCGAGCCCCACAAGCAACAGAGATGTGCAAACACAACAACACAAACGAGCAAAATACAAGAATGGCCAACCTGAAACTAATAAATATATGTACAATATATAATAGTGTATGCATTTCTGGATGTGTATACTAAATATTTTCCTACGTGTGTGTGTGTGTGTGTGTGTGTGTGTGTGTGTGTGTATACACATTTTTACAAATTAAATAGTAAAAAAATAAAATAAAATAATAATAATAATAATAATAAAATATATAAAATATACAGAGTTGAATATGTGCAAAACAAGTGGCATTTATATACAGTGTACATTTATATACATTTATATACAAGCCAGTTGCAATGTAAATAAATATATTGGCTTTTATGTTACCGATTTGCTCAAAGTCCAACCTGGGTAGCTGTTTGTTTTATGTGGGGAAAAGTAACACACATGACCTGAGATTAAGTTACAACAGTGGGATTTAATGAGACTTGGGTTTAAGTTTTATCACTAGTAAATTAATATGCTTTCATTTTTATTCTAGCATCCAATGTTAACTGTTACTGTGAGCTGCCTGACATGGAGAACGTGTATAGCTGCAGTCAGAAGTTTCCATCCACTCATGAGCATGAATGTCATAGTCATTTGGGGCTTTTAACGACTTCTTTGAACTGTTATACGGATGATCTTACAGTTACAGCATTACCTTAATGACTTTTAGAAAAAAAAGATTCCGGTGCACAAGTTTAAATTTATTGGATTTTCTCTGATCCACACAGGATCAAAATTATACATACAGGCTCAAATAGATACATGCATTCATTTAAATCTTTTAATAAGTATTGCTCAAGGTTCTACAATGTCTTTCGACTTCTTGTTGGGGATCATAATTGAGCACAACTGGGAGTTTCTCTTTGCCGGTGTACAAAGGTAATGTTTACTGTATTGGCCAGAAGGTCTCAGGAACTCAGGTATTATAGTTATGTATTTTATAAATTAGGTTTTATTTTTATTTTAACTTTTCGCTTTTAATTTAATTGAGTTTTTATTAGTTTTTGTAGTCTTTTTTGTTATTATTGTATAAAGGGTATATATCAGAGGCAAGATTTAGGAAAATGAGTATCACAAAAAAACCCACAGACCTCCATCCAATACCTCAATAGTCGAGTTTTACCAGTAACGTACCAAAACTAAGTATTTTCCTGTTTTTTTATTTATATTTTAGCTAGTTTTCCAAATTCACAAAATCATGTTACTTTAATCTTTTTTTGCAAGTTTTTATTTCTGTTTCAGTTAATAAAATTGTTAAGTGTGTTTCCACATCTAGTTTAAGTGAACTATAATAACCTCGCAAACAACTATCAAAAGTAGAAGTTGGTCGACTGCTTTGTTAAGGTCTGATAGTAGACCTAAACTGTCCCCCTCAAATGAGAGGAAACTGGTTAAGAACCACTAATGTTCGCATTTGCTATGAACTGGGAACTGCTGGAACACCGGGGTCACTGTGCACAGAGGAGAGATTTTTACATTGCCATGGGAGTGGATGCCAACCAAGAAAGAAGCCTCTGCTTCAAAATCAGCAACTTGAGCCTCACTCATGAATGAGAAATGGAGGCTTTCTGCAGAAAGGTTTTATGGTAAGACAAGACAAAGGCTGAGCCTGTTGGCCTCAGTGACAAGAGGTATGTTTGGAGGAGTAAAGGAGAGACTTTCAACTTAAGAACATTGTACCAGTGGTGAAGTATGGTGATGGTAGCATCATCCTCTGGGTTTGTTTTACTGCCAGTGGTACTGGTACTTTGCACAAAGTGGACCGAATAATGAGAGAGGACTGCCTCCAAATGGACCCAAATGTATTGGAGTCTCAACATCACAAATTAACAGCTAGACGGTTGAAACATGGACATAATTGGTTGTTCCAACATGACATGATCTCAAACACACAAAGCAGGCCAACATTAAGCTGCCAGAATGGCCTTCCCAAAACACTCAACAGTATCGACAATTTGTGGATTAAAAGTCATGTCCGTACCAATGGAAACAGCTACCAAAGCTGTCTGGTTGAGGTACAACTTGCTAAGGGACATTTAATAAAATATTAGTTGAAGTATGTATATATTCAAGCTTCTGTATAAATTTTGAGGTTGACTTAAACTATCCAGAAAATTTGAACACTTCAAAACAGAGCAAAGGGGAAATTCTCAGAGTGAAATTTACACTGTAGTGCAAAATTAGGTTATTCACCAGTGCAGGATTTACTCTTATTTCCTTTTCCATACATCGTTTTTGGAACCTTCTTGAAAAACAGCGAGGGTCTCAGTTGTGTACATGTGACCAAAATAAGGTACAGAAATTCAGTTTTATTAATGCTTAAACTGGAGAGGTATGATTGAACAATATAGTTTGATACTAAACCCATGTTATGGTTAAAGACATAAATCATGTGCTTTACATCCCACCCAAAAAAACAAAAAACAAACCAAAACAAAAAGATTGAAAATAAATAAGAAAAAAAAAAAATCACAATGTCGAGGGAACACTCTGTAATGAGATGTGTCTATATGAAACTTAAATAAAGTTAAATATTCCAAATGCTAATTTTATTATACATGTAAACAGAGCCAGCAAATATCAGCCAAGCTCAGAGACACTTGACTTTAAAAACACAAGCATCAAACTTGTCAGGGTTTGCGCAAATGACTCCTCTAAACAATTCTCAACTACAATCAGTAACAAGCTACATGGTACACATGCTCTGCACATGTTCAAGCTCACAGTGGGTCAGCATTTTCAGAGGTCCATCCCTGTTTCCTGCTGTTCTGCCGTATCAGTGTCCTTTGCTTTTGGTGCTCGTTGCTCTCAGTTGCTTTTATATCGAGAATTGTTTAACAACTCATGACATATCAGATTTTAATGCACACTATACTCTTAGCCCCACGTCTCAATGTGTATGCTTATCATTGTTAAGGGCTCACTTGATTTTAACCCAATCTTCCCCTATGTTGAACTCATTAGTAAACATCTAGCTCCAAAGCAGGAAATGCAGTCTTCTGGTGGAAAGTCTTGTTTCACTTGTAATAAGCTTCACTGTTTCCCCTACCACCTCTGGTCTCATGATGGTAGTTGGATTTTGCCGAGCACCTATTCTGCATTTTAGTCAAGCTAAAGGAAGCTGAGATTTAAGCTGTTTCAAATAGATTCTCTTAATGCCACGCACCAACACCAAAGCTTATATTTTTATCAATACCTCTTTGGCATCAGGGACCTGAAAAAAAAAAATCTGTATCTGATTCTAGATGGGATAACAGCAGGGTGGGGAGAAAATACTACAAGTAAAACTGTAGGCTAGCCTGAGCATCTCTTATCAGCTGATCACACGCATATAAGCATTTGAGAGTGCAACCAGTTGACATAACAAAAGCAAATTCACGTCAAGTCATTCAAGGAGGAGATACAAAGCACAATAATTCAGCTTTAGTCTTTAGCAATTCACACAAACTGCTAAGAAGACAAAACACCTATCAGTTCTTCCTCATCATTATCTCCAACTTCAGGGGGACTGTCGCAGGTGGCCATGAGCCCCAGGCCTAGCTCTGCCAGCTCCTCGCAGCTCATATCAGTCGTCACCATGATCTTAGTCTCCAAACGGTTACACAGAGTCCTATAGGAGGGTAACGGGTAACCAATCTCTCTCAGGTACTCGTACCCCTTGGTGCCAACTGCACAGCGGATATTCCGGGCTTTCAGGATTGTCTCCGGAGACCAGACAGCACGTCGGGAGCGTTTGGTGAGTGACAGGGCTCGGATCTGATCCTCATACAGAAAATTCTGAAGACCCTTTTCAAGCCGGTCAAGTCGATAAAGACGCTTCTTCATCTCTTCAGCCTGACAGAAACAGGAGTGTATGGTTAGTTTGGGCCATTTTATTGCACATAACACTCATTATTTTGTAACAACTTTCATAATAATTTGCATAACGCAATAAAACCTTACAATGCTCTCCAAAAAAAAAAAAAGAAGCCCAACAGACCAGGCTTTGATTTGCAGGGGAAGTCATCAGCTGTCCTACCTCTTTCTGTAGCCTTGCAGTGTGTTGCATCTCCTGCTCCAGCTGTTTCCTAAGCAGCTGGCAATGTGTGCAGGGCTGCTGATCTTCAGATGTTCTGTCCGCATCTTCCTCCTCTAAGCCAGGCAAAGGGGTGCGTCTGGCATAGCCATGATCCCCGAAATTCAGCTCCTTCTCCACTACACCAAAACACAAGGGAAAAAAGTGCAATTAAATTTCTGAGAACTAGAGTAGAAAAACATCCAAACAAGAAGATATCTTCTTAAATATTTCTGCAGACATGGAGCAATAACTGTACATAGAACTTCTGGGTTTTTCTGTTGAGACAAACATTTCTATTTTTTCTGCAAAATGCTCATCTACATTTACGAGCAACCAGACAACACTGCTTATGTGCAATGTGTTGTTGGGCTGTTTTTACTGTATTTTCCAATAGAAATGCTTTCTACAGCAGTTCATGATGTGAAAAGTAAGAGATAACAGACAACTATACAGTAAGTGTCGTGACCTTTCATACACAGCAAGCATTTTGTAGTTCACCAAAAATCCATCCATTGAATTCAATTCTAATCAGAGTAAAAAGGATCCAGAGCAACTTTACACCTTAGATTTCCAGTACCTGGCTCAGGTTTCAAAGGGTGCAGGATGTAGGGAACCGTGAATGCGGGGTAGGGAGGTTCTCCAACATTGAACAGAGTGGGGATAGCATTAGGTTTCAGCTTCTTCCCCCCAGCTGGAGACCTGGCTATTTCCTCAAACTGGCTCTGCTCAAAATGGTCCTTAAAGAAATGAAGCAAGTGCAAAGAAGACATACACTGAATCAAAATAATGAAAAACCAAAAGACATGAATTATAGATATTATGACAAAAGGTTAAAGATTGACAATTAGCTGAACTCAGAAGATAATTATCCGGTGAATAAATATATAAATCCTAATTCTATTTATTCAATTAATCCATGATTCTAGTCTGTTTAGATTTGGTTCTACTTTTTTTCTATTACTATGTTGTAAACTTACTTGACAGAGTCTGGAGTGAGGAGTTGGTTCAAAGTCCCGTCGACAGTTCACCACCCATTTCTTCTTCCGCACAGGGTCTTTGGGGAACCGAAACAGCTGCTTGCCTATGCTGGTTGAATTGGAGCAGTTTGGAGCGGAGCAGCCACCCATTGCACACACAGTCACAACAAACAGCAACAGCACAGCTAAATGTTAAGTTAGCTTGGCTTACAGTACAGCTCAGCTGTGACTTTTAATCATTACTAACTGCGTGCACGCTCTAAAAACGAGAAAATGTTACACTTGCATCAAACGTTAACTTGTGGAAAGCAAAGTCATGCCCTGTAGATTTTTAACAGAAAAAAACCCCACGAAAACAACTTATATCATCTTAACGGGGATAAAATATAGCTGACTTTGTTTGAGCCAAAATGGCGTACTTCCCCACGGTGGTCAAGTATAGTGACGCACTGTTTGTATGCGTCTGTCGGGAATGCCTGATTGAAAATACCACGTACCGCGCAAAAAGCGAAACAGAAGCGGTCAAATGAAAACATAAAGCACACACGCTTGATAACGTTTTACGCTAACTAATTTTAATTTTTGTTTTGCAAGTATTTAGTGGCAAGTGCTCTTTATTTGGAGTCAGGAAACAGTCGAACTGCTGTGAGATATTTTGTCACAGGACCCAAAGAAGCACGTTGAAATGTTTTTGGAAGTTGTTAGCGGTTGATACATTTAAATACTCCCAAAAACAACAGTAGTTAAAGTAAACACTGCGATTTTAAAGACACTGTAACAAGTAAGCGACGAGTAATGTCTCGGAAATCCAGCAGCTGTTAATTAAAACTCTTCCTGAGATAAACTAGCTCATGTTTCAGGTAGTCGTCAGCAACTTTGCAGTTTAAGACAAGCATGGCATCTTCGCTGGTAGTTCCTGTCATTGATGTCCAGAATGAAAACTTTAAAGAGCTTTGGCCTGCTATGGTCGTGGCTATTAAAACGGCGTCCTTCGTTGCACTGGACACGGTAATTACAAGTTCTTACGTGTTGAAAGAATTTGGTTTCTTCCAGGTTTCTCGCCACTTTAGATGCACAGATGGTAATGTGGGAGTTTGCAGAAAATTCACATTCCTGTTTTTTTAGGAGCTGAGCGGTCTTGGGAACAGGAAGTCCTTGCTGGCTGAGTGAGTAAAGGTCTTTCTGAGCTGAAATAGTATTAGTAGGTTGTGCAAGAAGCCTTGGGAAGTAGATGCTTGTATTTTTTCTGGCTCTTGTAATATTTCAGATCCATTGAGGACAGATACAAAGCTATATGTCATGCAGCTCGGTCCCGCTCCATCCTCTCGTTGGGAATCGCCTGCTACAAGAAACTTGATCAAAAGGTGCAAAATGATCCTTTTAGAGTGGCTTAAATGTTGTCATGTACTACACATTAAACCAGTTATTACACCGTACTCATAAGTGTAACATGTTTGTACAGCAGTGCCAGTTAGACTGTTATACACATTTAAATAACGCTATTAGATCTGTATCAAATTACAGAAACTGCCACTGCAGATTTCACAAATGCCACAGGTGATTCATCCTTCCTTCTCTTCCCCCAGCCTGCAGACTCGTACCTGGTGCAGGTGTATAACCTCACCCTTCTATGTTCAGAGGAGTACATCATAGAGCCCCAGTCAGTGCATTTCCTGGTGCAGCACGGATTTGACTTCAACAAGCAGTACGGCCACGGAATCCCGTACTGCAAGGGCAACAATAAGGTAAAGTTTCCTGCTGCTTTGAGTTGTGTCGTCCATTCTGAGTGTTCTGTACCCGCTGTGTTCACTCTGCTGCTTTTCTCTGTTATTTACCACGACTATGTTCTGTCCAGCTCATCACATGTACAGTGACTAACACGCACTTATGCAAAAGCTCTACAAGGATGTAGAGCTTGCTCAGTCAAAAGGTGTACTTACTTTTTCAAATAATATTACATCTGCTGACCTTTTTCTTAAAAAATAAATAAATAAAATAAAAGGTGTCTAACTTATCACGCCAGGGAGGAGTAGTAGGTTTGCCTCTGATGTCAGTTCATTTTCCTCTCTGTTCTTTGTTCTTCGTAAGGGAGGTGCAGATGACCGTGGCGTTCACATCCGAGCACTGTTCACTGAGCTGCTGCGTGCTCGGAAGCCCCTGGTGCTACACAATGGTCTCATTGACATGGCTTTTCTGTACCAGGTGCAAGTTGTTGTCTTGTTTTCACTTTCCTAAGATGTGAAATCTGTTTATGACATTTTCTAAATACCCTTAACATTTATAAAGTATTTATAATAATAGAACTCTTATTTTTACTCTATAAGACTGATGTTTAGCACTGTTGTTTCACATCAAGATGGTCCTGGGTTCACAGCCAGAGCACGTCTGTGTAGTGTACATTTACAATAAAAGGAAAAACTCCAAGGTTAATGCTGCCTGTCTTGGGCCTGGATATGTTTTACAAAACTGATTCAACATTTCTAATGACGTCCTGGTCAAAGAGATGTTTGAGAAGATTGACGAATGTTTGTGTTTTTTTTCTGTTAGAGTTTCTATGCTCACCTGCCCGAGCGCCTGGCCACCTTCACTGCTGACCTGTCAGAGATGTTTCCCGCTGGGATATACGACACCAAATATGTCACAGAATTTGAGCTTCGACTCTCTGCCTCCTATCTTGAGTACGCCTACAAGAAATGGTGAGTAATTTTTATTTATTTATTTATTTTTTGTGTTTTGATTGAATTTTATAGTGGACATTAATTTGCCACTGATATAATTTGCACAACTTGACGCTAATTAAGTTCTCTAAAAGGTAAACAGGACAGTTCCACGTGTGTCCTCTGTGATGTAATGCAGCAGTTACCAGTATGTAAAACCAAAGAACAAAGCCCTTAAACACCTCTTAAAATAATTGATAACTCATTTTTTTTGTAACCTGTTGGCTAAGTCGATGATGAAGGTGCTAAGATTTGGAGTAGAGCAGAAAAGTCTGGTGTCCATAATTATGTCAGTGTACGTTGTCTTTGAAACATTAACCCTGTTTGTCCTTTAAAGCCAAACAAAATCAGCTATCTGTCCCTCTTCTTTCATATCATGTTCTCTTTTTCCCAGTAAGCTGGATAATGGTCGCAGTGTGGACTCCGGAACAAATGGACCTCATGTTCACATAGAGTTCTGTCAGTATGCTGGTCACATGTCCACCTATGTGGACTACAGGGAGTCTCCAGCTGTCGCTTCTGTTGAGGAACAGACTGACATCTGTCAGCGCTTCTCTGTAAGTTTCAACCTTGGATCTTCAGTTGTACAGTTGTGGAAAACTAAAGTGCTCTTTTCTCTCCTGTGTGTGTGTTTTATTTTTTATTTTTTATTTTTGTATGTCTGTTATAATGCAGGAGCCAAATAGATATCATGAAATTGTGTGTGTTTTTACTAATTTACCTAACTTTGTGTTTGTTTGTTTGTCTGCCAGGCATTTGGTTGGTGTCCGAATGGCACAAAGTGTCCGTTATCCCATGACACAGACCGCATCATTTTCCAGGACGAGAAAAATAAGGATGACAAGAGGAAGAAAAGGAAGAGACAGAGAGAGAAGAAGAGAAGTGAAGGAGAGGGCTCCTCCATCTTTGATGGTTCTCCGGAAAATAAAATCCCCAACATGGAAGTGGATCCAGAAGATCCGCCAGGAAACCAGCGAGGGACAGTTGCTGAGATGTGCCCAGATGGTTTGCCAGCAATGGACAGTGATGGAAACACCCCACAGAGTGAAGGAAAGAGCTTGGCGACTGACAGCAAGGGGAACAGTGTGTGTGATGAGAACATAACAACAGCCTCAATTGATGACAGCCGGAACACAAAAAACAACACAAATGATGGAAAAAGTGGCGAAGTGAGTGGGACAGGAGCAGGGAGAGAAAAGACGAATGACCGCTCAGCTGGGATTGAAACCCAGAAGAAGAATGCTGACGCAGGGACACATCGGGCAGGATTTGACGCCTTTATGACAGGATACATCTTCGCCTACTCCTGTACCGTCATCAGGAAGGAAGAAGCTGGAGAAGCAGACAAGGAGCAGGAGGAGGAGGAGCAGTCGTGGCTTCCTACCTGTCTTAACAAGGTCTATCTGAGCGGCAAGGTAGCGCCTCTCAATGTGGTAAAGAGTACCTTCTCCAAGTCGTCCAAGGCCCACATGCAGAAGATGGAGATGGTGTGGGGCAGAAGGTGTTAAATTTTGTCTCTCTTGGTTTGTAAGGAATAAATCCCACAGACTTGGACTTGAATCCAGTGACCATTGGGGATGTTTATTGTTTGAAATATATTTGCTTGTAATTGACCTTCTGTAAATGCCATGGTTCACCCAAATCACGTGGTCTCCATACTTGGTCAAAACCTTTGTCCAGATCAAATGAAACCAGTGTCAATATATTAGTTTTTCCTTCAGCCTCAGCTTAATTTGTGTTATTTCAGTGTTGGCATGCTAAGTCATTGTCAGCATTTAGGCATATGCAGTTAGCATTTAGCCCTAAACACAGCAGCACTAAGCTGTGAGTGGACGGCAGGTTGGCTCCTGACTGTGAATGAGAGGACAGTTCTGGTGTAATCATCATTTTATCCTAATGGGGAAATGTTCCTGGAGGATGGAGGAATTGATACCACTGACCAAACTCTCATAGAGCACCACCTTCTAATGCAATCATTAATCCATTTGTCAAATATTACATTTAAGATCCCTTGAGTATCGAGGAATTATAACAACAATGGTGAATGAGCACCCAGTTTCTTAAAATCAATGCAGCTTTGCGTTTGAAAAAATATCCCATATTATGCTTACAGTTGATTAAAAGATTAAATGTGTTTTTCTGCTCTTAAAATGTGAGTTGGCAATCGTCAGTAATTAAGATAAAAACAATCCATGGGTGTGTGATTTATAATTAAAAGGGAAGTTTGGAGGTACAGGGGAGGAATAGTGGATACAGTGAACAAAGGATTTTGAATATGGAGCTGCCAGGCAGGAGGAACATTGGAAGCTCACAGAGAGGATCTATGCATGCAGGGAAGGAGGACATGCAGAAGGTTGGTATGAGAAGGATAGGGTGATACGGAAGCAAACGTACTGTAGCAATCCTAAAGGAGTTGTCAGAAGAAGAAAATCTGTTGGGTTTCTTAAGTGCTATTAGCTGAGCTACAATAAGACAGGCCCCAAATCATCTAATCAGATTTTTACTACTTTAAATAATTGAAGTTATAACATCCTGTGGGTGATTATCTATGAACAATTTGAAATGTGATAAGTGAACTGATAAATTATGCATTTAGGTTCTACTTAATGATAACATATATGGACTTCGCCATTCAGTTAAACACACATAGAGAGTTAAGTTTGATAAATGAATGAATGATAATGAAATATTGAACAATCAGTAGTTAGGAACTGAACTTAGCTTAATTTAAAATTAATATTTCAAATGATTGTGTTACTTCTTAGATTTTTTTTCCTCAGAAATTATAAGGGGATTTGAAAACCTATTACAATGACAAGTTATCTGAAAAAAAAAAAAACAGTATTTTATGCACAATTGTTACTTTTTTCTTTCTTTTTCAAGTAGTTTTTCGTTGAGCTGAACGAGCAGAAGCAAAATTGTAGACGCAATTACGCCTGGCATGCAGAAGAGGGCGGTAACGGGCAGTAAGGTCATCTTGACGCTGCTGAAAAAAAAGCAACGAAGAAGAAACACTCTGTTCGGGAGGAAGGAGTGTGTGTAGTGGAGAAGCTGGTGACAGTCAGCGGACCTTTAGTGTGCGTGTCTCCTTTGGTTCACACAGGCTTCACCTCAGCGCTCTGTGGCACAGTTACAGTTATTTTTCTGTAACGGCCAAATGAGCGAGATAACGTTAACGTCAGAGAACCGCAGCTGATACTCTAGCAATCAGAAATGGCAGCCGATGAAATAGACTACAACATCGTGTTTCCAGATGCAGGGACGTCGGGTGAGCAACATTTCATTGTACTGTATGCTCATGCCTCTGTTAGCTTAGCCTACACGCTAGCTGTGAATTACAAAGCCGCGTTAAAAATGTGTTTTCCCCCCCCCAAATTAGCTCCAACTGTTTGGACAGTTGGAGCTAATTTAGCCTAGCTTTCTGTAACTGTTTGCCTGATTTATTTTCTTTATTTCTTTGTTTTGTGTGTGTTTTAATCGTGTGCCTTGTTTTCAGAGAGACACTGGCAGGGGACAAAGGAGCCAGTTGTGATACTGTTGGGCTGGGCTGGATGCAAAGACAAGCACCTCTCGAAATACAGCTCCATCTATAATGAACAGGTTCAAACTATATGACACGAGCAAATCACCTGCTCTCATCCCTTCATGAGGATTGTGCCATTATAAATGTTGCACAGGACTGGCCAGTTTTTTATA
Organism: Maylandia zebra; assembly: GCF_041146795.1. NCBI lineage: Eukaryota > Metazoa > Chordata > Actinopteri > Cichliformes > Cichlidae > Maylandia > Maylandia zebra. Next base: position 29,684,138 of record NC_135184.1, on the reverse strand, counting down.
CATCCACTTCTCTCATTCATGCTCATTGTCTTTGTTTTCCATGCTTGCAGGGCTGCGTCACCATCCGCTACACGGCTCCTTTGAAGACTGTCTTTATCTCTGAGTCGTTTGGATACAAGGAGCTGAGAAACACGGCTCTCAAACTGCTGGAGATCCTCTATGACTACGAGGTGGAGAACAGTCCTATTTTCTTTCACACGTTCAGCAATGGTGGCTTCATGCTTTACCGCTACATTGTAGAACTGCTACACAGTGACAAACAGTTCAGTTCGCTGTCTGTTGTCGGGGCCATCGTGGACAGTGCTCCAGGTAGCGGGAACGTCCGTGGGGCCCTGCGTGCACTGACGGCCACCTTGGGTCCAAAAATAAGTCCTGTTTTAAGGTACATCCTCCTAGTTCTCTTTGCTGTGACTGTTTTCCTTCTGAGAATCGTGCTGTACCCGTTGACCAAGTACATTCACAAGAACCACTACGATGCCGTGCAGGACAGGCCGCCCGCCTGGCCTCATTTCTTCCTGTACTCCAGGGATGACCAGGTGATTAGGCACAAAGATATTGAGGGCTTTTTGGAGACTTTGAAGCAGAAAGGTGTCCCTGTGGACAGTTTTGATTTTGTCTCCAGCTCCCATGTTGGCCATTTCCGGTATTTTCCTGAAGAGTATACTCTTAAGTGCCATGACTTCCTGGTTGCCTGCATGAAGGAGTTGGAAGGGACCGAAACAAAAAAGAGACAACACATTCAAAGTCATTGAAATTTCTGCAAAGCTGTCGTATGCAGATGACAAAGGGAAGAAAACCAGACTGCTGAGTCAGTCAGTGTGACACTAGGGTGTGAAATCCTGCCAGTTTATCAAACACTAACTCACATGCTGATGAAGTATGTGAAGCAGTTATATACCACATGAACCTGATGATGAATACAATCCAATCAGTAGCTATACACTGGAGAATTTGAACTCTATCCTTTAGGATAATTTAAATATATTTAATATTGATGTGAAATGTGATTTATTGTAGATTAGCGGTAGTGGTAAGCAGTTTTGAAAATGAAAAATCTGGTTGATCTGTATCTCCGATTTATTAAATTTAATATATACGTGGTTATATTCTAATGGTTTTATATTGAATGAGAATGCAAGGGTGCTTCAAGGAAGGCAGATTTTAAACGTGATTGAATGTTTTCTTCATTAATGGAACTTTGAAAATTGTTGCCACGTAGAGTAAATTCCTTTTATTTTCCTGTGCAAGAAAAAAAAGTAAATACCCAGCCCTAATATGTGAGTTTTAACATGAATTTAATTGAAGGACAAAGCTGATTAACAATGAATGTATATGTCCTCTGCAACTAATGTGTTCTTTTTAACTGACGTGCCTTCAATAAACCTGAATGCTCAGAACATGTTGTAAATTTATTTTGGTAAGATGCCTCGTTTATTTTTGCCAAATAATAGGTCTCATGACATAACGATGTTGTTACATGTTACAAACCATTATGAAGCCTGATTCCTCTTGAGCAACATGGTGGCCATAGTGCAGCATGTTCCATTGAACAAAAGCCGGCAATGAAACCTCTACAGTGGGGAAAATAATTTGATCCCCCTGCAGACTATTTTACTTTGCCCACGAAGAAATGAAAAGTCTCTGTTCACTTGTTTTTGTTTCATTTTAACAGTGAGAGACAAAACATCCACCAAAAGTCCAGAAAGACACATTACATAAAAGCTATTTCTCCCAATGATGCAAAGCAATGTATTTGATCCCCTACAACCAAGCCAGAATTCTTGCTACCCCAAATTGGTTGTGTCCATATGATGCACACATTAAAATCAATCAATTACACGAACTCTTAGTCTCACCTCTCTGTGTCTAAAGCACACCTGTCCACAGAATCCATTTTTAGGACCAAGGATGTCAAAGGATGTTGGAGATAAAGTTGTAGACCCTAACAAGGCCAGAATGGGCTCGAGATCATCAGCAAGAAGGTGAGAATTGCTTGTGCAATTGGAAGAAATATAAAATGACCATCAGTTAACCTCATCCTGGAGCTCCATGCAAGATCTTTTCTCATGGAGTGAGATGATGATGGAAAAAGTGGTGGATCAGCCACAATCCCAAAGAACATCATTAGGTAATTAGCCCCGATTTATTTGTCCCCATGATAGAACAGAGAAAACCCGACTAATAGTGGTCAAAACATTTTATATTTCTTTTTATTCAATCATCTTCCGGAAGAGAGAGACCCCTGCACAGCCCAAACGCCAGTTGCAGGATCTCTAACATTTGAAGCTCCACATGTGTCTTATATGGTGTTATTTCGGTACTTCACACGTCACACACAGTTTCATTACAAACGAGCTCCTTCTACTCAGTTCCTCTTTTCTGTGTCTGATTTATTAGTATGCCTGTGCACTAAAACTTCCTGTGCAGCTTGCAATAACTTCCCCTTTCTAAGGTCTGTTGCCAGGGCAACCTGTCTAGACTTAGTCTCACTCTGTTCCTCATATTCTACAAAAAACATGCAGTTTCTGGTCAGCCTGTGACCTAGTCAAGTCTGGGCCTCTCATAAAACACTCTAATGAGCAGATAAGCCTTAAAAAATATCTGTTTAATTCTTAACAGTCCTCCTTTTTCATTTTTCTCTTGAGAAATGAACTAATTCCTTATTTATCCCATTAAGTTTACTTACATGTTAAAAGCCTAGGGTATAACATAAGTGATTATGCTAAACAAAATGAAACCTTTCAATTGCCCAACCCTATCTGTCCCCTCAACGGGTTGTATGTGTTCAATGTTTCCTTATTATTTTGTCATAATTACTTCTATCCACAATTAATAAATCAAACAAATAAATCAGGGTGTGAGACAGCACCTTGCATTTACGCCGGGCTGTGAGCTGTCCTAAACCTACTTCCGACACCCCCTTTTCAACTAGAATCCCAGTTTAAATTTCTTTCAATGCCAGTTTAAAACCACTCCTGATTTCCCTCAGTGCACACTGTAAACTCCAAAAGATACAATTAGCTTTTTCTGGTAAAAGGTCCTACTTTACTTTCGTCACTGGTTTGGAAACAGCCTCTATAAAGTTAACCTGCTTCCTCTTTAAAAATTTACCTCGTTTCTTCTTTAAACTTAGGCCTGGTTTCTTCGCCCCCTTTAACGGGTAGCACCTATCCGGCCTGAACACTGTGTTTGATTGATTGATTGATTGGTAATTTATTTCAACATGTGAACAATATACAAGTACATTTAGAAAAGAAATGAGAGAAAAAAAATATACTATACAAATTACATACAAAAAAACATTCTGATTAATTTACATGTTGAAAGGGAGTGGGAAGAAGTATACACTTATTTAATCCCACCCCTGTCCCATAAATTATCAGTGAATATTTAGTCAGCTTCCTTACTGATATAATTTGTAATAAAAATAGTGAACAGATTTCTGATATACTATATACTATAATATCACATCATGAATTTTTTGTTTGTTTGTTTTTAAATAGAGACATTCACTTAATTTAAATATTTTCCTTTTCTTTATAGATCGAGAAGATCATATTTTTATAACTCTTTTTGAACAGTTTTATGTTTGGACATTGCTTTAATTCCATATTCAGTTTGTTCCATAGTTTCACTCCTTGAACAGAAACACAAAAGCCTTTTCTTGTAGTACGTACCTTCATTGTTTTGAAGTTACAAAAACCCCTTAAATTATAACTTCCTTCTTTCAAAAAAAACATACTCTGAATATTACCTGGCAGTTCTTTATTTTTTGCTTTGAATAGAATTTGTGCTGTTTGGAATTTCACTATATCGTCAATTTTCAATATTTCAGACTGCAAAAATAGTGAGTTTGTATGTTCCCTATAACCTGCATTGTGGATGATTCGAATTGCTTTCTTTTGAAGAGTAAAAAGTGAATGTAATGTGGTTTTATAGTTATTGCCCCAGACCTCTGCACAATAGCTTAAGTATGGTGAAACCAGTGAACAGTAGAGAATATGAAGTGATGTTCTGTCGAATACCTGTTTTGCCTTGTTTGGGCAATTTACATAATATAAAAATCCTGCAACAATTCCTAGAGTCCCTCTCATTACTTTTATGCTCCCATTATAACCTGTGTCTAACAAGCTTTTGATCTTCTTTGCAATGTAAACAACTAGGTGTCTTTGTGCTCTGTTCTTCTTTTTGGGGTTCCCCTTTCTCTGGTTGGTTCCGTTCGGTCTCGGGCTTCCAGGATTCTCGCCACCCCTGTGTCGCTGTGGTCCTGAAATCTTCTCCTGTAAAGTATAGAAAACAAAACGCCTCTCTCTGCTACACCTCACTAATCTACTGTGTTCATCTAAGGTCCTTTAATTATTCAAAGTTGGTTCACAATATCATGTTCTGGGCTCTATCCTTTATATTAACTTTACTTAATCTTAATTTACTTAATCTCAATGCTCTTTATGTGTGTGAGCAACACTTTTAATTTTATTAAACACACCTAGGGTAAAATATACACCATCCTCATATCAGCATAAATCTCCGCTAGAAAGCACACTCCAAAATTTTGTCTATCAGGATTTACGCCTCTTTTTGCTTCCAGCAGATACATAACGTGCAAAAGTTACAGTTAAGACAGTTAGACAAGTTTCTGCAACATTTTTGTTTCAGCCGTCTCACCCCCACACGTTTGCTGTTGACTTATTCATGGCATGCTTATCTTTAACACCTTCTACATCACTAGTTGCTAAGCAAAGACAAAGCAAGATGTGTTCCACCTTTACCCTAGAAAATAAACCTATGTGATGTTTGTGTATGTAAGCCTGTTATGCATTCATTCACTACACTCCACGCCATACCTGCAAGTTAAAAGCTGTACAGTTAAAAGCTTAATGAATTCCAGGCCTTTGGCCTGGCCTATGTTTAAATCGTGTGTTTGTAAGCGTGTACGCAGTTTATCCTTCTATGCTCCAAGTCACTTACACAATATATCGACTGAGACATCGCGCTCATTGAAGCTTATGACCTTAAATGGACTGAACATCAACTCTGTTAATGAGCACAATCATGCAATGTATGTATACAATGATTATAAATGCTTAATCTACTAAAATACATCCAACCCAAGTCAGAGATTTTCAATCAGTTAAGCTTAAGCATATAAGCAATCACTTATGGATAAGTTTTACCACACCTGAATCATAAAAACCCATTATTTCAAATTAAACCTGAAATTCCCCCCTTTTGACACCTCTTATGTGTCACAAACTGAAAATGCTTCACCAGAGCTTAGGAAATTAAAAGAAAAAAGGTTAGTCATATTATTTGACTAAACACATCAGCGATCCTCCTCTCAGGTATATCTGCTCCAGGCCTGCAAACATGTGTTTAAGGGATGAAATCAATTTAATCATCATGTCAAATCTTTTCGAACTCCTGGCTCCATCCAGAGCCAGCATCCTTGGAACTTCCTAGAAACAAAACCTGTGTGTTAACCTGATCTTCACATTTCATACTCAGTTTTCCCCACTTATGATCCAATCTGTGTTATAAGAAAGAAAACCTAAAACAGGACAGTTATCAGTCATGTGTTTCTTCAGTTAATGGTAACATGAGTTATATTCAAAAAATGTTTCCCCTTTAGCATTTGGCATTCTCCCAACAATATAATGTAATACCATAATCTAACCCCAGAAATTTTCTCAAAGCAAACACCAGCATCCCCAGAATTAAGTCTTCCACTCCTCATGGCAAAAGCAAAACAAAGCAAAGCATCCCCTTTCTCTTGCTGGCATGGTAAATTGTTTGTCCACATTTATTCATCCTAACCTTGGTCCAGTCACACACATTCACTCACACGCATTCACACGAGATATTGCTGATAGTGGAGACTCCCGCGCAAATAATCAGATTCTCCACCCTCAGCAACATGAGCTCATTCATTTGTTTTATTTTGTTTTTTAGGAAAAGAGTTCTTTATGCTCTTGGACTGGATTGACCGCAATCCTTTTAGACAAGGACTTACAACCTGATCAGGTTCCCACAGGTAGCCTTCTCCTCAGCCAGTTGTAATCTGGAAAAGGTCACCTTATATTTGTTCTCCCGGAAATTTTTACAGCGCTGTTAATTCAATCTTGTAGGCCTGCTTAGAACAAAAATGAGAAAAAAGAGAGCTGATTATTAGCTCATCAAAGCACAAAACAAAATCACCTGCCACATGTTCACCTGCTCAATACACAGAAAATCTTGTTAAACGCCACACAGTCACAGTGTCTCTTCCAGTGCAAGCTTCACGCCTACAGTCAGACAGGAAACTCAAGTTCCTCTTTTTCTTTTCCTGTCCCGAGTCATTCAACTACTTTGCATACTAAGTCATCTCTCAAGAAGTTGCCGTGTCAAAAGAAATGCATGTTTAAACATTACCACCTTATTAAATTATTTTTATTTCTCACGTGCTAAAGATGCTGTCTAATCTTCATGAGCTTCATGAGGTTAATGCACTTTCTGTTTGTGTGTGATTGTGTATATGTTTCTTTTCGCAGTGTTTCAGACTAAACAGTCAGTTTTCTCTTTCCCAAATTTGCTAACCCAAATTTTGATTTCCCACATTAAATAACAGCATTCCTCTGTGTTCAGCCAGGAGTTAGAGCTCACTGGTGAGGTTTAGTGACACACTGCGCTGTAAACACTTCAACCAGAAACTTGCCTGAACGTTTCCAGTGATGTTAACCTATAACTTTCTTCCGACTGCTGCATGTGGAAAATTGATCCAGGTCTGCTTTGCACCGAGAAGTATTCTCATTCCTAAGTGTAAGCGTGTTCTTCATTGCATTTATGTTATGTGGTCATATTAATGTCGAGTGTAAGCTGCTTCTTCATTGCATGTGTATTTTCTAATCAGGTTTAATTCATGCCTCTTTGCACTGAGCTGTGGATTCAAACTGTCTCACTTCTGATTATTTCCAAAAATAATTTCACATGTAACAATTTGTGTATGTGTGTTTTCTATTCATTCACGTAATTGTTAATTCATGTATTTATTTTTCTCGGTCTTTTCTTTTTTCTTTTCTTTTTTTTTGTTGTGATGTGGTGGACATTTCTAAACCTCCATGATTTCAGCTTCCATTTTCAATCCAATTATATCCTGTACTCTCTCACTCGAACTCGTCCGGGCTTGACCTCTCACTGGTCCCTGTCCCTCTTCTCACAGTGTCCTGTGTGGCCTTCAAATCTCCAGCAAACACAGTCCCACTCAGCTGTTTCTTCTTCTCTGTTTCTTCTCTGTTGATCTTTCAGTCTTTTCTTGTAGGTTAACTCCCAGCATGGCAAATATCACGTCCAGTGCCTTCAAACAGTCATGTCACTCGTCAAGTTTCCAGCTTGTAATTCAAAGCTCATTTTCCATCAGTGGTATTCATACATGCTGCTGCTTGACCCTTCAGTGTTATAGGTCTTGAAGGAGAGCCTTCAAGAAAGTGAACACCAGGAAAGCAGCAGGACCAGACGGCATCCCAGGTCGTATCCTCAGAGACTGCTCATACCAGCTAGCTCCTGTGTTCACTGAGATATTCAACATCTCTTTATCTCAGTCGGTGATCCCCACATGCTTCAAAGAGTCCATCATTGTTCCTGTCCCGAAGAAACCCCACCCTGCTTCTCTCAATGACTATCGCCCTGTAGCCCTCACCTCAGTAGTGATGAAGTGCTTTGAACGCCTGGTCAGAGACTTCATCATTTCTTCACTACCAGACACACTGGACCCACTACAGTTCGCTTACCGTCCAAATCGTTCCACAGACGATGCCATCTCTCATCTCCTCCACACATCACTCACTCACTTGGACACTAGAAGGGGGAATTATGTTAAAATGCTCTTCATAGACTACAGCTCTGCATTTAATACCATAATTCCCTCCACACTCACCACCAAGCTGGAGCATCTGGGACTCAGCTCATCTATGTGTCAGTGGATCTCCAACTTCCTAACTGGCAGACCACAGGCAGTAAGGATGGGCGGACATGTCTCAGCCTCCACCACTCTCAGCACTAGAGCCCCCCAGGGGTTTGTTCTGAGCCCCCTGCTGTACTTTTTGTACACATATGACTGTGTGGCCACTACCAGCTCCACCACCATCATCAAGTTTGCTGACGACACCGTCGTGGTGGGCCTGATCTCTGATAACAACGAGACGGCCTACCTGAAGGAGATTAGGAATCTGGAGAACTGGTGCCAGAGGAACAACCTCCTTCTAAACGTCAGTAAGACAAAGGAGCTGATAGTGGACTTCAGCACTAAGCAGGAGAGGAACTACCAGACCCCCGTCATCAATGAGTGCCCAGTGGAGAGAGTGGACAGCTTCAAATACCTCGGAGTTCACATCACGCAGGACCTGTCATGGTCCTGTCACATCAACACCGTGGTGAAAAAGGCCCGACAGCGTCTCTACCACCTCAGACGCTTGAGAGACTTCCAACTGCCTTCCAAGGTGCTCAGGAACTTTTACTCGTGCACCATAGAGAGCATCCTGGCGGGAAACATCTTAACCTGGTTCGGGAACAGCACCATGCAGGACAGACGAGCTCTACAGAGGGTTGTGCAGTCAGCTGAGCGCACCATCCGCTCCGAGCTCCCTGACCTGCACTCAATCTACAGCAGGCGGTGCTGGACCAAGGCCAGGAAGATCGTGAAGGACCTCAGCCATCCCAACAACGGACTGTTCTCTCTGTTGAGGTCAGGAAAGCGATTCCGCTCCCTGAAGACCAACACAGAGAGACTGAGGAGGAGCTTCTTCCCGCAGGCGATACGGTCTCTCAATCACACCACCACACAGTACTGACCCACACATATAGTTCTTACACACACACTGGACATTCTAGACATTGTTTTCACTTCATCACTTAAATCACTTTAAGCATATTTGCACTGCACAAGACATAATGTGGATTGCACAACACTGGTAACTGTATTCTTCATTTCCAGTTAATACTTGTACAGCTGCTGTTATTGTGTATATATATATATTTATATTTCTTCATACATTCTTATATATTTCTATGCTGTGTATTGTGTATTTTGTTGTACAGTTATTTTATTTTCAACTTTAATTTATATATTTTATCTTATTCTTTCCCAGTTAAATTTACCCTTCATTCTAATTTGTGTTGTACAGTTATTTCATTTTTAACTTTAACTTTAATTTTTATATTTTATTTTATTCCTTCCTAGTTAAATTTACCCTTTTTAATTTTCATATTTATTTCCTATCTTATTCATAGCCCTTTCTTTTTTCTTTAGGTCACGAGCAGTTGTCTAAGCATTTCACTGCATATCGTACTGTGTATGACTGTGTATGTGACAAATAAAATTTGAATTTGAAATTTTAGGTCAGTTGCCAACTCTTCAAGTCCACGATGTTCTGTCTGTCTTCTGTCTTCATCAGGAGATCGACTGTCCTTTAAGCTTCTTCTCAGGATAAGGACAGAACGAGAGGTCAAGCTGTAAAATTTCAAGCCAAAGCCTGGCCTGTTTCTCCTCCCAATTCTGTTAATCTATCCTTTTGCCACTGCACTCATGTTTTTAGGTTGAGAAGAGTCCACCTGTATTGACACACTAAAACATGTAATTAATATCATTTTGTTACTTTCTAAGACATTCAGTCTCTAATTCCTCTGTTTTCATGTTGCAACGTCTGTCACCAGCTCACCAGCTGTATTCAGACTTCCTGTTTGACACACACACACACACACACACACACACACACACACACACACACACACACACACACACACACACACACACACACACACACACACTCTCTCTCTCTCTCTCTCTCTCTCTCTCTCTCTCTTCTATAATAATAATTTGAATTTGAATCAATAATTTGAATCTGGGCAGTGAGCACAGGGCCTACTAGAGGATGTTGGGCCCTGAGGCCCCCCTCATGACTGTTACTAATTGTTTGGTCAGAGACATTAACACCAGTGTCCTGCTGGAGGTCATTTTGTAGCTCTGACAGTGCTCATCCAGTTCCTCTTTGCACAAAGGAGCAGATAATGGTTCTGCTGATGGGTTAACGACGTTCAATGTTGGCCCTCTAGAGCACCAGCCCAAATTGAGGAATATAAATCCAATTTAAATGTACAGAAATTCACCACCAGCCTGAATACTTCTCTGTGGCATGGCCACTTTTTAGGAAAGCATTGAATAAAGAGAAGGCACTGGGCAAGAAAAGTGGCTGAATATAAAACAAAGAGATCCAAAGAATCTGCAAGGCCCCTAACTGGAAACATGAAATGGCTACACACACCACAGCTGCATGGTCAGTGGTCATTTTACACTCTGTGTTTTAGTCCTCTACAGGAAGGTGGTCGGCTTTTTTGTCTGCACCCAGGCCCTCGATGAGTCCTTCCTGTCACCTATAAATCACATCCTCTGATTGAATTATTCATGTAAAATGTTATCCTAATCGCAGTGTTATCAAAACTGATTATTATAGGGGATTTTAATTTGGAGAAACCGTTCAGTGGTTCAGATGGCTGTCTTATGTCAGTTGCAGATTCCTTCACCTCTTGTACTTGGTGAAGAACAGATAACCTACTTTAATAAACTTTATCAGCAGGGCTTACTGAAGGGAGGACATCAGATGCAATCCAACCATTTCACCTGCACTGCTGTCACGAGACATCAGGGCCTGTTTGAAGAGCACGGCTCTGAAATGGTCCGGCAGGGATGGTTATTGAATGTCTACGACATGTCAGATTTGACATTTGAAAGAGCAAGTGGCTGGCATTTGTCTCTGCGCCAGGCCAGGCTCTGGCACTTCATGTATCATGAAGAACTGCTTGGAGGAAAGGGAGAAAGAGGAAAGTTTACATATCGGCACAGACAGATGAACATCGCTTACTGGAGTGCACGTTGTGAGACAGGCCGCTCTAATCCGCTGTTAGTCTCTCTCTGATGTCCTGCAATGGCTGCCTCGATAACTCTGAGTCAAAATGCTGTGATATTTAATTTTCACTTTCTCTTTCTCAAAGTTACATCAACACCAGTCGTAGACTGTATTTCTATGACCTCAGAAACATTGACAAGAAGATTTGAGAATGGTAGAGCTATTCTGATAGTACCGATTCCAAAAAGAATGCAACCATGTGCATTAAACTGGCAATCTCGTTGCCTTTAAATTGGTTGTCTTAAAGACAGAGACCTGGTCCACAACCACTCACAGTCAGTCGCCACCTTTAAACAACTTTGATGCATCAAGACTGCAATAAGACACAATTAGTCGACTATCAGTTCGCAACTGACCTGGGTTAAGGTGGACATTACTTATAATCTGTTTGTGATAATATAGCATTTAAATATAATAAATCTGCAAAAACTGCAAATTGAATTACATCTACATTGATAAAAATTAACATGAACTATTTACATTCAGCGTTCAGCCAAAATCTTATAGATGTGAAAAGATAATCCTTCCAAAATAGTGATGTAGTTGCTGCAGGCCAGCAATTTAACTGCAAAATGAAACTGGGGCTCAGCAGCAATGCTTTTATATAAAAGTATAGAAGACAACCAGTCGAGTCCGATATTACAAAGAGACATAGCGCAGATGAGTTGCGCTCAGTGGTGCAGACTGACTCAAACTGATTGCAACCTATTGGCAATCTGCCTGCCTTCAAAAATTAGACAGCATGTATTTGCAAATGAGTCTGTCTGAGAGTGATTGAAGTCAGTTGGAGTCAAACCACAGTTGTTTGGAAACAGGTGGCCTCTCACCAGGAAATTGAAAGTGCTTGCTTGAGGTTGAGGGTCTTGCATGCTTAACCTCTACTCTGATGACAAGTTGCAAGGAGGATGCTGTCTTATTATTACTCTTTTTTTTAAACTTTTTTTTAGCCATTTAGCAACAATATACTATAAGATTAGTTTGAGATACTTTCTTGAGAATGTCAGGATAATGTGGACCATTTTTTTCTGTTATGTAATTGTGAGGATATGACTTGACACGTTAAAAAATGTCCCAGTTTTTTAATGGTAAAGAATCCACAATTGAACCCACAAACCCACTCATAACTTTTTGAGCCATCTGTGACATAACCTTCTTACTGGATGGCATAAAAATATAAGAAAAAATAATTTTCATGGCATGCTTATACCCCCTTTGGTTTAAGAAAAAAAAAAACCAAGGGAGTATTTGCCTTTATTTCCAACTCTTCTGTGCTATCATAGCAGTCTAAACCTTCCTAACATGAATAACCACAGCTGCTGTCAGCCACCACATTGGCAGTTAAGAATCTTCATACCAATTTTAAAATGACATTTACCAACATAAACCACCACTGCTTGGTATTAGTAGAACAATTTAATAAAAGGAAACATGGCATATACTGATTAGCTGAGGTTAAGATTAGCATTTGTTTTAGTATAAAAATAAAAACTAACAAAAAAAAATATCAACAGTATGTAAATGATGCATTAATGACAATTGGAAACTCGCAATATTCATAAGGCAAACCTGCAAGCCTTTTGTTCCATGGAGTGACACAGATATTCCTGAAGAGGGCAGCATTGTCTCACAATTTCCATGCTGCAGCTTCTCAGTAAAGCCTGAATTTTGCACTAAGCCAACTAGAGTACAGTGGATATATTATTCTTGGTTCCTGAGGGGAACATTATCTTCAGAAGCTACTTCAGTTCATGTTGGGACTGCTTTGAGTTGAATAAAAGTGGATACTGTTGGTGCTGGAATGACCTCTGCAGGTGAACGGCAACATCAGATCCCTGAAACACTACTACCCCCTTTCTTTTCTAAATTTTTTCAGAGATTACAATTGACTCTCAAGAGAAATCGCTTGTGGTAAGGGTGGAAGATAAAAGCAAGAAAAGAGAATAGCTAGAGGGTGAGAGGAAAACGTCATGCTACCCTTTCAGAAACGCACTGAAAGACGAAATTACCCCAAGGAAGTTAATGAAGTCTCACAAGTTGATGAGGGGAAAATTGCAGTGAAGAGGGGTCAGCGCTTTCTCTTTAGCCTTTCCTTCTTCCGAGGAAAATGGCTGCGGTCAAGATCCATACTTTTAGAGGACGTCGAGCACTCCAACGCAGAAATGAAGTGAGAGATGAGGGGGAGAGCACCAAGATTAATGGTATTAAGTGGTAGCACTTGGCAATGCGGTAACATATCGTCTGTGTTCTCTATTCTGGGCTGATAGTTTCATAGACCTTGGCTTTACACGTTGACTTTTAGCTGTGATTTACAGGATTCAAATAATCCTAGCGGCTTTTCATCATTGGAAAAAAACCTGCGAGCATCTCCGGTATGGAGTCACATTAGTGCCGGTTTTATCAGAAAATGCAATCGAATGCTTCCCTTCTGCACTTTGGATTGCTGGTTATCATGCAAAGCCAAACATTGAACTTTGTCTCGGTGATTCGGTTTATTCTCGGCAACAATTTCCCATCCGTTTAATGTCACTCTGAATCGAAAGGAAATGTTTGTATTTATGTACATGTTGACATTTTGGATGCAACCCTGTGAACCCGCTTTCTAGATCATTGGATGGGGATGTGCAGTATTTTATCTGACAGGAACACGTACACCCACAGATACACGTTGTTTGAGATATCATCTAATGGCAAATCTTTGTGGCTTCCTCTCTGGTGATTTGGACTGATTTTATATAATGTTTGACATTTTGATTTTACGTCTGACATACTATCTTTCCAGTTGATAACAGTGATTTTTATTCTCTGGGGTGGGGGTGGTGTTCCCTTTTAGTGAAGCAGCACAAAGAGAAAGTTAAATGTTTCCACTAATAGGAGCTTGTGCCAGATTTTGTATTAATTTGATCAGTGATTATTGCATCTTCCTCACACCGTGCTCCGCTGGGTTGTGCTGTCTTCGCCGTGTAACGCATGTGGTGCTGAAACCTTGCTTTTTTCTCTCGCTCCGCGGGACCAGCCTTGTGATCAAGTTGAGCGGGGGAGCCGAATAGAAGTCACTCAAGTCACCCTCTCTTCCCTCTAATGAGCAAAGCATCCTGTGGACGCCAAGTCCGAGACAGCATGGGAGCTCCCACACATACACACGCAAGAAGGAGTGCGTCATGTGTGCGAACAAACACCTTCAATAGGATGAAATCCAGAGGATCAGGACCAAAGTCCCATCTGCCTTTGAGTAACTTTAAAAGGTCTCATGGTGTTTGGATTGAAGAATGAAGAGAATATTGTGTGTGTCTGTGTGTAAGTGCGTGTGTGTGGTTAAAGAAGGGAAGCGGTTGTTGGACCATACGGGGAGCCGTCATCAAAATCTCCCCTGGTCTATCTCAGCTCCTCAGCCCTCTACTTAAGACCTAAAGAGTAAAAAAAAAAAAAAGAACGATGGAATGTTAGATAAAGAGGGAAAAAAAGGACAGGGAGACATAGAGGGAGAGGAAGATGGAGAGTGAGAGGAACAGCAGTGTAGAAACCCCTCAGCGTGTGTGCAGCCTCTCTCCCATCACGCCGTACAGCGGGCTGCCTCTCTCAGCCTATTCAAAGCGAGTGTGTGCTACTGAAGGAGTGTGTGTGCTTCTTCACAGATGTCCTTGAACAGAAACCCCTCGGCTTTGCGCATCCCTGCTGCCACTGGAGAACATTTGACAAGCAGCAGGCTCTTGTTAGAGCGCTGTCAAATTAAAGGTGTGTGTGTGTAGGTCTGTGTGTGCAAGCGTTAGTGTGTGTTTCAGAGGCTCTATTCAGAGCCCTGTCAAATTAAAACTACCAAACAAACTGTGCGTCTCACACAGACAGGCCAAGTCCCATGTATGATGACAGTGGTAGGCCTAGGGCTGCTTTGTCTGTGTTTGTCTGTGTGGTGGGTGAAAGTCTGTGTGTGTGTGTGTGTGTGTGTGTGTTCATATACATGAGAAAGAAAGACTGGGATTTTGCAGTAGTTTTTTTTTTTTTTTTTTTTTACATAAATATTTTGCTTGTTTGCAGTAAACAAATACATACATACTTTACTGCGGTTGAGGATGCTGATGTATCTAAAAAGAAAAATATATACGATACTATGAAACTAGAGTGTAAAATACGTGTACACATTTTGACCTCAGGCTGCTAAAGGATGATGTTTTGCATAAATAACCAGCAGTTTATTTTTGATACCCCATGTGGAAAAGAAATAGAAAAAAATGATAAAAGACTTGCATAAGATTTGGCCTACTTCATATCATATAAGGCTTTTACGATTTACTCATCTGAATCCAAAACATACAAGTTTCATTTATGTAATTTTTCAAGGGATCTTATATCTGTTCTCACTCTTGTATGCTTTTCATACAAGTTTCACACAAGACAGATACAAACTTTATAAGATTTATATTTATATTTTTTTCCATATGGGACATAAGCAGTAATGCTTACATTACAGTCTGTAAATTTTGCCCAACTGAAAAACATAAGAAAGCAAAAGTATGAACTCAAAACTCTCCTACTGAAGTCTAAAAGAGTATCTGATGATAAATCATGAGAAAAAGGAAACCTCTCTCCTGTGGGCAGTCGACATAGATGTATATATATACCGCCGTCATATGGGGAATCTTCATCATTTATCGGATGTCCAGCTGTGTGTGTGTGTGTGTTTGTGTTGGGAGTATTAAATACTGTTTAACCCCACAAAGACTAAACATAATCAAAAGAAGAAAAAAAAATCCTCCAAAATTAGACTATTTATTTAAGATAATCAACTGAAATGAATTTGACCAATTCACTATAGTGAATCGTAGTGTTCCTGTTTCTCTTTATTCTTATTCTAGTTTTGATAGTGCTTTTTCATATCAAGAGTTACATTAGTGCATTTTATGTTGTAGCATCCCTGCTTAGAATAATTCAGGAACCAGAGTCGTCCTACAGGCTCTCAAGCCTGAATTCCTGCTGTGTATCATTAATAGATTTATCAGAAACATCAGCTAAACAAGCTCAAAAGTTAAACATGTGATCACAACATTTACAAGAATATTGTATTTTTTTTCTTTTCTTTGATTCTAATATGTGTAATATTGCCATAGTCATGTTTTTCCCCTGAAACACAGGCGATCCCCCTCAAAAGACAAACACAACACAAGGTGCCAGAATTAAACCCCCTGTTAGCTTAGTACTATTTTGCCAGTTGTGCCATTTAATCTTAAGATTTTATATTTTCAATGCACAAAATGCTGTCAATTTAAAAAAAAGAATTAAAAAAATTCCGTTACAGTAGATTCCTATGAAGGAAAAACAGAGGATAGTGTAAGGCTAGCTATTTCTCCTTGGTGAAGTCTTACTGCTAAACCTTGACCTACGGTATATTAATTGTACAGATATCAAATTAATATGCATCTTCTGAGCATCAAAGTGGAAAAATATGTATAGCTAAAAATATCAAATTATTCATTTCAGAGTTTATAATTACAGTTGTGGAGTGAAGGCTAGATTCTGGAGAGATTTTCACCTGGAAGGTCAGTGAGAGCTTAAGAGAGAGATTACAGTTTAAAACCAGCATTGCTGCTATATTTAACTTGAGACTGTATATAAGGGCAGAACTCTATGGTTGGGAAATACCTAAATTCCCATATTGTATTGCTTGTACACTACAAAAGCTATGTAAGAGTTTTAACTTTGTCTGCATTAGCAAAATGTTATGATTTATGCAGTTGCTGGCAGACTAATATCTTTAGAATTTTTTTTTTTCCTTAATCTTGTAGCCAGGAAGCCGATTCATCTTAAAGAGTGATGAGGGAAGGTTGCTCTCTATGCAAAACGCATTAAAGCTAAATGAGGAGTCTATTACTCAAATCTGGCTGATAATCCGTTAGCTAAAGACCCCTGGCCGCTAACTAAGTAGATTAAGATATGTCATTGCCACCGCGACCAGGATGACAATAGTACATCTCCTTATGTTCTCAGACACACACACAGTCACAGACCGAACGTAACATATTGCCGAATATATCGTCCACAGCCACAGTTCTGCTTGGCATTCTCCCCACTCGCACACAGACACACACTCAGAGCTCAGTTAATCCCTTACTTTCTTTGCATTTGAACACACATATAGAAGCGTATACACGCAGTCTACACTCCTGCCACTTATCTACATACACTGTCTCTTTGCCAGTTCACTTCATAGAATTAATTCTGTCCTCTCCGCCCACTCTGTTGTACTGGTTACGTGTGTGTGTGAAGAATGCACAGGGGACTCATGAAGAGGCTGTGTTTGTACGAACATGGACAATTCATCATGGCTTGATTAACACGCAAGATTTTATCTCCCTCTCTTTCTCTCTCGGCACGATGCTCCTGTGGTGATAATTACAAATAATTTATTCTCACTGGTAAATGAACCCACGTTCTTTGTAGAGAATAAAGGAAACACTTTCTGTAGCCCAGAGTAGAGATATGTTTGTTAAATTTGGGGTAAAAACTTAAGACCTGTGCTTGCATGTATGAACGTTAAGTTTTGTTATATATGGTAATTTAGATATTTATGGCAGCTCAGTGATTTAACCTGAGCCATTAAAAAATTTAAAAGAAAAGAAACGGTCTTTTAAAAAAGACGGAGGCATTGACTCAATCAAAGAACCAATCAGAGGTTAATTTAGCCAAAGATGGTCAGCCTACACAGGCCAAAATAAATAGTAGACCCCAAGGCCAGAAAACATCTAATGTGCCACTATATACCATAAGGCGCACTTAAAATCCTTTAATTTACTCAAAAATTGACAGTGCATCCGGTGTGCCTTATGTATGAATTCTGGTTGTGCTTACTGACCTCAAATTGATTTTATGTGGTACACAGCGCTCAAAAATCTGTCAAAAAACATCTTAGTATGACTTTGGTAAACTACTCTTGATGGATTGTCGGAGCATTATGGCTGCTGTAGTCAGGAGCCTCGCAGAGTAACCTGGGGCCAAAACTGTCCGCTTCAGGTCCCAAAGTCAAACGAACACTGCGGCGTCACTGAGAGTTAAAAACTGTCTAAATTCTTTCATTTTTAATAAAATGATCAGCGTTGCTGCTTTACCAGGTGTAACAATTAAGTTTAACATCCAGGCATCCATGAAAACAGAATTTATTAAATTTAACAGAGAAGTTAGCAGGAAGTTAGCTCGCTAGTTTCCAACTAAACATGATATACCATGTTCTGACTTAGAGATTTCTGAAAAAATTTAAACATACAGCTCTGCTATCACTTCTGACATAAATGAAGTCAGGAAACTAAACAGCAGTGACGTTTGTAAGGTTACTGAAGTTGGGCTAGCTGGCATATAATGATGTGCTACGTGATCGTTAGCGACACAGCTATGTTAGCATAACATAAACACAGTGGAGCTGGAGGATGAACGCTAACTTTTTTCCACACAATAAAAGTTAACGCGAGGGTTCCCAAGGGTGAGGGACAAATGCAATCGCATGGCAGGATGCTGTAAACGGACCAAATGTCAGTCAGGAGAACAACTGAGATAATCCATACAAGGTTAGTCATTAATATACTGCAACAACATGGGAATAGAGCAGCTGCAAGAGAATTCAACATTAATGAATCAGTGGTACAGAAGTGGAGGAAGCAAGAAGAATGAGTTGAGCAAAGTTTGACTTATCTGACTGTTTTTTGTTTTTTTTTTTCAGTTAATGCGCCTGCGCCTCATGTATGAAAATGGACCGGTTCATCGACAGTGCGCCTTATAATCCGGTGGGCCTAATGGCCCGAAAAATACGGTATGTGTAATATGTGTTATAGTGAAATATGGAGGCAGCAGTGTTATGGTAGGCATGTGTGACTGTCACCGCAATCAGGTGAATAGTGTGTTTTGTTGATATGACTGCTGATAGATAGAAGCAGCCAAATGAATACTGAAGTCTACATTCTGCTCAAATTTAGCTAAATGTTGCAAAACTGATCCAAAGCATACTGCAAAAACAACCCAAGAGTTTCTCAAGACAAAGAAATGTTTTTCAAAGTCCACGTCAGTCACATGATCTCATCTTGACCCTGCGTTTCGGTTATTGTAGACAATACTGAATAAAGGAATCTTTCCCTTCTCTATTCAAGTGGGTGAATAAGGATTTTGCCAAAAGAAAAAGCTTTTAATTGTAACAGCCCAGATCCTAACGGCCATTTCAAATTGAAACAGAAAAGAAATTTTAAAAATTCGAAAATGACTACATAAACCATATTTAAGCAGAGGTTTGATCACTTGATTTTATTAGTCCTGCTCTTTGTATGTAGATGGAAGTCATTTTCATCACATCCCTCCATTTCACCTAATCTACATTTTCATGTGTATGTTGTGTATGTGTAGCCTAGTTGGTATTTTACTTAATTGTTTTCGGTTTACACACAGCAGATTATCGTCTCTTCAACCGTTCGCTGCGTGTAAACATGCGCAAATGAATACAGCACCAGTAAGTTATTGAGTTAAGGAGTTGCTATGAAGCACAGCTGCAGACAGTGGATGGCCCAGGGCGGACATCAGTGTCCACATCCTTCCAGACCTTGGAGCTGGTTGACCTGTGCTGGGCCTGTCTTGTTTCCAACAGCCGTTTGTTACTAATTAATGGACTGGAGCCCATTCTCCAGCACTGAGTGCAACACAAACTACATGCATTAAACATGACCGTGCCTCCCCTGTGCTGCCAAAGCCAGGAAGACAGAGAGATAGAGGGAGTAAGGGAGACCAAGAGCAAGAGAGAGCAGCAACATTACAGAACTACATGAACCTGTTACGTTTCCAGTAAAAGAGGGAATACAAATGCCAACAACTGATTCTGAATATCAGAAGTGCATAATGATTTTAGGTATTTTCTCTCCAGGCAACTGTACTGTGCAGACTGAGTGCGTAAAAGAAGCAGCAGAAATGATCATATTTAGAGGGTGGAGTAATAAGCTATCAGCTGACATAGTTGGCAAACCGCATCTAAAAGCTGAACGGATATAATACAAAGATGCAAATGCTAAATAACAGACTCCTAAAATTTCACTTACCAACACTGAAACTTCTTGGACAAGTTGTACCACACAGCAAGAAATTAAATGACAAAAAATTCCACTGCAGTGGTCTCTGGTGACCACACCTCAAACTTTAAACTTTAAGCAGAATCTAAATAAGTGAAGTATAAACGTATACCATCTGTGTCATAGAGAGGCAAACATGTTATTTGCTTGGCTTAGGTTGGACGTTTTAACATGCGAGTCCATGGTGATTAGCTTGCTTTGCAGCCACTGAAGAACTGCAGTTTTTGGCTTCACATTTTAGCCACAGAGGTTACAGCTGGTTTTATAGTTGGCTTAAAGCTGGCTTAAGTTAAGTTGCAGGCATGAGTCCATGTCGGCTTACGATTCATATTCACAAAATGTGGCAATGCAAGAGCTGGCTTGTAACTGGTGCTGTAAGGTAACATAAATAATTCACAAGGCATTTTAGTGCTGAGAGCACGAAGGGAGGTAACATATTTAAACTTAAAAAAGCCCCCTTAGGAATACTGATATTATAAAATGGGAACTAACAGAGTGGAAAATACTTAGAGAATTAGAAACTCTCGTGAAAACATTTAGGGTGTCTGAGAAGGGCCTTTGAAAAGATTGGACTTGCCCTTTAAGACTGAAAGCGTCCTTGGTGGCCGTCACCACACACACCTACACATACGCGCACACACTATAACACACATTAATGCATAAATTGCCATTATCCGAGCTGCCGCCGGTGGCAGAAGTGCCCCCACCAAGATCACCTCAGCTGACAAAAGTTAATTTGCACTAATGATGTTTTACTCCTCTCATTACCTTAAATCATCTCCTTCCCTTCCCCACCCACCGCCTCTTTGCTGCAGAGCGGGAGGGAGATGCAAATAGAAAGGTGCCGAAAGAGTCATGTCCACAGAGAACCAAAGAGCGAGAGAACCAGAGCTGAATAAGTGAGACACAGTGAGATGCACAGCGGCTAAGAGAGAGCAGTCAGCAGTTTGTAATTATTATTGTTCTGGATGAAGTTGATGTTCATCCTAGCTCTCCTAAACAGCTCTCCCACCACTCGCTGTTAAATATTTTACGCCCTTGTATAATTATCAAAGCTACTCAAATAAATTTTTGATGGAAGGCATATGCACTCAAGTGTCTACTGTACAGCCCGCTGTAGTTGTATTTATGTTGTAGGCTTAAGTGGTGGACTTTGTAATGATAACAGAGTCCAAGCTTAACAAGTGTAGAGTGTTTAATGTGTAAATGAGCTTTTTTCAAATTCAAGTTAGAGTATTATGGTTTTATGAGTGAAACAGACTAATGAGTGTTTTGTTGTGCTTTGCCAAACTTTTTCTGCCTCATTTGCTGTTCCTGCACTAGGCTGTGAATCACTGGTCTAGTCAAAGCAAAGATCATGTTCAATTCAACTGAAAGCAATTGAATTCAATTCAATCACCTCTAGGTGCTTTTCAATATAAGGTAGAGCCCCTACAATAGAGAAAACAGACTAACTAAGAGAGGATTCAGAGTCACTGGATTCAGCCCTAACCATGAGCTGTATTAAAAAGGAAAGTTTTAAGTCTAATCTTAAAAGTAGAGGGTGTCTGTCTGCGAATTACAAACTGGGAGTTGGTTCCACAGAAGAGGGACCACAAAGTTGAAGACTCTGCCTCCCATTCTACTTTTTAATATGCTCAGAACCACAAGTAAGCCAGCAGTCTGACATTAAAATGCTCTATTTGGTTTCTATGGTCCTATGAGGTTTTTAAGATGTGATGGGGCCTGATCGTTCAAGAACTTGTATGTGAAGTGCTGAGAGAGAAAAACCAAGCATCTTGTAATTTATTGAATTTTGCAGGGATGACTGGTTCGGTGAAGCCATCGTTTCAGGTTATGACCATACTAAGGCCTCAGTTGCACAGGTCTAGAGAACAGTCTGCTAGGCAATCTTCTAGCAACTAAAGCAATCACAAGGAGATTTTGGGGACATCTGTCATGAAACGCTGTGTGGCAGGCAGGAGATGAGGACTCAAAGTGCAGGACTCAGACTCAGGGGATGAACTCAAAATCACAGCTTTATTTGCTGGCAGGAAAAGACATACAAACTAAACTAAACTAAACTGGGAAACAACAAACTAAAACTCACAGTAAGATACAGGGAGATCCACGCAGCATGAGGGACGACGCGACACTGACTCAGAGAAACACAGGGTTTAAATACACTGGGAAGTAATGAGGGGCATGAGACACAGAAGGAGAGCACAGCTGGAGGAAATCAGAACTGACGAGACAAGGAAGAGTAATCTGAACACATTCACATAAGACACAGACCTTCAAAGTAAAACAGGAAGTATCACACAGAGACGCGAACTTGACACGGTGGAGACAGCAACTAAGAAACACAGAGACATCACCAGTAAGGCAGAGGACTCGATGAACCAAAAGACACAGAGGGAAACTCAAACATGCAGACACAGACTTACACAGAACAGAGGGGACACAGAGAGACATGAAGGGCAAGGGATCAAAACTAGAAACCATAGAATAAATCACACACAAGTACAATAATACAAAAATCACAAAGAACTAAAAACGCTGGGTCAGGGGACCCAGGACCCTGACAACATCACCTTCTGTGACCAGTTTCATATGTACTCATTTTTTCCACACATAACCTTAGCTAGAATTTTGTGTCCTATTATGGTGTCCTATTGAAGGACATAATAAACTGACACTCGTTGAAGTGATGCCGACACTGTTTTGGAAAACCTTTAACATGAACGCATTTTAGCCTGTATTGGCAGAAACCGGAGATGGTGGTGTGGACACACACGTTGGCTTCATGGTTTGGTCTTTCATAAGTGACTCATGATATCTTGGATTTCTGTCACCATGAGAAGCTTTCACCTTCTGTCACTTTACACATTAAACACATTAAATAAGCATAGTTTCTACTATAAAATGTTACCCTTTAAATCAACCGCCTTAAATGTAGTTTGGCCTTAAATTTCTTCAGTCTTAAGATTGTCCGTTGGACTTGCAAAATAGGTCAAAGGCCCTTGTAAAAGCCTAGATGTGACCTGAAAGCAAATGGCACTCTTTACTGTCACTTCTCAATGTGCATTGTTAACATTTTAACCAAACCCTTTTCCTAAACTTAACCAACTAATTGTAGTGCCTAAGCACGAACAAAACAGCAAGTAAAGCGATGCACGGTCAGTCATCTCAGGGGCCCTGTAAATGTAATTATCCCAGCTGGACATTTGTCAAAGCAGGGAAGACTCCTAAGTAATGCTCCAGATGATCCAAGAGAGAAGAAGGACAACCGCTGCCTAAACAAAAAACACTGGTAATCCTGTATGTGGCATGTGACCACTACACTAGAAACTGGTCCTGACACAAACAGAGCAAAATAGTGTACAGAGTTGACTGTCAAGGGGATTACTGTGAATTTTAAACTGGGGAAACCAAACGACCTCTGGCTAAGTGGATGGGAGAAAATAGAGGACGTAACTGTCCAGGACTGCCATCTATTTATACCTAGAGGCCACTCTTTCAGTGATGAGGATCTACACCTCTTGGACTGGGAGTAAAGGTAGATTGTGCGAAGAGTCAAGGAGTCCATTTAGGCAAAAATGAAACAGCTATCTCTGAATTGAGGAAAGGGTCTAACAGTTTTAATGTCTTACAATACAGTGATTGCACTCCCCACTCCCCAGTTGGTATCTTCCATACAAACTATGGGTCATGGCAATTTGCATATCAGTGATCATGAAACTGATCTTTTGGCTCATTGTTATGAAATGGTATCTGTTTGGATCGTTATCCAACTGAAGAAACCTGCAGTGAGCTGAGATTAAAGAAGTCAGTTGGATGAGTGATGAATTTCTCCCACTGGAAATGCAACCTCCAGATGATGTGAATCAAATTTTTGGGATGTCTAAAACAAAGCTCCCACACAAGACATCAACGGTGGCCTCATGGTTGACAATCTTGTGCCACCGACCCAGTATTGTAGTTATGGTGCCAAAGCCACAGAACACCTTAGTGACAGTATTTGATGGCCTGGAAATGAAATTACATTGTCAAAATCTGGTTGTCAAAATCTAGCCTTACTTTTTATTGTTGTTCTTCTTTCAAAGTAATTTCTAAAACAAAGCAACCAATTCTCTACTGCCATTTACACCAACACACACTGTGTGAATGTTCATATACATTTTTAAGTGTGGACAGATTTTTTTTTTTCAGAAATGGTGATAAAATGTTCCCCTACATCTGAATCAGGTTGGTTTGAAGAGATAGGTTTTAATCGTTTTATTTGTCCAAAAGGACTCGGCGCCCTTTAACCTGCTAAGCCCCAAGCGGTTTCTGATCTCCACGATCTCCTCGCTTTTTCCGCCCATCTTTGGGTGCGTGTGTGCTTAAGAGGTTAAGCTAGAAAACAAAAATGTTCACTGTGATTGTTTATCAGAGCTTTTTGAAAATGATACATACTGTAGGGCTTACATGAGATCAAACTACTTGCAATTTCCCCGTTAAATAAAACTGTCACATGGCTACTTATGGCTTGCAGTATTAGTGACTGGTTAAAAACATGTCCAGCTGACCAGCAAAGTACATGGACCTTCAAATGATACCAAAAAGACAGTTTTGCATGTCAAATGTGCTGGGATACACATGTGTGTATTTGTACTTAGAGACAAAAGGAAAGATGTGATGAAGACACAGACAGACAGACTGACCTGAGATGAAGAAAACACATCATTCCAGATACTGGACTCTGTCTATTTTAGGGGCTGATCTGTTTCTCTCACATGCACACACATCATGTCTGATTTGTTGTGATGTCCATTTGAAAAATGTTCCCGTGAAGCAGAAAGTCCTTGCCTGGTTGTCATGTAACCCTTTGATCCATCACACAAGACAGTTCCTTATACCTCATCCCTTCATGCCTGGTGATCATCACTCACGTGACATTGTACCTACCTTAAACTGGACATATGTATGTGTGTGGTACACAATACATGTGTTTGTGTCACGAATGAACAGATAAGGTTTATATATTTAGGTTGACATTTGTTGCACTCCGGGCCACTAACAGAATGATGATGGAGATGAAACCGATACGTGCAGACATCAAAGCGGAAACCTTTTCAAGGCCTTTTACGCACAGTGAGTAACATAAAAGAAGCCAGATGCTGATGAGCATTACCGAAGACAACAGTTATTATGTAAAACATCATTATCCCTATGTTCAGTGGTTGATTTAATTATATTTGGATTTTTTTTTGTTGTATATGCATATATTTGTTATTTTATCTTGTTAATTAGTAAAAAAGAACTGGGCTTTTCTTGTTCTTTTTTTTAAAGAAAAAGAGCACGAGAAAGAAAGAAAGCAGATAGTGGATTATAATAGAATCTTTACTCATCTCTCACTAAAAGCCTCCTACAGAAACAATTACAGATAAAAAATGAATATTGCCTATTTCAAACAGAACATGTGCACATTCATAACCCCCTAAACCAATTGTAAAAATGGCTCCTTCTCAGGATGAGCTGCAAATGTTTCCAGACTAATACCATTTCCCTCATCAATCGGCTGCTAATGACTGTGAGGTTTCAGAGTTGATGTGAGGGAAGGGTCGGTGGCACATAACTTTGTCTAGAGAACATAGTCTGCAAACTCTGGGGAGCAATGCTTGAGAACAAAAGGTCCACAAAATCCACAGAGACTGCACATGTGGCTGCCATGATCCAGGATCCATTCATTCATTTATATCAATTAACTTTCTATGTGAGTGTGAGAAAAGATGGCAGGTCACGTTAGTATTTAAAGAAAAAATTGTTGGATGAAATGGAATTTTTTAATGTGAAATTTGGTGAATGGAGGATTCTTTTCAAATTAGTCTTGGGATAGCAAGTGCTAATATATGATAAAGCAGATCCAATGGAAGTTGGCAGCTTTGTTAAACAGCATTTAAAACATTAGGTATATAATTAACCTATAGCCTATACGTTATTACTGATGAAACACTTTCAAGCAAATGTTTTGGGCAAACTGTGTGGCTTTTTATCAGGGAGTTACTTTAACTGTTTTAATAATAATTTGGAATTCCAATCAAACATCCATCTCCTATGCTAAGATGACATCAGGCCCACAGACTAACAATTGTAGCATGAAGAAATGAAGCCAAAGCTTCCTTAAACATCCATTCTATGCAGGGAGCAACTTCTTGGGTTGCAAAATGAAGACTCAATCTATAGAAGCCTATGAGAAAAGAAAACTCCTTCTCACTTGATTTAAATTCACAGCAAGCAATGCCCTCATGAGTTTATGCTTTTGATCTAGTTAAAAATCTTAGTTAATAGAGCAGGGTGTTCCAAAAAACAAAACAAATAGACAGTATTCCTGTTTAACATGAATGAATGATAAAGCAGGGAATTATTGGGTTAAAAATAGTAGTCTACAAACCAGTGATGGCTACACCTATCTTCTATATAGTCTATGGTCCACATCGATCTCTGTTGAAAGTTTCCATCTTTGGAGTTTTCCCGGAGTGATGTCATATAATTAGCTGCTACATTTACAATACTAAATTGTTGTCAACTTGTTGATTGTAATTATTAGTGAAAGAATATATTTCAATTAGTGTGTCGTAAGCCACTGTGTATCACCACTCTAAACACAAGCTCGGGTTTTGTTGTGAAGTCTTTCTTTGGGGTTTTGATGAAAACTGCAGCCATGTAACTCATCTCCATGTATCGCCACATCCACAGCCCTACGGCCTTTGGGAGGGTATAGAATCACACGGACCAAACATAATAAAGGTAATTTACTGCCAAGGCAAATTCCATAGCTCTGGGCCTCCATCCCATGTTAAACAGCCTGCTGACCTTTAGCGTCTGATTTCATAAAGAGGGACACAATCTGATTAGGGCTGGAAGGATAAAGGTCAAATGCACTCTGAGTTGCGGCAAAAGCGTCGCCGCTAGCTGGCTGGAGACAGAATGACCATCACTGTGAGGGCTGCAGGCAGCCCTGAGCATGCCTCAGTGTGTGAGTGTGCATTGGACAATGGGATTGAGGCTATGCGCGGTTGTGGGTGACAGAGGTGGGGGCAGTAACGGCAGTTAGCCTCTTTGGCCTCTGGAGCCGTTACCAAAAAGGGCAACATATCTGACATGGGTGGCATACTTCCTTTTGATGTCAAAGTAATCATAGTTTCCTATGCACACAAGCATACACACACCAGGTGGTGCTGGACCAGCTTTACCTGATAGCATCTTCCGCTCAGCTGGGCCTTGAAGTGCATCACTGGTGCTGACTTTCTGTCCTTCCTGCGCCTTTTAATTTTGGCTTGTGGGAAAGCGAATGTCACAACACATTTTAAAAGTGTACTTTTTACTAGTTGATAATCATCATTTTTGCCTGTCTCAAAATGCTCTGCTGTGGTCCATGAAAACAAAACTTATTATTTTGATTATAAAATAAAAGAGGCTTCATAATGCCTGCCTTGTCACAATAAAAATAATCTAAAAAAATAAGTACTAACTGCCGGATCAACCACTTCTCTCCAAAATTATTACTGAGATTTGGGAACATTGGCAACACTACCTGTCACTGCCACTGATGGTGGTCCTTTCGAGTACCTTTCACACAGTGAAAAGAGATAAGATGAGAAGAACATATGGCTATCGAAAGGTTTTAAATTCGGTTAACAACGTAGTAGTGTAACTACAGTACAACAATGATAGCCAAAACACACATACAGAAATATACACACAGTTGTGCTGCATGTGTGTGTGTGTGTCAGCACAGGTAGTTTGTCTCTCCTGTGGATGTTCTTGGTAGCAGAGCTGTCGTGTGTTTTACGAGGTGCCCATTAAAGAGCTCACATGGATAATGCTGATTGCATGGGGTCTGCCATATATGCAGTTCTGTGTGTGTGTGTGAATATTTGTGTGTAAATTTATCACAGTATACATGGACAAATTTGCTGCTGGGAGTGTGTGTGTGTGTGTGTGTGTGTGTGTGTGTAAATTTGAATGCATTGTTGTATCAACGTACATAGTCAGTGTGTCTGTGCAAGTATGTGTGTGTGTCATAGTTAATGTTGATTGTGTCGGGGCACAGCAAGGTGCTGACAGTGCTGCGTCTGCTGAATGACGGAGATGATGTTAACAAGCACAGGGAGGCGGTCACCACCCCTCTGTTTACAATATGGGGGTGCTAAAGCTGTCGAGACCATAACTACCGCTCACTGCTGTATGTGTGTGCGTGTGTGTGTGTGCATTAAAACCTCCTTGTCCTCCACCTCTTTGTTGTCACACTCCTCATCTCTGGGTCGCTGCAGAGCAGCCTGCCTGGCACTCCAGCTGAGAGAGACAGAGGAGGAAAGAGACCTTTTCAGCCTGTAAACCTACATGTTAGTGGTTCCTCTAAAATGTAGATATACAGGCACACATAGTACACATTGTAAGATAGACATTAGATAATATACATACACAATAAAAATGATCATAAGAAGCTAAGAAAGTCTGGATATATTTTGTGTATTAGAACAGGGGCTTAGTTGACTTTATCAATACATCTTTTTACTTTTTTTTTTTTTTTACAAATAGAGAAAATGCCAATGACAAGTTTCAATAACCTAAAAAAGGTGCTCCATTATCATAAGGGGTCACCAAAGCTGGGAGCTCCAGATGTTTTATTTGGCATCAGATACAATTCTTGACACAACCCCAAAGGGAGTTTATGTCTGGAATCAAACCTGTGACATTCTGTTTGCCACACGAGTGTTTTTAGCACTACAATCTGCATGCACTAATGTAACATGTCCAAATTAGTTCGTTTTTGTTACATACCTGATTGGCTGAGTATCAACAAAACAGCAAAAGAGCCATATATCTACAATGCCAATTAAACAATATAAGTATTTGCATGCTGGAAATGGAAACTTGGCTTTTGCCATTTGTTACTGACAGTAGCGCCAAGCGCTGCCTTTTAACCTGGACTATCAGAAGACATTCCATTTAGCCTTTCTCCAAAAATATCAGGGTTATGGTAGAGTAGGATTAGGGCAATTCCTACCTGTACTCTACCTATGATGAATTCCATTCACCCATCAATCCATTCATCTGTCCATCCTGTACCCTTATCCAATTTATGGTCACAGTGGATTTATGAAGCCTATTCGCGCTACAATACTGCGAGAGGCCAGTGATGACTTACAGGGTCAAAATCTAATCAAATCAGAAATGTTGAGGAGTTTCTTATGAATTAATGAAATATTTTTCATCACAACTGGATTGCAAATTGAGGGGCAGTTTCATGAAAAATTACTCTTTAATTATAAATTTGTGTCTGATGTAATATAACTGCCTGCTTTAAACATTTTGGATTTACTCATCCACGTGATAAAAAGAATGCAATAAACCTGACCATGTATGTCTTCATGCTAGGTTCAAGAGGCACTTTCCTTCTTCCATGGATGAACAGCTAAAGTAAATTTTTATATGAAGTAACAATACTGGAAAGAGGAAGGAGCATGATGATACGCCTTAATCAAGACAATGGGGCTTATTCGTTTCATGTACAGCAATAAAATAATCTGACAGGACTCATGTGTATGAAAAATTAAGTATACCTCATCATTCAATTGTAGAACCACCTTTAACATTAAGTGACTGTTTTCTGTATAACTTTTTCAGTCTCTGACATTACTGTAGAGGAATGTTTTTCAGATAGATGGCTTCATATTCATGTTTTCTTAGGTATAAAGAACAACTTAATGTTAACCTAAGGACTTTAACTTTTAACATGCTCACTGAGGCCTGTAGAGTCTAAGACAAGGGCGGGGAACTCCAGGCCTCAAGGGGCGGTGTCATGCAGGTTTTAGATGTGTTCTCTATCCAACACAGCTGATTTAAAATGCTAAATTAAGTTCTCAATATGTCTTGAAGTTCTCCAGAGGCCTGGTATCGAACTAATTATTTGATTCTGGTGTGTTGACCCAGGGTCATATCTAAAACCTGCAGGACACTGGCCCTTGAGGCCTGGAGTTCCCACCACTGGTCTAAGAAGTAGGTCTTAGGGGTTTTTTTTGTTTTTATTCTTGCAAGTTTTCTGAGCGTTGCATGGTCCAACTTTGGGGTAAATCCGTGAGATGTTAATTTTCTGGGAAGACTCTGTCATTTGTGTTAATACACACCTGAATGCTTCAGACCAGCAAACTGCTAAAATGTCTGCTTTCATAAAGGTGATCACACTCGGTGGTGATCAATTGAGTTCATTTGATTATCAATATCTCGCTGCTACTTACCCTCTTAGTGCAAAAGCAGAACCCCATGACACAGTGCTAAAAACTACTGCCATAATATGGGATTATTTTGGTCTTCATCCTATTTTCAAGCATACGATTATTAAAGTCCTTTTTAGTATACCATTTTGAATGGAAACAAATCACTGACAGATGTCACAGAAGAGTTCTGCTGGGCTGTCATGAATGCTGGCAGGTAGCAAATGGACAGCATCATTTTGTTGTGAAGGACTTCAGTAATCTATTGGAGAGGTTTTTTGTAGCAGTCTAATGAGATTTAACACCAGAGTATTTGATTTGAAACAGTCTAAGTTAACATATTTGCACTCTGCTTGTTTTCTGTGCAGAACTGAGGAAGTCATACAACGTCCCCACTTTGATTTATCAAAATATTAGCATAATGGCTTCCTGTTCTGGCTCGTCTTTCAGCTTTTTGGATTCAATAGTTGTTACTGGGGGTGAAACAGCAAGATACAAGGCCCTTAATGGGTCCAAGTTAAAAGCTTGGCTCTTGTAGAGCACCAGAAGTTAAAAGCTTACACAGAGTTATCATAAAAGGCCATGCTCAACGTCAGCCAAGTCGTCTTTTTGAAGCAAGCCTAATTTCCCATGATGATGATGATGATCGGCCGGACAACATGCTCAGAAACAATTAGCGCTGGTCGCTGAAGTGGACACTTTTCCCCCAGTCAGGCATTGAGGGCCAGGGCATAAATAAGTCCCCTTGTCAGCTATTGCCAAGCGACATCTAATGACTGTCATTAATATGCAAAA
Organism: Maylandia zebra; assembly: GCF_041146795.1. Lineage (NCBI taxonomy): Eukaryota > Metazoa > Chordata > Actinopteri > Cichliformes > Cichlidae > Maylandia > Maylandia zebra. The sequence goes on along the minus strand of NC_135184.1, from coordinate 29,653,079 downwards.
TAGCAGCAATTTTCTCTCCTATGTGTGTATGTGTCCTTCTTCATTTTGTGCACTTGGTCCGTCCAGTGCAAAGTGACCAGCTCAAGAAAATTTTTAATTGCGAGTCAATTATGTCATTGAGCCCGTTTAGATGTTCATTTGTATGCAAATTTGTAGACTGCTGGAAGATGAGAAGGCAGCTGGCATCAGACAACATGGAGGGCAGAAATACTGAAAGATGACCCACACACAGAGCAGACTGCATGACATGATTCATCATTATTTTGGCTGTGCAAATAATGAAAACTTAAGATAAGATAAGATAAGATAAGATAAGATAGAACTTTATTAATCCCTCGGGTGGGTTCCTCTGGGAAATTCGACTTCCAAAAAGCACAGCAACGACCGAAGTTACAGTTACAGAATTGTTATATATATATATATATATATATATATATATATATACATATATACATACACACACACACACACACACACATATATAAATACAGAGACAAATATAAATAAAATATACAAAGGGGATAAATAGAATAAATAGGAATAAAAAATAAAAATACAAGTGAATTGCACATTTCAAGTATTGAGTCTATTGCACTGTTGACTATTTACAAAAAGTATTGCACAAGGTATTGTACAGTGAGGTGAAGAGGCACTACAGCTTAGTTGTTCCCCCCTCCTTTGTCCTCCTGTTTCCCCTCCCTTCAAGCCCTTTTGGTAATGTAGTTAAGAGTCTTTGCTCTTCAAAGGTATTAAAGTTTAAACAAAAATATCTGAAGCTTTAAAAAAAAAAACCAATATATATATATATATATATATACACCTATCTCTTAAACCTATGTATACCCTGGGCCAAGTCTAGACAGACATACAGTGGCTTGCAAAAGTATTTGCCCCCTTGAACTCTTCCACAGTTTGTCACATTACAGCCACAAACATGAATCAATTTTATTGGAATTCCACGTGAAAGACCAACACAAAGTGGTGTACACGTGAGAAGTGGATCAAAAAATCATACATGATTCCAAACATTTTTTACAAATAAATAACTGCAAAGTGGGGTGTGCGTAATTATTCAGCCCCCTGAGTCAATACTTTGTAGAACCACCTTTTGCTGCAATTGCAGCTGCCAGTCTTTTAGGGTCTGTCTCTACCAGCTTTGCACATCTAGAGACTGAAATCTTTGCCCATTCTTCTTTGCAAAACAGCTCCAGCTCAGTCAGATTAGATGGACAGCGTTTGTGAACAGTAGTTTTCAGATCTTGCCACAGATTCTTGATTGGATTTAGATCTGGACTTTGACTGGGCCATTCTAACACATGGATATGTTTTGTTTTAAACCGTTCCATTGTTGCCCTGGCTTTATGTTTAGGGTTGTTGTCCTGCTGGAAGGTGAACCTCCGCCCCAGTCTCAAGTCTTTTGCAGACTCCAAGAGGTTTTCTCCAAGATTGCCCTGTATTTGGCTCCATCCATCTTCCCATCAACTCTGACCAGCCTCCCTGTCCCTGCTGAAGAGAAGCACCCCCAGAGCATGATGCTGCCACCACCATATTTGACAGTGGGGATGGTGTGTTCAGAGTGATGTGCAATGTTAGTTTTCCGCCACACATAGCGTTTTACATTTTGGCCAAAAAGTTCCATTTTGGTCTCGTCTGACCAGAGCAGCTTCTTCCACATGTTTGCTGTGTCCCCCACATGGCTTGTGGCAAACTGCAAACGGGACTTCTTATGGTTTTCTGTTAACAATGGCTTTCTTCTTGCCACTCTTCCATAAAGGCCAACTTTGTGCAGTGCACGACTAGTTGTCCTATGGACAGAACCTCTAGATCTCTGCAGCTCGTCCAGAGTCACCATGGGCCTCTCGGCTGCATTTCTGATCAGCGCTCTCCTTGTTTGGCCTGCGAGTTTAGGTGGACGGCCTTGTCTTGGTAGGTTTACAGTTGTGCCATACTCCTTCCATTTCTGAATGATCACTTGAACAGTGCTCTGTGGGATGTTCAAGGCTTAGGAAATCTTTTTGTAGCCTAAGCCTGCTTTAAATTTCTCAATAACTTTATCCCTGACCTGTCTGGTGTGTTCTTTGGACTTCATGGTGTTGTCGCTCCCAATATTCTCTTAGACAACCTCTGAGGCCGTCACAGAGCAGCTGTATTTGTACTGACATTAGATTACACACAGGTGCACTCTATTTAGTCATTAGCACTCATCAGGCAATGTCTATGGGCAACTGACTGCACTCAGACCAAAGGGGGCTGAATAATTACGCACACCCCACTTTGCAGTTATTTATTTGGTTTTTTTTTTTGGTTTTTTTTTTGTTTTTTGTTGCAGTTATTTATTTGTAAAAAATGTTTGGAATCCATCCATCCATCCATCCATTTGCTTCCGCTTATCCTTTTCAGGGTCGCGGGGGGCGCTGGAGCCTATCCCAGCTGTCATAGGGCGAAAGGCGGGGTACACCCTGGACAGGTCGCCAGTCTGTCGCAGGGCTAACACATAGGGACTGACAACCATTCACACTCACATTCTCTCGCACATTCACACCTAGTGACAATTTGGATTAATCAATTAACCTATCCCCACAAGCTGCATGTCTTTGGACGGTGGGAGGAAGCCGGAGTACCCGGAGAGAACCCACGCAAACACGGGGAGAACATGCAAACTCCACACAGAAAGACCCCGGCCTGATGGTGGAATTGAACTCAGGACCTTCTTGCTGTGCGGCAACAGTACTAACCACCGTGCCACCGTGCTGCCTATGTTTGGAATCATTTATGATTTTCGTTCCACTTCTTACGTGTACACCACTTTGTTTTGGTCTTTCACGTGGAATTCTGCAATGTGACAAAATGTGGGAAAGTTCAAGGGGGGCGAATACTTTTGCTAGCCACTGTATATGAAGGGCCAGGCAGAAATGTAACACAGACACATGGTGGCAATGGAGGCGGAAAAGGGGTGGGGGTGCTCTGGATAACTGTTTTTGCCATGTAATTGGATTGCACTTTGTCAGGCCTCTGCCCTAAGACCTGACCAACTTGGGTGCCCCACCTGAAGGCTAAGCTTCTGCTGATCTAGCTTTTAGGGCCACTGGGGCATGCAAACCCCCTGACCACATTAAGGTGGCAATCCCTCAGGGGGAAAACTGAAAAACAAAACAACAAACAATAAAATAAAATATTGCTCATCAGATTCTAACAACTAAAAACACGACATTTACCTTAATTGGATGGCCTATATTAAGTTTATTCGAACCCAGCAATAGTGCAACAATAGTACTTCTCAATATTGCCAATATTAACAAAACTATAAAGGGTAGGCCAAGTTATAACAAAAGACAATCCACAAAATCTTGAGAAATAAAACTGAAAAATAGAAATAAAAAATAAAATAAAATAAGTAAAATGTATTATTATTATTATTATTATTATTATTATTATTATTATTATTATTATTATTATTATCATTAGTATATGAAACAAGGAAACTGTTGAGTGCGGAGTTGAGAGCTGGGGCGGGGATTTGTGTCGGGGTCTGACAGACACATGTCCTCCAGTCGGCTCTATGCAGCAGGCAGACTCTCAGTGGTGCTTGTGGGATCAAGAAAGAAACACTTCTCTACCCGATTGAAGAACAATGGACTAGTCCCCCATTGACTGTTCAAATATAGATGTATTTTTTAGTTGTTAATTATCTCACGAGTCGCTTTTACTCCCGTCAGTCACCACACTGACAAGTTCTGAAATTAAATAACTTAAACCATCATGTGACATGGTTTGCAATAACACTGCAATTAAAATAAATCCAGCAAATAAAAGTGTAGAAACATAAATACCTGTTTATCACGGTTTCATGAAACTCAAATTGACAGAGACACAGTAAGCGCACCTCATTGCCTGCTGGAGCCAAATGGGAGAAAGTACGTTCTTTGCATCTTCATCTCAAAAAAACCCCTCAAAGGCACGTGCGGGGGGGCTTGAGCACCTGCCCCTTTCCTCATGAGTGCCCCAAGTGCCATTTTCTTCAGGCAAATTTTTGTTTTTATTTAATTTTTTTTATGTGTGTGTGCGTGTGAAGTCGTGCCTGTGTCCCTCAACAATAATATTTCACTATTAATCACAGTTTCAATAAAAGAATCTGGCGTGCATCAGTCACATGACTACCATTAACCAATGATCTCCCTTTCCGTCAGAGCGCGCTGGTTACGAGCCGGGAACGAGCTCGGAAAGAGCATGCGCGTTTATTTTGCCGTCTGAGCGGTGCGGAGCTGTAGGATAAACACAATTGGGAGACGCAGACTGATGAAACAAAAACCAGTAAGTAGGTGTACAGAGTACACTGTAGTCTATAGCACACAGGAGTATTAGCTTATTATGTACACGTTGGTAAGTTGTCTTGTGACAACTGACGAATTGAAACAACTGAGCGTGCTGTGTGTGCAACAGATCGACAAACATTACTTTTATTAACTTCACAAGTAGTTCTGGTCCTAGCTGCTAGAACTGGGTAAGGGTGCCGTGGGTCTGTAGCTCTGTCCACCGTTTTAGGGAACATATTTTGTTTTAAAGTAAGTTACAGGTTTCAAGTTTCTCCAAGCATGACATCCCAGTGTATTTCAGACCCAGCAACACGCTCAGACAGAAACTGGTTCACCCGAAAGACAAAACGCCAAAACACAAACTTAACAATGTGGTGTATGCTGTACAGTGCAGCGAGGAATGCTCAGACCTCTACATTGGAGAGACCAAACAGCCACTTCACAAGCGCATGGCACAACACAGAAGAGCCACCTCCACAGGACAAGACTCAGCAGTCCATCTGCATCTGGATGCCAATGTTCACATTTTGGACAGAGAGGACAGATGGTTTGATAGAGGAGTGAAAGAAGCCATCTATGTCCACTGTGAGCGACCATCTTTGAACAGAGGCGGGGGTTTACGACACCAACTCTCTGCCATCTATAATCCAGTTTTGAGATCCCTTCCCAGACGCCTTAACGCCCACTCACATCCTGGGCCATCTGACCTCAGGAATTCGCATGATAAGGTGGGGCCAGGTTTCACAATGAACACACCCGAAACTCTGGCTGATTGGGACCCACGCCCAGTTTCCCACCTTGGCTCAGGCGATTAGAGGATCATCAGGGGGTCCTTTTGTCCCTCTGTGGGGGGTCTCTCCCACTAGGTTTATATCTGGGACTCTCCACCATTTGACCTTAGAACTGAAGAAGCTTCTCGGATGAGAGGTGAAACGTCTTCAAGCAACTTAAAGAAGTCCAGACGCTTTTCTTTGCAAGCTCCTTTGACTACGATGACCTGGATGACTGAGAACCTTCACAGACATAAGTTACAGGGCTTTTCTTTGCCTTTCTGGAGGTAAAAACTATCTGATTTGCATACCCACATAATTATGGATTATTATAATTACGATATTATGAAAAAAACACTGTATTTAAAAAAAATCATTAAGAAGCAGAATAACAAATTGAATCATCATAAATACATTATTTTATATTTATTACTTAATTTTCTTTTATTTGAATTACTTTATTATTACAGCACTATGAATAAATAATAAGGGAAGGATTCTGGATCAGCACCATGATGCAAACTTGCGGCCATATTATATACAGTATTCTGGAGAAGGTATAAAATGTCACTGTGTGTACGTGTGTGCGTGTTTTATGTGTATAGATTTTTTTAATTATTACTCATGATATAACATATTCCAGACATGCCTTGTAAGGACATGAGGAGGAACAGTGACAAAAGGAGCTGTGTGAGGCAGTGGATCCCTCAGCAGCTGGATTAAAAAGTGGCACAGGTAACAATAACACATGTACCAGTTTGTGCATTGCAGAGGTATTCAAGTATAAAAACAAAAATAAACACAATGTTTTAGTTCTATAACATTTTTCTATTATTACTTTATTATGGATTAGGTGCAAGAGTTTTTAAGTGTGGATAATTAAATAATAGATTAATGCAATAGCAAATTGTACTTTGTTCTCAGATGGACGCCATGTGGAGAGTGATAGATGAGATGAAGAGATGGAAGGAGGAAGAGAGGCAAAGAGTGGCTCACAGGCAGAGCTTAGTTTATTTCTCACAGTTTTGTTGCCTTATGGTTCCAAGCGCTGTCACCAATCTTTGTGTTTTATTATTATCTCATAACACATGTTTAATCAGCTACCATCTCTCCTATGGACTTTTTACAGTCTACAATCTCAGATCACCACAGCCCTGCCTTTCAGCTCTATCAGTAACAGGAGCAGCAGCAACCCCTCAACTGCAACATTGTACCCCATCAGGTAAAACATAGGCTACATTTGGTTTGCATTGTCCCCACCAGTGATATAGTTTGATGTGATTTTAGATTTTTGATGAATGTGGGTTGTTCTTCTTCAGCTAGGTTCTATGTGCCCCCTTTTTAACTTTAAGCACTGGCCCCTTTAAACATCTCTGCACGGCCCTGGTTTGGACCAAATGAACCGCTCCATGTTGTGTAGCTTTCTGGATTCTATACTACCTAAATACTTATTTATTTTACAGGCTATACAGTACATACATCAAAATTCACATGTTTTATGTAACTGAATTGTTTAATTATCTGGGCTAAAGAAAATAAAGTTACAGGCTATATTTAAATGAAACATGTGTATACTTACTGTATTTGGTTGTATTTTAACCATATAAAATGGACATTACAGGAGGTAACACCAGCATGGGTAAAAAATGGCTTTGACTTTTCCACCCCATTTGATTTCCATGCCACTTTCATGCCAGCCTAGGAAAATTTCTCTAGATCTGCCCCTGGTTGGCACATGGATGCTGGACCATTCCCTATAGGCCTATGTGATTGGGGACTTATCTCTTGATCCTCCATTGTCACAAAAATTTTCACACATCCAAAACTGTGAATAAGTTAAGTGATTAGTGGTCACATATGTGCAAAACTTCAATGGCCTAGCAACCACCTAGCAACAGGATATAGTTCTCTATTTCTTTTCACATTTAAGCACCAAAAATAACTTATATTGAACTGGACATGTGTGTGCTTAATAGACTGGCAAATTACAGCAGGATTTTCCTATTCTCGGTCAGAAGGCACAGGTGACTTATATGATGAAAGAGAGGGTCCACAGCAATGATAATTAGGGTTCTTTTAATCCAAACATCTCCAGAAGTGAATTCGTGTGAGTATATGTATATGTGTGTGTGGTTCTGTAAAATAACAGAAATTACAATTAGCAAACAATTAAAGTCAACCAAACTGGTCTAAATAATACAGAAAGGGTTGAACAGAAATGACTAAACACCACCCCCTGGTGGACACAAATGGGCTGCTGCACAGGGATAGACTCCATCTTTACTTTGGGCAGCTCAGTTCACAAGGGTACCGCCATTTTGGTCAAATCAGCGTGAATATACAGTGTCTCGTGGCTACACAAACCGCTGGAAAACTCTATAAAGGCATCACACAATGTAGATAGGCAAGTCTATGATAAGTTACAACCATAGAACAAACAAATACAAGGCACTTACTTATCATTCACGCACACGCACGACACATGTTCAGTACAACAGCCCAGCTCCACCAGCGCTATCACGGTGAACCAGCGCAAACACAAACAAAGGATGGGAGGAATGTACCATCTTAGCAGTGGTTAGAGGGGGTCCGTGGAACAGTCTATATACACAAATCACAGGGGTTTTCTACAGCCGCCCCCTAATGTGTATAGCACATTAGTAAACATCAAAAACCCATGTGAATATAACTAAGGACGTTCAGCTGACAGTTCAGGTAACGTGATACGTTTTGACACAGGCCGTTGGTATTTATGTTCCCCAATGGCGACTTCAGCTACTCGCACCTGTCCATCCAGGCTGGGAAATACCTGTGTTACCCGTCCTACGGACCAGGAAGCCCGTGGGAGCTGATAGTCCACCACCATGACAGTCTGTCCCACTTTCAAAGGTGGAGTAGTCTGGTTCCACTTCTGGCGAGGCTGCAGTCCAGGCAGGTAGCGCTGAATGAACTGAGTCCAGAACCGGTCCGCTATGACTTGGCTGTGACGCCATTTTCGCCTTCCAAGTTCTTCTCTGGTGCCATATACTGCCTGGGGAAGGGAAGCATCGCGCCGCCCCATGAGCAACATATTTGGCGTGATCGGGTCAACATCTGCAATATCCGAGGAAACGTATCCCAGTGGCTTGGAATTAAGTATGCCCTCTACTTCAATAAGAACAGTAAGCAACAAATCCTCTGGCACCGCTTGACCTTTGAGGGCAACTTGAAGTGCAGATTTGACTGAACGGATCTCCCGCTCCCAGGCTCCCCCAAAATGTGGAGCATGCGGAGGGTTGAAGTGGAAAGTGATGCTCTGTTCACTGAGCTTCTCCTGCAGTCGTGGCTCCATCACTTTGAATGCCTCCTGCAGCTCTCTGTCTCCTCCTCTGAAATTGGTGCCCTGATCACTCAGTATTTCAAAGGGTTTTCCTCTTCGAGCAATAAATCTGCGCAGAGCCATGAGAAAGGAGTCAGTGTCCATACCAGTGAGAAGGTCGAGGTGAATGCAGCGGGTCGTAAGGCATTTAAATATAATGCCCCACCGTTTTTCTTGTCTCCTGCCTATCTTTATAGTGAAAGGGCCAAAACAGTCAATTCCTGTGGACCAGAATGGCGGCTGATTTAATCGCAAGCGGGTAGCAGGGAGATCAGACATCTTCGGTGAAACAGGCTTGGCTCTCCACTTCTTACACTCCAAACAGCGATACTGATGCTTCCTTATGGCCTGTCTGCCTCTTAAAATCCAATACCTGCGTCTCAATTCGGCAAAGACACGTTCTGGGCCAGGATGCAGGAGACATGTATCATAGTCTTTGATGATGAGCTGAGTAGTAGGATGGTCTGGTGACAACACGATAGGATGCAGAGTGTCAACATCCATCTGCTCTGCTCGCCGGAGACGTCCACCTACTCGTATGAGGCCAAGCTGACTGTCATATTCGGGAGAAAGGTTGCTCAGTCTGCTGTCTTTGTACACCTCTTTCCCAGATTTAAGGGTGTGTACTTCAACAGGGAAGCTTTCTTGTTGCGCCTGTTTGAGAATTTGAACTTCTGTCTCTAGTCGTTGTGCTGCTGACATAGGGAGGCCAGCCGCCCCGTGAGAAGACAGGTGGGTGGCCTGCACCAAATCAGCCCAGGTGTTGTATGCAGGATCAGACTGTGCCAAATCTGTAGTGACATAGGCACAGAAAGCTGATTTCTTTAACTCAGTATTATCTTCAGTGTCTGTACTCACAGTAGGTCGTGCTGGCCACTGCTCAGATGCTTGTCTCAGGAAGGGGGGCCCATCCATCCACTGGCTAGGTTTTGACAGCTCACGTAATGGTTTTCCCCGGGTGATGTCATCTGCTGGGTTCAAAGCCGAGGGGACATACCTCCAGCTGGCGGCCTCAGTCAGCTCCTGTATTTCGGCAATACGAGTACCTACAAACACTTTATAGTGACAGGACTCGGACTGGATCCAGTTCAACACAGTGGTAGAATCGGTCCATAAAGTAGTCTCACTAATGGGCAGAGTAAGCTCACTGAGGAGGAGTCTAGACAGTTGTGCCCCAGCCAGTACGGCACACAGCTCTAAACGGGGAATTGACAGTTTCTTGCGGGGAGCTACACGTGATCTGGCCATGATAAAGGCAGTGTGGACCTCATGTTCTGCCGATTTAAATCTCAAATATGCCACTGCTCCGTAAGCACTCTCTGACGCATCACAGAATACATGCAGCTGGAAAGTTCCCTCTTGGGTTGCTGGGGCTATGTAGCATCTAGGCAGACAGATTTCTTGTAGATACTGTAGCTCACTCACCCACTCTTGCCACCGCTGGAGTAACTCGCCCTCGATGGGATCATCCCAGTTCCTGTCATTCTGCCACAGACGTTGAACAATAACCTTTGCCCGGGTCGTGAAGGGGATGATGAAGCCCAGTGGGTCGTATTGAGAGGCGAGGATGCTGTAGATATTTCTCATGGTTGACTCCTGAGGAACCACTGGCCGACATCTGTAGGCAATCTGGTCTGTGGAGCAGTGCCATGCCAAGCCTAAGGTTGGTTCTTGGGGATCTGGTTGGTGTTCAGTCAACCACAGCTCGCAGGTAGGGGACTTTGCTTCAGAGGGGAGATGAGCAATGGCCTCTGGGTAGTTACTTGCCCACTGTCGGATTTCGAAACCACCAGTAGATAGCAACTCTCTGATGTTATCGACAAGTGGTCGTGCCTGCAAAGCAAAGGGCAGAGATTGCAAACAGTTATCGACATAAAATGAGAGCAGCACTGAGTCTAGTACTTGTTCATTGCCATCTTTATGATCCTGCACATGGCGCTGAAGGGCATACGTGGCACAACAGGGGCTGCATGTGGTTCCAAAGGGCAGGACACACCACTCATAAATGTCCGGGCTCCGATCTCTTTCCATATCTCTCCACACGAATCTCAGCAGGGGCCGGTCATGCGGAAGAAGCCGCACCTGATGGAACATACCTTGTATGTCCCCACTCACAGCAACAGGGTGCTCCCTAAATCTCAACAGGACACCTATTAAGGATGGACCGAGAGTTGGACCTGGTAGCAGCTGATCGTTAAGGCAGTCTTGCCTGTATTGGAAGGAACAGTTGAAAACTATCCTAGGCTTATTGTTATGATGCACAATATGATGGGGAATGAACCAGGATTCATCTGTGAGGTTTGCCTCTTCAGGAGTGAGTTTTCTTACATAACCTGCTTGTTCCAGTTTGTGTATTTCTGCATTGTACACAGCCGCTAGATCAGGATCTTTAATCAGGCGCTTCTCTGTGGACCGAAGGAGAGCCATCACTGCGTCATGGTCAGTTCGTAGTTTAGTGGAGTCTCTGCGGCGGAGCAGAGGAGTAGCATAACGAGCTACTCCATCCACCTGTACACGTTCTGTGGTTTTCTGCAGTAACTCCAGTGCCTCTTTGTCTTGTTTAGAGCGAGTTACCTCTTTCTCTGATCGAAAGGGGAGCACATCTAACTGCCACAGCTTCTCAACGTTCTGTCTTAACGCTTGAGAAGGAGATGGTAACAGGGATGTGTGCAGACATGAAGCTTCAGTAGGTAGATGTAGAAAGGTAGCCGGTCCCTGGATGGCCCAACCGAGGTTAGTGTTGACAGCAACAGGGCTGCCTAGTGGACCGACTTTGACAGGTGACAGAGGGGTGATGAGCTGGACATTATCTGAGCCTATAAGAAGCATAGGCTGCACATCCTTAAATGCTTTGATGGGAACGTCGGCCAGATGTGGATATCTCTGACGGAGTATGTCCACTGGGCAGGATTGTTTTGCCAGATTAAGTTCTTTAGCAGTGAAGACACGTCTGATGTGATGTTTGATTTGGGGAGAGCTGGGTGCACTTAGTTCAAAAGAAACCGATGCGCCTTGTAACTGTGACACCTCCTGCCTGATGGTTCGTAGTTTGAGGGACTCCTCTGTGATATTTAATTGCAGGTAATGAACCGCTGCAGATAAAACAATAGTCCGCTCTGATCCATCGTCAAGAATGGCATAGGTGGACAGAGATCGCCCATTGTTGTGGAGGGTAACTGGGACCACTTTAAGCATGACTCTGCCTGAATGAGTGACTTGGTCCAAATACACCATGCTGGAGGCTGTACTCAATGTCAGGATACTCTTGTTTGAGCGAGAGGCAGCTTCATGAAGGATCTGCAGGTGTTGTTCTCCACAGGTGGCACAAGGTTTCTTCAGATTGCAACTGTCAGGCTGGTGACTCCGACCACATCTCCAGCATCTCTTATTGTCATTAATCCATGTAATAATCTGTGTAGTAGTCAGCTTACTTAAGTCAGAACAGGAACTCAAGTAATGTTCTGTACTGCTACAGAAGGGGCAAGTAGGGCTTAAATTTCTCTCTTTTCTTCCCTTTCATAGGTTCTTTACTGTCAGTAGTGGCTGAAGTGGTATTAGCCGTCGGTGTTGTAGGCTTGTCAGTGCCATAGTAGACTGATGAGGATGTCTTTAATGGTCGTGATGACTTGTCTCTACGATCTGAGCGGGGTTTATCAGATATGTAGCTTTCTGTAGCCCTTCGTGATATCTGTATGGCCTGTGACTTCCTCTCCAACCACTGTGCAAAGTCAGGGAGAGTATAGGTGTTAGCTGAGTCACTCCGCAAGATGCCCTTTGCAAGACAATATTCAGCAAAACTGTCTTGATAGGAGAAGGGGAGTTTACTCAAAAGCCTGTCCACATGGGAGCCACACTCTAGTTCGCTCTTAGCAGCTCCTTCCATGGAGTTTAGTAGTCCCACCAAACTACTAACTGATAGAGCAAAGTCTTCAAACCCTTGTGTATCTCCAGCTTTCACTGTAGGAGCTCTCAAAATGTTGTTAATTTCACCTTGGACTAATTGGCGTGGTTGTCCATAGCGCTGCTGTAGAGCCTGCATTGCTTTAGTGAAGGGCATAGTGTCATGCACATACCTCTTTGCAAGCTGAAACGCAGGAGGAAACTTTAGATGATCCAGAAGTACTTGGAATTTGTAATCCTCAGACAGATGTGGGTGTGGGCCCAAAACTCCATCCAGACCTTTCTTCAGTAGCAGGAAATCACTTTCTTTTCCTGTGGTGAAGCGGATCAGGTTGGGTTTTGGGATGCCATAAGAAGAGGAAATAGCCATCTCCATCAAGTTCGGTCTCTGAGAGGAAAGCAGAGATGAGGAGTGTTGTGGGCTGCTCTGAATTACATCATGCTGTGAACTGACAGGTGGCGGTGCAGCTGGAGCATGATGCTGATAGGTATACTGTGAGCTAACAGCAGGTGGCAGCACTGGTGTAACGTATGGCTGACTGAGAGGTGGGCCTGAAGTCCAAGGCGGATAACCTGGAGAGGGCATGCCAGGCGGCAGCGTGACAGGGTACTGCATAGTGCCAGGGATACTAAACTGAGCAGCACTGTGTGGCACAGACCACTGTGGGGTTGATGACTGCCAATTCAGGTCTCTTTGCTGATACCAGGGAGGATGTGGCTGTTCTGTTGCTGTAGATGCAGACCGGGGTACCACTGGTGTTGGCTGAGCAGCTGATGGCATGGAAGAGTGGACGTATAGAGGGGGCTGAGGAATAGGTCGGTTAACAGGGAGAGTAGGAGCTGTTGACTGTAATATTTGAGGGTTATCAACATGATGAGCTGTGGAAGGGGAGGTCTGCTGTACAGTATGAAACTGAGGGCTAGGTATTACTGGAGATATGGGAGGGATGTTTTCTAGTCCGCCCATAGGAGGAGCTTGTGTAGGATTATTATCCACAGTTAGTAAAGGCATACTATGGCTCCGGACCTGGGTTTGTAACTGTACTTGGGGGGTTCTTTGGCCAAAGCTCAAAGACACTTGTATAGCGCTCTGTATCTCCCTCATCTGCTCCTGTACCTGAGTAACACACTGCTCCATCCTCCTTATTCTCTCCATCTCTGGTGAGCCGTCGATGCCAGCGGTTTGGTGTATTGGAGTAGCTGCATTAGTATTCGGTGGAACTGGGTTAGTCGGCTGTGGGGGATAGGTCCAGATGAAGTCATTCAGATATCTTGGAGCCCTATGTGGTCTCCTTTGCCGGGCACCTTGTTGTTCTTCATCATATCGGGATGTCGCCATGTTAGGAAATGCTGTAATTACTCCGGCTCGAAGGACCACTTGAACTGGACATGTGTGTGCTTAATAGACTGGCAAATTACAGCAGGATTTTCCTATCCTCGGTCAGAAGGCACAGGTGACTTATATGATGAAAGAGAGGGTCCACAGCAATGATAATTAGGGTTCTTTTAATCCAAACATCTCCAGAAGTGAATTCGTGTGAGTATATGTATATGTGTGTGTGGTTCTGTAAAATAACAGAAATTACAATTAGCAAACAATTAAAGTCAACCAAACTGGTCTAAATAATACAGAAAGGGTTGAACAGAAATGACTAAACACCACCCCCTGGTGGACACAAATGGGCTGCTGCACAGGGATAGACTCCATCTTTACTTTGGGCAGCTCAGTTCACAAGGGTACCGCCATTTTGGTCAAATCAGCGTGAATATACAGTGTCTCGTGGCTACACAAACCGCTGGAAAACTCTATAAAGGCATCACACAATGTAGATAGGCAAGTGTATGATAAGTTACAACCATAGAACAAACAAATACAAGGCACTTACTTATCATTCACACACACGCACGACACATGTTCAGTACAACAGCCCAGCTCCACCAGCGCTATCACAGTGAACCAGCGCAAACACAAACAAAGGATGGGAGGAATGTACCATCTTAGCAGTGGTTAGAGGGGGTCCGTGGAACAGTCTATATACACAAATCACAGGGGTTTTCTACATATATATTTATATATATAAGTGCTCATTGTTAAATTTACATTTTCATTGTTAAAAAGCTTTGGGAATGCATACCATTAAGTGAAATATGAAACTGTGTCAAACTTACAGTATTCACATTTTGATCACTTCAGGTCAGGGATACCTGCGTTAGTTTTTGGTTTACCAGTTACAGTATAAACCTAACAGTATATAATGTCAGCAGTGTATGATGGACGACTTTTAAAGAGATGGAAAATACAGTCCTATAAATTTGTAAACTTTGATTAATAACATGCCTTTTATTTTGTAGTAAAACATAATCCTAAGTTTTGCAGCTCTTATTAAGTGCAAGCAGTAGACTCATGGTGTGGAATGTACACATCATCATTTCATCAAGCTATCATCCTTAAAATATGTTCCTGTGGTTTAGAAGAGTCGGTCAGCCCCAGTAAATGATTCCCAGATTCATCAACCTGCTTTGATCTGATCTGATTCACTCTGCTGTTGATTAGACGCTTATTGGAGCGAGGAGATAAGACATCAATAAGAAGAGATGGAGGAGAGGAGGAGGAGAGAGTAAATGGTGATAAAATGAAGGAACGAAGAAAAAGGAGGACAGGGAGGGGAAATTATTTTACTTGTTTTTCTAAAAAATTTCCCATATATTTATACATATATCCTTTTGTGTGTGTGTGTGGGTGTGTGTGTGGGTGTATTTGAGTGTGTGCCCAGTGCTTCCAATAGCAGTAGATTATCCAGGTGACACTGAGCAGTCATTACAGCAGCCATCAGCAGTTAATGAACAAATGGAGTCCACAGCATTTCCACTAAATTCATTATCACTTTATTGGACTTGACAGCGCAGATTAATAATTGGTTTGTCACGTAGATATTTTTGATGATTAATTCCTGTATTGATTAAGAAGAGACGACGGGGTGATGGTGTGTGTTGACGGGGTTGACTAAAGTGTCCACACCAGCAGCAGCGACCTACAAGAAGTCAATGGATGGTCAGTGAAGAGAGAGAGTCACTGCAGCCCAATTTAATCAAAACTGCAGATTGTGTCTTATTGGACTTTTGTCATACTTACTCTCTTTTTCTCTTAATGCTTTTGGAATCCTGGAGTTCCTGTAGAGACAGATTGATTTTATCTAATCTTTAATACTTTGTCAGTAAGCATAAACATGGTTTCAACATAAAAACATCACCAGAAGTTCTTCGTGGTTACTGTCAGTTTCTGGCCAAGCCTGACGTGTACCGTCACCTCTGCTGACACTGGCCTCCAGCCAAACCACCAGAAGGTCTCTGTTGCTGGCTTCCTGCTACAGGACCACTGGCCAATCCCCTAAACCGCTCCACTGTTTTGGTGAATAGCTCTTGAACTGTTTTCTCTGCTTTTTGGACTTTTCTGCTACTTTTGCTACTAACTTGCCTCATGTGTTTGGTATTCACTGTCATGTTATCACTTTCACCTGTTTCTTATTTTCTGCCAGCAGCGTTGTTTTTTTGTTTTTGTTTTTCAGATTAGTCCCCTGCTTATTTAAAACCATGTTGGGATAGGCCCGGGGACCCTGATGAGGAAAAACACAACAGAATGGATTAATAGATGGATGCCATCCAAGTCTGCAGTTTTTGTCCCTCTGTGTGCTCGTAAGGGTCTAACCCTTTCACTGGTTTGATTTTTTTCCTCGTATCTTTTCTTTGACTTTTCATCAAGTCTGTCTTTGTACGGACCAGCATTGTTCTCCTTCGTTTTGTACATACCTTTTTGGGGGGCAAAGAAAAAGCAAGAATTTATTGGAACCGAAGAATGAACGTTTTGCGGTGCTGCAAATGCTTGCATTTGATGCAGGTACTTGGATTGTTTTGCCACAAGTTCACGGCATGCAATGCGCGAAAGTCACGTGGTCTGTCAATCTCTATAAATAAAGCTGAAGTAAATTGAACAGAATTGAATTGCTCCTGGATGTTTATGGTGTTTTCCAAATTATAGAAGAACCTTCTGGTTTGGTATTCATTTTAGCATTATTTATACTAAGTTTGTCAGAAAATATTTTTTGAACAGACTGACACTGCATGCTAAGCGTATTGTCTTTACACTACACTGTGACTTTAGATCTGACAAGAAGATACCAATAAGTGGTCGCCCCATGATCGGAAGGTCGGCGGTTCGAATCCACTTAACGGCTACCCTGAGGTACCCCTGAGCAAGGTACCGTCCCTACACACTGCTCCCCGGGCGCCTGCTTAGTGGGCTGCCCACTGCTTCACTGAGTGAATGGGTCAAATGCAGAGAAAAAACAAGTAATTTCCCCATGGGGATCAATAAAGTATCCATTATTATTATTATTATTATTATTATTATTATTATTATTATTATTATTAAATAGATGAATTTGTAACAAGTAAACTAAAGACAATCCACTAAAGCAGGGGTAGGCAACTCCAGGCCTCAAGGGCAGATGTTCTGCAGGTTTTAGATGTGTCCTTGATCCAACACAGCTGATTCAAATTGCTAAATTACCTCCTCAACATGTCATGAAGTTCTTCAGAGACCTGGTAATGAAGTAATCATTTGATTCTGGCGTGTTGACCCAGGGCGATATCTAAAACCTGCACGACCCGGCACTTGAGGCCTGGAGTTGCCCACCCCTGCACTAAAGAAACATCCTTTTTAGTGCCTTTCTGTCTCCCTTTCTTTATATATATTTTATGTGTACTTGTGCTGCTTGATGCTCTGGGTCCATACAGCTTTCTCTCAGAGGGGACATCTTGTTGTCTATCCACTGAACTCAGATTCATTAGTATTGATCAGGCATGTACTGGATATATAGATCCACCAAGTATATAGATAAGCCATTTATAAAGAGAAATCGTGGTCTACATATATAGATTCGCCATGTGTGCATATAGATTAACCACAGACAGGTTTACTGCGCATCTGTACAGATCTGCTCTTCTATGTCTCAGAAGAAATAACTCGACTGACTTCTATTTAGGTGTTAATTTTAATCGTCATGTGTGAGTCACTGAGTTAGAAGCAGCTAATCGCCATATAGAATTATGCATGAATACAAACACACAAAGCAACATAATGAAACTGATTTTCCCTTTTGAACATAGGCGTGAATAAATATGGCATTTTGAAAAATATTGTCGACCCCTCCACTGCAAGATTAATAAATAAAAAGGTGTAATGCATTCATATGATGCCGGATGTTTGAATAGACGGATTTACAAGTGTAAAACCATCACACCTTTATCACAGAGGATTGCTATCACAGAACTGGACTTCAAGAGTTGAAACTGTGAATGCTTCTTAGTCACAAATGGATTGAAGTTATCTTTCCTCTTTTGTGGGATGGATGGGGATTAAAATGATATCAACTATAGGGTTATCATTAAATTCACCATGTAGCATTATTCTATCAACAATTCTCCCACCTCTTCCCCTTTTTAATTTACACATACACAAAACAGATTACTCTGATGTATTCATCCAGACGTCAGTGGCCGCTGTTCGTCATCACAGCATCTGTGGAGATGATAAAGTGACGATGGGCTTCATTTAAACAGAGAGAGGTAGAGGAGGCCTCCCTCACAGATTAAAGAAAGCCTCGGTTTCCACAGGGACAATGGGGGAGAATTACCATATGAATATGACCACAGCACCCCGGCCTCTTAAGACCATCAATCTCCCCACGCCAAGCGCCATGATGCCAGATAACCCCCCGGATATCCCCTCTTAACCTCAATTTCTCAGGATGTATTAAGAGATGGTCGCCACACGGAGGAGGGGAGAGGAGAGGGAGTCGGGAATGAGGAAGGGGCTAGGGGTTGGACCAGCAGGCACTGCCATTTTTCTGTGCACACCCTCTACCCCAACCTGAAACAAGTCACAGCGCAATTAATCTTGTCCCAGAGGAATAAAATATGGCAGCTAAGTGAATTTTACATGAAGATCCTCCCTCTCCTTACCTGCCTTTCTCCTGTATCACAGCATCTATCAGTCTGGAGATTTGTGTAATGTAGGGGGTGGGAGATTCAACTGAATGTATGCATTAATGTGTCAAACTTGTGGTGGGGTGGAGGAGACCTGTGGTGAGATGCCAGCATTGCTGAGAAATGTGCTCCATAATATTGAACAGTGCAACATTTTAGGCGGTGCCATTGAGAACATGCAAAAAAAAACAAAGCTGCAATATTAGATGTGTTTTCACTGCCTTTAGAAAGAGCTGGAAAAAAGGACACATTGATATATCATCACCTTCTTGATCTGCACTAACAGGTTATTGCCTATTTAACAAATGTTCATTCTAGTTTTGTCGTAGTTTTAACATACGAATGCAACGACATGAATTTCTCTGAAATGCTCTAATGTAACAGATTACTGTTCCTATATTTAACAAAACACCTTGAAATGAATTTGCTGAATTATAAGAAAAGATTTTGATGGCTAATTGGAAACTGTGCTCAGGAAAGAAACAACTTCCCACCAAACATGACATTCAGTCTTTCTCAGAAGGAGAAGGTGGAGTGATACTCAACCAAGCAGCAATGGCTTAATTTTAAACAGGTAATGCAGGCAGAAATCGACAGGTTTCCAAGTGCTAATGAGCTGGTTTTCATCAATTTTTCTGCTGGCTCTTTGTTGAGATCCAAATACTTTATAAAAAAAAGTTGTATATGACCTCATGACGATAAATCTGTTCATTGTGATTTCTTTTATGGATGGATTTTGCCCTAATACTTTTGTTGTTAACTGATAATTATGTGACAGAGCTTTTAAAACAGAGTACCACATAAGTAATGCAGTGAGTAAATAAGTAAAGTAATGCAATGTAAATGGTAAAGGGACTGGTTTTTATATAGTGCTTTTCTACTCTATCTGAGCACTCAAAGCTCAAGTATCATTGACACTAGAAAAAACACTAGAAAGATTCCACAAGATATTGTATGAAATATAAATAGAAATCACAAAAAATAAAGTGTTACATGAACAGCAATATGGGTTTAGACTGAAAACAACTTCAAGCCATGCACTGAAAGTCTTTGTTGATAAGGTTTAACTTAAAAGTTTGTATAGAAATAACCTAGTGTATTAGTCCTTCCATTACACTAGGTTATTTCTATAGAAAAACAAAAAAAACCTTTTACACTGTTGATCATGAATTATTTTAATTGTAATTGATTATTTAAAAAATACACATGTATGGAATCAGAGCGGTTTCACTCTGGATGAAACATTATGTTGAAAACTGAAACCAGTTTGTTCAAATTGAGAACGTTAAGTCATAATTTTAAACTACGATATGTGGGGTTCATCAGGGATCTGTTTTAGGACCATTGTTGTTCTGTGTAATTTCCAGAACGCTACAAACAGTAGTATTTATAGATGACACCAGCCTTCTGTGCTGATGTGGAATCAGCTTCTGAATATACTGAAAAATTAATGAAGTAAATTAAAGAACTGTTTTAATTACATTAAATTAACACTCAACTTAAGCTCAGCTAAATCCATGATATTTTAAAATTATTATACTTTCACCACCAAGAAAACTATAAATGATGCTGAAATAGAAAAAGTGACTGAAATTAAATTTCTTGGGTTGATAATAAAAAGTAAACTATGCTGAAAACCACATATCAACTACATTAAAAGATTAAGATAACATTAAACGATAACATAAACCAAAACACAACTTACTCATATTCAATAAACCTGTGCATTTTGTGTTGATAAAACACGATTGAAACATGTTCAGATGAAGTAAGGTGAGCTCTTGGAATATTTTAATCCTTCACAATTTTGTCATTTTATTTCAACACTTTTCAATAACTTTTACCCCAGTACTACTTGGTCACTTAAATATTACATGTTGTCTTCATATTAGATAATGTTCAACAAAGTCTATAGTCTGGATACCATAAAAATTGAATGGATCTCAACAAGAACAAATTAAGTTGTTGAGTTTCATACAGATCCTACATGATTTAATTGCGTTCAAGATAGAAACATGAAATTTTTGTGTTCAAATTACAAGGTAGACTTTTGTAACAACCACCCAATTTACCTTTTTCGGTATACCAGTAAAAGTAGAGGCGGCCGCTTGACTTGACTGAGATGGATGCCTTCCTCAAACCACGGTCCAAAGCGTGCGAGACTAAAATCCCGAGCGGTGTCAATAACATTGCTATATTATTGACCTACTTCACTCGAACATGATATGAACAATTTAATCTACCCTCTCTGCATATCATGTAGTACTACACTATATAGTTTCACTTAACTATAAAGCACGAGGCAATTGTTTTAAATACACGCAAGATGCTTGCATAAATCCAAGAGATAGCCAATCCTAGTTTTTCAGTGTAGATTGTACAGTGTGTGACCTGTTTCACATGATGAACTGACTGAAATAGAGTTTGTGGTTATTTAATATGTCAGGCTCCTTCCATCCATCCATCCATCCATCCATCCATCTGTCATGATCCGGAGTCTGCGACTCCGTGTTTGTTTAGTTTATTAGTTCAACATATCAAAGCATTGAACCCAAATCAAAGGCGAAACAGAGGTTGTTGATTGTCTTGCTTCTACTTTTGTCAGGAAATGTGCAACCAAATCCTGGCCCTGAACTGCAATATTCCCAGACTCCTTCTGATTTTAAAATAATGTCTGGTGTCAAATATATTCATCTTAATGTGCGCAGCCTACTACCGAAGATGGACATGGTCAAAATTTGGGTTAAATCTACAGATGCAGATGTTGTTATAATTTCTGAAACTTGGTTAACTAAATCTATTACTAATGAAGACATTAACATATATGGGTACAATGTATATCGCACTGATAGGCCAAAAAAAGGAGGCGGTGTAGCTATTTATGTCAAATCAAGATTTAATGCTTCGATTGTTCTGTCCCAATCGATATGCAAACAAATGGAGTTTTTGGCCTTGAATGTAGATATTGCTAATACTTTTTCGATAACCATTGCTGGGTGTTACAGGCCCCCATCTGCTTCAAAAGAGGCATTATCTTCATTAAAGCACCTTTTGGCTAAACTAAATTATACTGAACTACTAATGGCTGGAGACTTGAACTGGGACTGGCTAAATGCAACTTCTGGTGAATTTAAAGAATTCTGCGATTCAATTAATCTTACCCAGCTAGTCTATCTTCCTACCAGGCCAAATCTTAAATGCCCTGAAAAGTCTACATTAATTGATTTGGTTTTAACAAATGTACCTCATAAATTCTCTTCACTTGGTGTTTTCTGTAATGACCTAAGTGATCACTGTGTTGTTGCTGTTTGCAGAAATGCTAAAATTCCAAAATGTAAGCCATGCATAGTGTGCAAAAGGAATCTTAAACAATTTAATGAACAGGCTTTTCATCATGATTTGTCATTAGTTAATTGGGAAAAAATCGGACTATTACCAGATGTAGAGCTAGCTTGGACATATTTTAAGGAAAGTTTTATGGGAATTGTTAATAAACATGCCCCCTTACGGAAAGTTAGAATTAAAGGTCGAGAAAATCCTCAATGATCCACAGAAATTTTGGAAAGTAATCAAGTCTTTTTCCGCCAATAAAATGACTCAAACCTTTCCTAAATCTGTTGTAAAAGATTCAGTCTCAATTAATGATAAAACTGAAATTTTGAATTGTTTTAATGAACACTTTCTATCAGTGGGTTCCTTGTTTGCTTCTGCAGAAACTTTTTTAACAAATACTTGCCCAGAACTCTCTATGTTTTCTGGAGACTGTTTTAACTTTGTACCTTTTAGTGTTTATGAAGTGCATAAAGCTTTAAAGGCTTTGGATCACAGAAAACCTCCTGGTCCAGACTTGATGGAACCTTATTTTTTGAAGTTGGCAGCTGATTTTATTGCAGAACCACTCTCAATTCTATTTAATTTTTCAATTAAAACCAAAGAAATTCCATCGGTTTGGAAATCAGCTTTCGTTTTGCCTTTATTGAAAGGAGGTGATCCATCGGTGTTGACTAATTATAGGCCAATATCAAATTTGTGTGTTTTATCCAAAATCCTGGAATCTCTAGTTTGTGACCAGTTGAAAGAGTTTTTGTACTCTAATGATATTGTTTCCAAATTTCAGTCAGGCTTCAGGAAAAAACACAGTACTAACACTGCCACTATGAAAGTGATAAATGATATTATTGTGGCACTTGATAAGAAATTGTACTGTGCGTCACTCTTTATTGACCTCTCAAAAGCTTTTGACACTGTTGATCATGCAGTCCTAAAAAACAGACTGCTCAGCCTTGGATTGTCAGAACATGCATTAGCGTGGTTCTCAAATTATCTGAAAAATAGAACCCAGTGCATTAAACTTGAAGGTCTTTGTTCTAAATTTGTTGCTGTCCACAAGGGGGTGCCACAGGGCTCAGTTTTGGGTCCCCTTCTGTTCCTTTTATATATTAATGACTTGGGTCAAAATGTCTCAGACACAAATTTGCATTTTTATGCTGACGACACAGTTATTTACTGTTATGGATCATCTCTTGCTCAGGCCATTGAAACTTTACAGAAAGCCTTTGTTGCTTTCCAGCATTCACTTATTCAGCTAAAATTAGTTCTCAATGCTGACAAGACTAAGCTAATGTTGTTTTCCAAGTCAAAGAAGGTCCCGGAGCCTATTCCAGTGGTGTCCACCCTTGAAGGAAATGTCATAGAGATAGTTCATGAATATAAATACCTTGGTGTCTGGATTGATGACTCCTTCACCTTTAAACCACATATACAGAGACTAGTAAAGAAACTGAGACTTAAACTTCGTTTTTTCTTCCGTAATAAACAGTGCTTTTCTTTTGCAGTAAAAAAACGTCTTGTCACTGCAACCTTTTTATCTGTGTTAGATTATGGTGACATTCTGTATATGAACGCTTCTTCTTCATGTCTTCTAATGTTGGACACGATGTATCATGCTTCCTTGAGGTTTATTACCAATTGTAAATACCTGACCCATCACTGTGATTTGTACTTAAGAGTAAAATGGCCTTCTTTGGCCATTAGAAGACAGAGGCATTGGTACACTTTTACTTACAAAGCTATGCTTGGATTGCTGCCTCCTTATATTTGTACTTTGGTCACAAGGACAAATAGTGGTTCTTACTCCTTGCGCTCAAATGATCAGCTGCTGTTGTCTGTTCCCCTTGTCCGCACAGAGCTGGGTAAGAAAGCCTTTGTCCACTCTGCGCCTTTTTCGTGGAACATGTTACAGAAAGACTGGAAACTAACTGAATTGTTGTCTTTAAATGTTTTTAAAACTAAACTCAAAGGCCTACAGGCTGCCTCAATAATGTGTAATTGTTTTGTGTAATTTTAACTTTGTTTGTTCGTATGTATTTGTCTTGAAATGTGCTGCCTCTTGGCCAGGACTCCCTTGAAAAAGAGGTCTTTGATCTCAACGGGACATTCCTGGTTAAATAAAGGTTAAATAAAAAAAAAAAATTAGTATTCTGTGGTTTTGGTTACCTTGGGTGTTTATACTCTTCTGTTTCATGGTTCATGTTCCTATGTTCTGTGTCCCCCAGTCTGTGTTTAGTTGGTGTGTTATGTCATTGCATGTATGTGTTTCCTGTCTTATTGTGAAGGTCTGCGTCTTATGTGAGTGTTTCAGTTTGTCTCCCTACTCTTGTCACGTGATCACTCCCAGCTGTGTTCCCACCTGTATGTAATCTCCCTGTGTTCTCTGAGTGTATTTAAGTTGTGTCTTCTGTCATAGTAATTGCTGGTTCGTCTGTGTTGTTTCCCCTCGGTCTCCCTGCGTCTTCCCGTATGTATTTCTCCAGACCTCCCTGCATCCTCGTTTCTGGTTTGTCTTATTAGTTTACCCAGTTTAGGTTTCCAGTTTCATGTTTTGTCGCCACCGTTGTTTGTACTTACCCACCTCTGTGAATAAACACTCACCTGCACCAGAGCTGCCGCCTTTTGGTCCCTTTCTACAATTCCACACGGCTTGCCCCGGCAATCCGTGACAGTACGAACCAGCCACCATGGACCCAGCGGCAGTAAATCCGTCCGAGGAGCTCCGGGACGACGTTACATATAACGTGGAGATTCTCCTCGGGCTGTGGCTTGAGGACCCTCCAGAGGAGCTTCGCCGCGCCGTGGAAAGTCGGCTACAACGGCTCTTTTCCGGCCTGCCATGGCTTCTAACTTTGCTTCCTCCGACCGTGCAGGCTTTTCTCCGGCACACACCCCACCTTCTCTCAGCCACTCCTGCCTCGCTGCCCGACTCACCGGATGTGATCTTGCCCGGCCCGTCGGAGCCGTCTGCGGGGAAGAAACGCCGATCGCGCCGCAAGCGCGCCACCCCACAGCCGGACGTTCGGGCTTCTAAATCGCCGGCTGTGGTGAGTGAGGACTCTTTTTCATTTTCGGACTGCATGACTGTTCATTCAGGGGCTGCGTTTTGTGTGGCGGATGTCAACGCGAGCTGCTTATCGCCTGTGCAGCTACCGGCAGCTCAGTTAGCTCCCCCGCAGCCACTCTCAGCTCGGTTAGCTCCCCCGCAGCCATTCTCAGCTCAGTTAGCTTCCCCGCAGCCAGTGCTCCTCTCAGCTCAGTCTCCTGTGCCTCCTTCAGTTCAGTCTCCTGTGCCTCCTTCAGTTCAGTCTCCTGTGCCTCCTTCAGTTCAGTCTCCGGTGCCCCCTTCAGTTCAGTCTCCGGTGCCCCCCTCAGTTCAGTCTCCTGTGCCCCCTTCAGTTCAGTCTCCGGTGCCCCCCTCAGTTCAGTCTCCGGTGCCCCCCTCAGTTCAGTCTCTGGTGTCCCCCTCAGTTCAGTCTCCGGTGTCCCCCTCAGTTCAGTCTCCGGTGTCCCCCGTAGCTCCAGTGCCGCCTGTAGCGCAGGCCCCAGTAGCTCCAGTGCCGCCTGTAGCGCAGGCCCCAGTAGCTCCAGTGCCCCCGCTACCCGTAGCTCTGGCTCCAGTATTACCAGTTTCACTCATTCACTCCATGCAGGGAGAAAGTCTAATTTCAACTCAAGGTGCTTTTCATAGTTTAGCCGCCATTGGCACAGTTTGCCGCTCCGGGGCTTCCCCAGAGGCTAGGTCTCAGTCCCCAGCTAATTCTGGACCCCTGAAGTTTAAGCAGCCACCTGAGAACTGCACCATGTCAGCGTTGCCTGGGCAGAGCCAGTGCTCAGTGCATTGCCAGTCGCCTTTGTGTCAGCTAGTGGCCTCCATGACTGCTGGCTTAGTGATGACTTCTGCTGGAGGGTCCGTAGGACCGCTCCGGTCTTCGTCTCTAGTCTCCGCTGGAGGGTCCGAGGGACCGCTCCGGCCTTCGTCTCCTGCCTCCGCTGGAGGGTCCGAGGGGCCCGTTCAGCCTCCTGCCTCCGCTGGAGGGTCCGAGGGGCCCGTTCAGCCCCCTGCCTCCCCTGGAGGGTCCGAGGGGCCCGTTCAGCCACCTGCTGCAGCTTCATCATCATCCTCGCCTGCTGCAGCGTCATCATCATCCTCGCCTGCTGCAGCATCATCATCATCCTCACCGGCTGCAACATCATCATCATCCTCGCCTGCTGCAGCATCATCATCATCATCATCAGCCTCGTCTGGTCCAGCCTCAGAGCCTTCAGCCTCGTCTGGTCCAGCCTCAGAGCCTTCGTCCTCGTCTGGTCCGGCTTCATCCGAGTCTTCGTCCTCGTCTGGTCCGGCTTCATCCGAGTCTTCGTCTTCGTCTGGTCCGGCCCCGGCCTGTGCTTTGCCTGGTCTGGCCCCGGCCTGTGCTTCGCCTGGTCCGGCCTCTGCCTGTGCTTCGCCTGGTCCGGCCTCTGCCTGTGCTTCGCCTGGTCCGGATCGCCATCGCCTGAGTCGCCGCCGTTGCCTTCCGCGCTGTAACATCACCTCATTGTTATCGGAGTGTTCAAGCTCTCAGAACAATAGATGTGAGATATCAGCACTTTTTTTTTTTAACTCTAATATCTCTAATTTCCTTATTTTGTCAGGTGTGGTGTTCAAAGGGCTCACTGAAATAAAAATAGTCCATCACGTCCTTTTCTCTTTAGCTCTGCAGTTCAATCAGGGAAGTTGTGGTTATTCTTCTGCTTTAAACGCGATGTGTGAAAAACTTTGATTTACAGGAAAGTTCCAGCTTATTTCAACCTTAGTGGTTAACTATATTGTTTAGTTTAACTTTACCTCACATCTAATGGGAAACCCATTCCAGGCTCACAACCTTGTTCCAATAAACAATAGTCGCACAATATATACACTAACTTTACACATTTACTAACTTTTCCAGATTCGACCTGGAATACACTTCAGTCCATCCAACTATACTGCTTTGAAAAATATGAAGGAGAACATAAAAATGTTAGACTTTTAACTGTATTTTCATAGTTTTTTTTTTTACTTTTGCTAGTGGAAAAGATTTGCCACACTCTGCAATTGTTACTGCACCAAAGTAACAAAGTAATAAATAAATAATTCAAGCAGAAATCTTTTTTTTTTTTCCCCCACTGTATTAGAGATGGCACGATACCACTTTTTTATGTCCGATACCGATACCGATATCATAAATTTGGATATCTGCCGATACCGATATGAATCCGATATAGTGTTTTTTAATCAACAAAACTGTTTTTTAAATATCTTGCTGCATTTTGTATAAGTTCATACTCAAGTTTAAAACAACAACTACACTAAAGCTATTCTGTTATACCTGTATACAAAAAAAATATTTCATAGTTCAGCAATACTGATCAATCTAATAAACTTAGACCTACACCATCCTCCCTATTCTGGTATTTTAAAGAGTACTTAGCATAAATATTAAGCAACCTAACTAATAGGGTTCCAACTCCCAGCAACAACAAAAATAAATAAATAAAAAATAGGGAACCACCCCTCACGCTCCACCTCATGATGCTTAATCAACGTAATCAACCTTAATTTGATGCAGTGTGAAAAAAAATGCACAGAAATCAATTATTTTTCAAGAAATATTAAATAGATTCAACATCTTTCTTCAACAAAATTGCAGACTGCACAGATGGTACCTTCCCAAAGGAAAAAGTACTATAGCTTACTAGGGTAAATATATTAGACTTAATAGTCACTATATACAGTAATTGACTTCTATTCATTTTACATCAAATTAAAACTTTGGGTGTCAGATAATTATTTATTAAAAGCTAGACATTTTAAATGAGAATAAGAAAGAAAAGTATGTCTTTGTGCCCCCTTTTCCCAGTTAATGCCCCCTTTTCCCAGTTAATGCCCTATCGGCCCCCCTGGCTAAACTTTGCTAGATCCGCCCCTGCACAGTTACCAGCCGTCAGCTACGTAGAAAAAGATCCTGGTGTAGAAAGTAATATTAAATAAATTGTAACAACAGCTTATCAAGCTTAAACGTGCTGCTGTTGTTCAGCCGCTGGTTTGCTCTTTCTGGCGCAAAGTGGACCAAAAACAAACAAGAGAGACTCACGACAGAAAAGCCGATCAGCTGATCATTAGCAGTTTCACGATTGAAGTAGCAGCCGGAGAGCGAGAGGCAGTCGCTCGTTAAGCTTAACGTGGGAATGCTTTACAAACATTCAGAGATGGACTTACACACTTGCTGTACTTCTCTCGGGGATAACTTTGTCGGAGATGAAATGCCAGGTTGCTAGCGAAGCTCCAAATGCTATCCAGACCACCGACAGGTCCCGCATGCCACAGCTGCTCTATCACGTGATGCATACTGCTCCGACGTTCTGAGGCGAGTTACGGCGTGTTGCAAGTTTTGTGAGGTGCTTTCGTGATATTTAATGGATCGGATTACATTTTTTATTTTTCTCCGATATCCGATCCAGTAATTTAGGTCAGTATCGGACCGATACCGATACGTAATATCGGATCGGTCCATCTCTACACTGTATACTAATTTAAAAAACAGGGTTTTTTTTTTTTGGTTTTTCTTTGTTTTTTACAAAGACACAAAAAACAAAGTAAATTAATCATGAGCTACCAAAAAAATTTCTGTGGGTCTTTATTTCTTACAATTTGACAAGACTGAGATGTACTGTTGAAATTACACTTTTTCTCATATTAAGATAACTCAGAGATTACGTGACTTTTTTTTTACACTGACAGAAAGGGGACTTTCACTCATCTGGCTCACTAAAGTTCAAAGTGGGCTGTATGTGGCTCACAATGCAATATGACTTGCAATGCAATATGCAATATGCAATTGCCCTAAAATGAAGATGGCTACTGCCCATCCTCAAATGCACCAATCCTGTCTCAAATTCACCTCCATTCTTCAGAATGCACTCATGCCTAACTGCAGTCTGCATGCTTCCTCCTATCACACACCTGTAACAGGAGTAAGCACTGGAACTGAACTGATGGCGCATCTCCTACTTGAACCTTCCACATCTGTTATCGCAACAGCAAGTTTACCTTTTTAAAACAGTATTTATGTATGATTTTATGTCCTCTTTAAATTTTAAGGTTTCTTTCTAACCTTTGAAATTTGTCTTAAAAAAAAGGTAATGGATATATTTAAAAGTGCAAAAGTTTGGGGAGATCTATTCAGGGTAATAACTGAGTTTTGCCAATATGTGACAGTGTTTTGTACAATTAAAAAAACTGCAATTATGTGGATAACTCAGACAACCACACACAAAACAAACAAAAATAAAACAAGAATAAAACAAAAGCATTTTATCTGAAACCAGAAAAAATGAAATGACGATCATTTAGTAGCTGCTTTAGTAGCCACAGTTTTGTGGACAAAAAAACAACAACCTTGAAGTCGCCCTAAAAATACTGCACTAACAGAAGCAGTAGAAATACAACAAAGGGAAAAGGTCAGATAATTATTGAATATGATCGACTTCCCCATTTGTTAAGCAGATGTACCAGCGGATAACATAATGTACATGTCAGGATGGAACAGTGGGAGATCCATGGCCTCAGAGGTAGAGTGGGAATGAGGGAGTGAGAGAGACGTGGACATGGATGCGGAGAAGAGAGCCGACAGTGATGTAGATGCATCAACCTTTGCGAGAAAGAGCGACAGAGAGCTGCAGATGGGAGAGGTGAGCGAGAACACAGGTGTAATAGATTTCTGGTGTCTATATTTCATGTTGAAAATTGGCCGGTACATCCAAGCGGTTTGATCTATGAGGGCCGTCGTCTTAAGAAAAAACCTTAGTAAATGTGTAATTTCTCCCTTGATGGAACACAGGCAAAAGGCTATTCTTCTTATTCCCCTCTCTCCAGCTTTTTCTTTCTCCCTCTCTTTCTAGGTGGTTTCCGCACTCCCTCCATCCCTCCCTCCTCCCCTCTTCATGCTCCTTGATGTCTCCATTTCATTACCGGCCCTCCATCTATCAACCTCTCCTGTTTTCCTTTTTTTAAAGAGTGACTTTCCTCACACACAGTTTTGGACGGGGGCAGTGTGACTCGGGGGGTACTCGCCCCCATGGTGACTGCGACTGTTTCCATCCATGTGCGAGCTTTGTTGTGTTTCTACAACCTTTTCCTCTATAGCTGCTGTCTGTTTATATATTTGCTTGCATGCACATGTCCACACATGCAAATATGCGCTAGTCTCTGAGTAAGTGTCTGAATCCCAGCATTTGTTTCTGTGACCCTCTCTGTGACCTCTGCGCAGTCAGAGGAGCAGTTTATGCGCCACACAGACTTGATGTCAGCAGTGAATAGAGACAGAGCAGCAGCATTATCAGAGGTGCAGATGTAAAAAAATAAAAAGGGGGGGTGGGACGGTGGAAATAAATGGGGCACGAGGCCTGAACGGTGCTGCACTACTGATGTGTAAAAGATAAAGAAGGTCTCAGCACTGATCTACGAGCATGACGAGAAGGAAAGGTGAAAAAAAAAAGTAAAATACACAAATACAAGTAGACAGAAGCAGGTGGAAAGAGGAAGACATCTCACTGGTGGGAGGGTTTAAAAAGCCACTGGAGAAATTTCAAGATCACAAGTTTTCCAGCATAGAATGTCTTTCAGTACACCCCATCGTATGAAACCAAAGCAGGCTAAAATGGATGTCTATTTATGTATCTGTGATTAAAAAAAAAACCTATTCTACCCTGCATAGCGAGTACCTTTCAGTTTTGCATTTGCAGCCTAACATTTTTATTTAAAACATCTGAGTACTAAAATAAATCACATTGCAGAAATACCATTTTGAGCGGTATGGTATGAAGTGCTTAATATTTAAATGAAAGATTAAACTAACAGAAGCGTAAACAGGGGTAAAACTTTCAAAAGTGCAATAAAAAAGAAAACAAATATGCCAATTAAGAGCTAAATCTTTTTAGTGGTGAATGATAAATGAACAAAAGCAGTCACAGATCACATTAGAATGAAGCTGCCGCCACCGCTGGTTGGTGCTGATTGTACTACTAATAATGTGAGATCAGTTGTCTCTATCAGCGGTGGGCAGGGCAGGCCTTTTAATCATGGTCTAAGGGGTGCCGAGCCTCTCTATCATCATTGAACTGTGTCCAGGGCTAATTGTGGCTATATTTCACTGTCCCTGTGGCCTGCACACCGCAACGATCTCCTGGCCTGCTGCAGAGCCGCACACACACATCCTGCACATATAGCGCTGAGAGGGCTACGAGGGCTGCAAGGGCTGGGGATGGAAAAAGAACACCAATTTACACATCTTCAGTTTACTTGTAAAAGCATAGAAAAGTTCAGGACACAGGGACTACAAGAAGGAAGTTCTCTCCGTTTTCTGAAAACAAGCTTTTTCTTTTTTCCCCTCCAGAGTTAAACTGCTGTTAATAAACGCATCCTGCAGATGTTTCACAATAAAACCTCTCTCGAGGGGAGTGGGGTGATTGCATCTCATAAACACCTGGAGAGTGTTTAATGGGGAACAGACTGAGGAACAGCAGCGAGAGCAGATTAATACAGCAAAGGGAGCTGAATGGCAAATACAATGAGCTGAGGTAAAATATCAAAAATATGAACTCCCCTTTTATTCCTGTGGTGTCAGATTCATTGGCATCAATGTCCAGGGGCACCTCAATAATTTTTTCATAGGGATGGCCTTATGGGGGCCACTAAAAGTATTGAGTTGGCACCCCAAAAATAGAATTCCAGTTTTATTATGCTGTTGTCAAATATAGGTTACTTGTTTTCCTCTCTCTTGTGCTCATGTTTATTAAAATTAGTACCAACATAGGACAGTGTTGTCAGGGGAGGCCACTGGGGGGGTCCAGCAAATTTTGGGGTTTGGCCCCCCTGGCCCCAGCTCCCCTTGGTGGCGCCCCTGTCAGTGTCTATTTCGGGGTGTCTTTTCACTCATTTGTT
Source organism: Maylandia zebra (assembly GCF_041146795.1). Taxonomy (NCBI): domain Eukaryota; kingdom Metazoa; phylum Chordata; class Actinopteri; order Cichliformes; family Cichlidae; genus Maylandia; species Maylandia zebra. The sequence continues at coordinate 29,621,396 of NC_135184.1, read as the reverse complement.
TTCTTTCTCACTCACTAGGTTTAGTTGCCAGAAGCACTTGGAGCTTGGTACCTGGTGTGTCAGTGTGTGATGTGTGTACTCCTGATTCCTATGTGACTGTATGTGATGATGATTTGGGATTGAGACCATGCTAAATATATACACTTAAGATACACACTGAAACAGCCCTAACCCGCTGATGCATCCACTCCTACTAGACCCCAGATGGTGTGCTGTGGTATCTGCACCAAAGTGTTTGCAACGGATCTTTGAAGTCCTGTAAATTGTACTTGTTGTGTTCTTCAAATCATTCTGGAACTGCTTTGTGGCAGCGCTTATTATCCTACTGAAAGAGGCCACAGCCATCAGGGAATGTCGTTTCCATTAAATGGTGTGCATGGTCTACAGCAATGCATAGGTAGGTGTTACAAGTCAAAGTGACAGCCACATGAATGGCAGGACCCAAGCTTTCAAAGCAGAAAATTGTCCATCGCATTCCCTTGCCAGCTTGCCAACTTCCCATAGTGTATCCTGGTGCCAGGTGTTTCCCTGGTAAGTGATACATGTGCACCAGGACATGCCCATGATGTAAAAGGAAACTTGATTCATCAGACCCGGCTACCTTCTTAAATTGCTCTGCCCAGTTCTGATGGTCACGTGGCCAGTGCTGGCATGTTTGGTGGTGCACAGGGGTCAGCATGGGCACCCTGACTAGTCTGCGACTATGCAGGCCCATACACAAGATACTGTGTATGCACTGTTTGAGCTACAGTAGTTCATTGTAGTAGTTCATCAGACCACACAGGTCAGCCTCCCCCCCCCCCCCCTGCAGATTGGGTACAACCCACAAGAGCTGCGGTTGTGGAGATGCTCTGACCCAGTAGCCTAGTCATCACAATTTTGCTCTTTCTCAAACTTGCTCAAATCCTTAAGCTTGTCCATTTTTTCCTGCTTCTAACATCAACCTTGGAAGACAAAATATTCACTTGCTCCCTGATAAATCTCATCTACTAACAGGAACCATGATTAAGAGAAATAATCAGTGTTATTCACTTCACCTGTCATTGGTCTTAATGTTATGCCTGATCAGTGTACATCATGCAGGTCTCTCCTGACAGCCTCTCAGAAATAAAGGCCTAGTTTTCAATTAATTTCGAGCTAGCTACAGACTAAAGAATTTATGGTACCTCAAAAAGTATTAATTGTGCAAATTAATAATATTTTATTACTCTCTAACAGCTGGTTTAATAGACATATACTTATGCACACGCACGTACACACACACACACACACACACACACACACATCCACACACACACAAATAGAGGCAATATTTTTCCTTGCTTTTTACTCTCCCCCTTTCTATAATCACTCCATGTTTCCTCTCTGCCTTTCCCTCACCTCGACACCAGTGGGTCACCTCTGCTGCAGAAACTTTTAATTAAAGTTAGAGCTGCCACAACTGGACAGCTGAGAGGTGTCGGTTGGGGGGATGATGAGTAGATGGATGCTACTTCACGTCTACCTCTGAGCCAATCCTTTCCTCTCTCCTTTTCTATTCATCTCATAATTTTGTTCCTTCTCGCTCTCCACGGTGGAAGCAATTTCCATGAATTTGACTTAATGGACGAGGTTGTGTCCCTAATATGCAACAATGGATTGACACCCAGACTAAAAGTGCTGCCCTGAACCTCACGTCTGTGTGTTCCATAATCATTTTCACACAGACACACATACAAACACTTACACTTCTACTCGTTGAGTGTTTGGACTTGTTTGTGGAAACCAAATCATATTTGTGGTAATGTACACCTCTTTCTGGATGTGTATTACTCTAAGTAAGGAGTGACTTCCCAGAGTCATTAAGCAACTAAAAGCACTACACCATGTTAGCTAAAACCTCTTGAATAAAGGGCTTAGCTTCTTTGTTTACACTAATGTCCAGAACGGAAATGTACACTGTATTTTTTTTCAGCGTGTAAGTAAGAGACACATGTAGAACAATTTTCTCTTTGCTTAAGAAAATGTTCAGATTAAGGAAGGAAGACAAGCCTGAAAATCAGCTTCACCTAAGGAATCAGATCTGAGTAGAACATGGCCATAACACAAAAGTACCTACAGCCTATCTGGTAGCACTCTGTCATCGCAGACGGCTTTCTGTGGTTTCCAAAGAAATTGCGGTTACTGTACACACACGCGTTTGAGTGTGTGAGTATACATGTGGACATGCTTTGTGTGTGCATGTGTGATTACATTTAAATCCCCCTTGTACTTCCCTGTAGTGGGTCTTGTTTCAAAAACATCCTCTAACACATTTGCACACTAGAGGAGCACACACTTAACACGGGCACCTGACGCCAAAAACGCTGGGCCAACATTAGTGGCCAAAGCACATTATGAAGTTTAAAAAGCCACATAACAGTGTTAGCAAACGAGAGGTGCTCGACAGCTCTCAGCAGAGAATGACATTAGGTTGTTAAGGGAAGATATAGGATATAGGGTCAGCTCAGACCTAATGCAATAGTTCCATGGTTGCATTTGATATATACGTTGAAGGATTCGTTGGTTGCTGTAATCGTTCTTCTTCCTGTAAGAGTCAGCCTTTAAATGGCGAAGGGGAATTAATCTGCAAGCTTTACAAAATCTGAAGAAAGACAAACAAAGGAAAGTTTAGCTCAAGGAAATAAGAGGCAACATACAGTTTCTAGAAATAAAAAAAAACCCTCCTCATTCAGGTAATTTAAAAAGCGTCCTGTATAAACAATAGGGCAAAAGAACATTATAAATTTGACCAGGCTAAACAACATTTTTTTCTCAGGCGACCCTCCTGACAGAGATAAAGTGAGGGAGGGGCCACATTTTATATAAATATTATACACATAGAGCTGCGCTATGCTAAACAACATGAGTTTTGGTACACTTCAAACGGGTCCTTGTTTCAAAAACCAAGAAGTTTCTCAGAAAAAGACTGTTGGCATAAACCTTCCACTTTAATGCTAAGTCCCCGTTTCATTTTTATTTTTACCATTATTTCTCTATTGTCTGCCTTCTCTCTTTTTTCTTGACAGCAACCTGGGGTTGTTTAGTTTCCCTTTAAAGACATCTAGAGATGCCTGAGTTGGTAATCAGGCCGTATTTTGGCCAGGTGTGGTCTACATCCATATTATGTATGGTTGTACTTACGCACACTAATGCTTTGAATAAGAGTGCATGATCACAATGTTAACATTTAGAAGGCAGCATCCTTACATTTAATATTTTGCACTAGATACAATTTGAAGCAAAGTCTGATGGGAATGCAATTAGTGTTGCAGATATTTGGTCATAAATCAAGTTGTGACAGATTAAAATTTTGACCTGAATGTGACACTAGATGAAAGGTGAAGGATTATAAAAAGAACCACTTAAACTGAAATTACATTTTTATATTAAGATAATGGTTTTCCCAGTAACATGAACAGAACAGCATAACAGTTTTAATTTTGGGCTGATTTAAGTTCAGGCTTGGTTATTTTGATTGAATAAAGTTCTACATAATAACACTTAAGAGATCAGGACATGGCTGAATGGCTGGTGTACAAATTACAAGATCAGGTTTTGTATACTGAGTCACATCAACAGTTAGCATAAACACAAATGTTTGAGGTCAGGGAAAACTATAATTTTAGTTAAAAGTGTCCGCTGCTGTCACATATCCCAACTTGCCTATGCCGTGCTGTGATGCTACCTCCCCGGCGAAGGCATCGGGGTAGGCGCAGTGGTCGGCTGGTTAAACTCAAGGTCTCTTTGGTGCACCATCCCTCTACCGTCAAAGCAATACATAGATTATTTCCTGGTGTTTTTGTGTACCGACGTTTCCTGGACCCTGTGGATTCCTGCCTCATCCCCGTGGTCTGCCAGGATGACGTGCCGCTCCTCCGTGACCCCTGTCCTCCTCGGCTCAACGTGCGCCGGGCGAACCTCCGCAATCTGAGGCCGCTGTGTCGGGCTTCCTGTGCCGCTGGGGCTTATACCTCATCCCCGGCTCCTGTCAGGATTGGGCTGGTAAACGCCAGATCGCTGGTGAGCAAATCTTTATTCTGAATGAGTTATTCACCTCCTGGAAACTGGACTTCATGTGTGTCACGGAGACTTGGCTCAACACTGGTGAGTCCAGTATTTCATCCGAACTTTTACCAGCGGGTTGTTCCTATTTTAACACACCGAGGACATCAGGGAGATGAGGAGGTACGGCGGTACGGATTTTAAATGTAAACAGTGTTTTTTACAGCCCTCATTTTCCAGCTTTGAGCTCACATGTATAGCACTGCACAGCACTCTTAGAGGCTTTTAATGATATCCAACTTTCCTGTGATTCTGGTAATCATGTTGTTCTTGTCCTCCTTGACCTAACAGCTGCTTTTGACACCACAACATTTTACTGACTTGCTTGCACCATCTTGCAGGCATTCGTGGCTTTGAAATGGTTTCAGTCTGATCTTTCTGACAGAACTTTTAGTGTTAAGTTTTTAGAGAATGAGTCCTCCTCTGCCACTCAACCTCTGCCAGGGCTCAATTTTAGGGCCTCTGCTTTTTTCATTATATTTACAGCCCCTGGGAACCATCCTCAGAAGGCATGGAATATTCTTCCACTGCTATGCTGACGACTGTCAGATTTATCTGCCTCTGAAGCAGAAAGAGGCCTTCTCTATTAAGCCACTTCTAGCATGTCTAGACGACATTAAATCTTGGATGTCCCTAAACTTTCTAAGATGTAATTCAAGCAAAACTGAGGTGATTCTGTTTGGTCCTAGTGGAACCCTCTGATATTGATTTGGGACCCCTGGCAGAGTATTTTAAATCTGTTGTTACAAACCTGGGTTTTAAGTGATTTTAAATTAGACAGTCAAATTGGGGCTACTGTAAAGTCCAGTTTTTAGCATTTAAGGTGCTTGGCAAAGATAAGACCCATTTTATCTCGGCCGCATTTTGAAACAGTAATCCATGCTTTTATTTCATCTCATTTAGATTACTGTAATGCACTGTATTGTGGAGTTAGTCGGTGTCTTCTCTCTCGTCTGCAGCTGGTCCAAAATGCTACTGTACGACTTTTAACCAGAACTCAAAAAAGAGAGCACATAACTCCCATCCTTGCTTCACTCCATTGGCTGCCTGTATATCTTAGAGTTCATTTTTAAATTCTCACGTTTGTTTTTAAATGTTTAAATTGTCTTGCCCCAATTTACCTCTCTGAGCTTCTGCATCCTTACTCACCCCCCCCCCCCCCCCCCCCCCCCCCCCAGGTCTCTCAGGTCAGCTGACAAGCTGCTCCTGGAGGTACCCAGGTCCAAGAGAAAGCTCAGAGGGGACAGGGCCTTCTCTATTGCTGCTCCTAATCTTTGGAACAATCTTCCCCAGCACATTAGAGAGGCCCTCTCACTGTCCACTTTTAAACCACTTCTTAAAACCCATTTTTACTCCTTGGCTTATGACACAGTCTGACCCTGATTTTATTGTTTTAATCTAATGTGATGATTTTATTGTTTTAAATGTAATTCTAATTATCATTTTATACTATTTTATTATTGTTTTTGCTATTTGTGCCAATTTTCTTATTTTAAATGTCATTTTAATTATCATCTTATTTTTTAAAATATTTTTTCTTTATTTTATATTATTTCTATTTGTTTGTTTTTTTTTAACTTGTTCAATGTCTCATTTCTGGCATGTCAAGTGTACAGCACTTTGTGTTCAGCTGGGGGCTGATCTGAAAGTGCTATATAAATAAATTGCTTGCTTGCTTACATTCCGTGACTGATTTCAGGCCGTTGCAGTGACATCACTACCTTTGATTTCAAGTCAGTTGCACAGGAGAAGCTTTTTTCCGAGGAAACATACTCTGATTCAGACAATCTCAGTCAGACTGGACAAGATTTCCAAATACCTGCCATCTAATTTATAATGCAGACCGATCGCAACACATTGCATTCAGTCTGACTCCTTCTGTAATGATGTGTGTAGCGCAGAGATTACCTCTCAGACGAAAGAGCTGTCAAAGGATGCCAGGGACAAGACTAGAAACCTATGCAAGGTTGGAATGGACTATAGGACCCTCAGAAAGAAGCTTGGTAAGGAGATGACAAGTGCTAGCACGGTGATTCAGAAAATACAGTGACCTTCAGTCTGGAGCTCCATGTAAGATCTTGCCTCATGGGATGAGGATGATCATGAGAAAGGAGGTGGTTCCGCCAAAAGCCACATGGGAGGAGCTTTTTAATGATTTGAAGCCAGTTGGAACCGCAGTCATGAAGAACACCACTGATAACACACTATGCTGTAATGGACTGAAACTGCAGTATCTGCAAGGTCCCCCCCTGCTCAAGAAGCTGCATGTACAGGCCCATATTAAGTTTGCCATTGAACATCTAAATGATTCAGAGAAGGCTTGGGAGAAAGTGCTGGTGTCAGATAAAACCTAAATCAAGCTCTTTGCCATCAACTCAACCGGCTGTGTTTGGAAGAAGAGAAATGCTGAGTATTACTCAAAGAACACCATCCCCACAGTCAGGCAGGGAGGTGGAAACACTATGATATGAAGATATTTTCCTGCTAAGTCTACAGGACAACTTTACCATATTGAGGAGCCAATGTACAGGGTCATGCACAGTAAAATCTTGAATGTGAACCTTCTTTCCTCAGGGTAATGGATGGGTCTTCCAGCGTTTTGTGTAGAGAGCTAAAGTTTTGACTTGCAACAGACAAGCTGCAGCCAAGAAACCTACAGGATTTAAAGAGTTTCTGTAAAGGGGAGTGGGCCAAAATCCTTGCTTTCATGTGTGCAAACTTGGTGTCCAACTACAAGAAAACGTCGTACTGCTGTACTTTTGAGAAAAGGTTTTGTCACTAAACACTATGAGCTGTGGGGATCAAATAACTGTTTCTCCCACTGTCAAATTGTAAAGCAAAGGAAATCCATCCAATCGTTGGTGCAGACCAGCCAATCCAAATGATAACAGCTTGAAAATGTTAATCATTACAACACAATGCATTGTATGACTTCATGAATTCTTTTGGTGAACTGTGTTTTTAAGGATATAGCTATTTATTCATATTTGCAGAGATGCTGTTAAAACAAGGGAAAACGGGCAGAAAATATGTGGATTTGTGTCACAATACTGACAGATCTATATAAAACTGTATATTAAACGTCCGTCATGTATGACCTAATGCAGACGACAGTCAGTAGATGGGCCCCTCAGTCCCTTGCAGGAAGTATTCAGCGGAGAGATGGATGGAGGCAATCCTTCCTTCCCATCAACCACCTCATTAGTGCCCCTCAGCCATAAAGCCGTCCCATCAGGCCATGCTGTCATAACTCACTTTAGAGCATTGATTTTAATCACAGCAAATGTAAACATACGTATTATCAATATCAATGCGCAAAATAACGCTGTAATATGCAATTACCGAGTGGCATTGATTTTTCTTCCCTCTCCCCTTTTCGCCTCTTTTTTTCCTCCCCTCCTCTTCTCCCCACTTCAATGTAATCATGGGATCGTCCTACTTGGAACTGATTTAATAAGGCTGTTATATATAAATATATATAGCAGGCAGGCATTGGCTGAATATTACAGGGATGATTTTCATAAATTTCAATGCAGAGTGTGAGTGTTTAGCCTGGAGGGAGGTGAAACCAGGATAGAGCATGAGGATTTTATTGTGGTGAACAGGGGACATGACAATCACCGCATACAATTTCTTCTCTTTTCAGTGCAGCTTAACCTTTTGGGAATTTTGTAATCAGTGTTAGTATGTCGGAAAAAAGGTGAAACCAAGTAGATTACTCAAGGATAGGAAGATAATATTAGTATACTGGAGAGAGGTGTTAGGGGACCTTTTCTTTTTTGCAGGTTTTTTTTTTTTTAAACAAAAGTTACTTACACTGCATATTTGACTGTAGATAAGCCACAGCAATTGCCCTTTTAGAAATAATCATTCAAAGAAGCTAATCTAAGGATATTGTTACTGTAAACCAAAGCACTTTAATCATAACCTGAACCACTTAACATGCTGTCATAACACCAGGAATCATGTTTGGAATCGTGTTTTTCTAGCTTACCGGTTTGTCCTTCTTTAGCAGGCAGGCCAGAGGAATCTGCAGAGAACTTGAGTGGTGTAGACTGGATACACAGATTAGAAACAGGTAGGTACAGTGGGGCAAAAAAGTATTTAGTCAGCCACCGATTGTGCAAGTTCCCCCACTTAAAATGATGACAGAGGTCAGTAATTTGCACCAGAGGTACACTTCAACTGTGAGAGACAGAATGTGAAAAAAAAATCCATGAATTCACATGGTAGGATTTGTAAAGAATTTATTCGTAAATTAGGGTGGAAAATAAGTATTTGGTCACCTCAAACAAGGAAAATCTCTGGCTCTCACAGACCTGTAACGTCTTCTGTAAGAAGCTTTTCTGTCCCCCACTCGTTACCTGTATGAATGGCACCTGTTTGAACTCATCATCTGTATAAAAGACACCTGTCCACAGCCTCAAACAGTCAGACTCCAAACTCCGCCATGGCCAAGACCAAAGAGCTTTCGAAGGACACCAGGAAAAGTATTGTAGACCTGCACCAGACTGGGAAGAGTGAATCTACAATAGGCAAGCAGCTTGGTGTGAAAAAATCAACTGTGGGAGCAATCATCAGAAAATGGAAGACATACAAGACCACTGATAATCTCCCTCGATCTGGGGCTCCACGCAAGATCTCATCCCGTGGGGTCAAAATGATCATGAGAACGGTGAGCAAAGATCCCAGAACCACACGGGGGGACCTGGTGAATGACCTGCAGAGAGCTGGGACCAAAGTAACAAAGGTCACCATCAGTAACACACTACAACAGCAGGGAATCAAATCCCGCAGTGCCAGACGTGTTCCGCTGCTGAAGCCAGTGCATGTCCAGGCCCGTCTGAAGTTTGCCAGAGAGCACATGGATGATACAGCAGAGGATTGGGAGAATGTCATGTGGTCAGATGAAACCAAAGTAGAACTTTTTGGTATAAACTCAACTCGTCGTGTTTGGAGGAAGAAGAATACTGAGTTGCATCCCAAGAACACCATACCTACTGTGAAGCATGGGGGTGGAAACATCATGCTATGGGGCTGTTTTTCTGCCAAGGGGACAGGACGACTGATCCGTGTTAAGGACAGAATGAATGGGGCCATGTATCGTGAGATTTTGAGCCAAAACCTCCTTCCATCAGTGAGAACTTTGAAGATGAAACGAGGCTGGGTCTTCCAACATGACAATGATCCAAAACACACCATCCGGGCAACAAAGGAGTGGCTCCGTAAGAAGCATTTGAAAGTCCTGGAGTGGCCTAGCCAGTCTCCAGACCTCAACCCCATAGAAAATCTGTGGCGGGAGTTGAAAGTCCGTGTTGCTCGGCGACAGCCCCAAAACATCACTGCTCTCGAGAAGATCTGCATGGAGGAATGGGCCAAAATACCAGCTACTGTGTGTGCAAACCTGGTAAAGACCTATAGTAAACGTTTGACCTCTGTTATTGCCAACAAAGGTTATGTTACAAAGTATTGAGTTGTATTTTTGTTATTGACCAAATACTTATTTTCCACCCTGATTTACGAATAAATTCTTTACAAATCCTACCATGTGGATTCATGGATTTTTTTTTCACATTCTGTCTCTCACAGTTGAACTGTACCTCTGGTGCAAATTACTGACCTCTGTCATCATTTTAGGTGGGGGAACTTGCACAATCGGTGGCTGACTAAATACTTTTTTGCCCCACTGTATGTTTCCCTCGCTTGAGAGTGAGTGAGTTTATAGAAATGATGCAGACATTTTTTTCTATACCTTTCAGGCTAAAAATCAGAGGGTCCACAGTATTCATGCCCCATATGCTGATGAGTATATTCAACTATCAGAGCAGTTGAACTGTGTTTCATGCATTCATGCAGGCTCTTTGTTCACGGAGAAGCAAAGAGCCATGGAGAAGCATTGTACTGCTGGCCAAGGAGATGACCTTCAAAAGGAGATCAGATTTTTTATGGGTGAAATTATTTGAGAACTCTTTGAGAATAGGCGTCTTACTGGAGTGATTTACATCAATTTAGAGCTGCTAAACTAGTGCACTGACTCTTGCTCTTACCGGTTCAGTTTATTTTTACTCTTTACAAAGACGTAAAGTAACAGCAAAGAATGATGAATGACAGCATGATCTGTTGTGACTGTCTTAATCTAAGGTTTTAAATCCATGAATCACCTGCATTTATACATTTTGACACCGATGTATGCACAAAGAAAATCTTGCTATCTAACTGAAACTAAATATTATATATGAAGCTTGTTGACTGTTTTTGTGACATTAAATCAAGTTATTCAAGCATTTTTCTGTCAGTTTTTTCCACAACATCCTTTTGTATGTACACCTTCACTTTCATCCAGTGACACTAAAAAGAGAACAAAATACAGCCTTCTATATACCACACACACATTCTCCAAATCCACTTCATATGTGGTTTCAGGTGACACTGACTGGACTCCCACTTGATCAATCTGTCACTATTTGTCACTGACCGCTTGCATGTGTAAGTTCACCTGAGTGTGTATGGGTGTGTTTTTGTACAAAACCATTCAACGTGACTGCTTCCAGTGAAAGGCCTGATTGTTACTTGTCTGTATGTGAAACAGCTCGGAAAAAAATGGAAGAGACAAAAGAGTGGCAAAAGAGAGAAAGTGGAGTAAAATCAAAGTGAGCAACAAAGACGAGAAGAAGCATTCTGATGGAGGCTGAGAAAGGGGGTGAGAAAAAAGGGAAGTTGGTACACACAGATACCAAAGAGGAAATGGCTTTTAAATTATTGTGCCTGGAAAGATATGGTCCTCCATAGGTGCTAGGGGTTAAAGGAATGAAGAAGCTAGCTGAATAAATGATTAACTACATCACAGGTGCAGTTTTTATATGGCCGATACATCTCTGCCTCTGCTCACAGCACAATCTCGCACTTATGTGAGGGGCCCAATCCATAACCATAACGCAGGCGTGGCAGCATGCTCTTGTATATCACGACATTTTCTCCATATGATAATGCTCATTGTAGCACCCATATCTCTGTGTCTACTGATCCCACACACATAAACAGATGTCACCTCTTTTAGTACTTTACATTGTAAGAGCCACATGGCGCAAAGTCATAAGATTTCTTTATTGGCATCCTTATTCTCGCATCATAAATCAAAAGCTAGTTAATATTTCATTTGTGCGCATGGCATGTTTATTAAAAACATAAACACTAATTAACCATGCAGTGACAAATGACAAATCTCTTATCTTCCATAGCTGTTTTTTTTTTTATCAGAATTTATACCTGCAATGCTTTGTTCTCTGGTTTCATTCAGAACAGTTCTAATGAGGACAAACTGCTCCCCAGTTGAGCCACAATGGCTCTGCTGCCTCTGAAAAGAACTAAAATGGCTGAATGGAAATGAGAGGGGCAGAGGAGGTCAGCCCTCGGCATCAATTCTCATATTACCACACTCACAAACACACACACACACACACACACACACACACACACACACACACACACACACACACACACACACAGATGACTATTGCACATTGAGGTGTCACAGACGCATAACGGTGACAGCAGCCATCTCTCTAACCATCCCTCTCCCCTAATATCATCATTTGAATCTCTCTCTCTCTCTTTCCCTCTCATCTCCCAATATTATCATCTGAATAGCCAGCAGGTGATGGGATGTTGGACCAGGGATCAGATTGAAAAAATATATTAGGAAAGGTGGAATAAGTGCCCACTAACCCTATTAGCATATCCCCAGAAAATCCAGGCAAATCATTTATTCATTATTTTATTTATCTGGCTGTTACAGTGATTGATAAAAGAATTTACAGACTATATAGTATGAAGACATTCTAGATATCTAAAGAATATTACAAGATGTCACTTTCTAACTGTCAAATGCAAACTGGCATTAACTGTGAAAAATAAATAATGAGGCTGATCACTATCGATAGTTCAGCACATGTTTTAAACAAGTAGTAGCTGCTCTTATTACTCCTACTCGCTACATTTCACTGTGTTATACTTGTATAACTATGCATGTGACAATAAAGAACCTCGAACCTTGAACCTCCTAATTCTGAAGATTTCCTATTAGCTGCATCTTCACCGGTGAATGACCAGAGAGACTAAACACAACAAGGCTATAAAATACTGACAAAACATAAGATCTGCATTTAAGTACACTTTGGCTGACTTGTGGCGCCATACTATTAAAAAAAAAAAAAAGCTAACATATTGATGACTAGTTGCTGTTTCATCTGAAAAAAAAGAAAAATGTAAAAAAAATTCACATTTACATTTTTTTGAAGGGCGTGCAAAGAAAACATCTAAAAAGAAGCAATAAATATATGAACAAACAATTAAAGGTTAAATAAATACTTAAAGATAGCAAAAAAAATAAACAATTTCTGTAGAAAATATTAATATCAAGTTTATTTAAACCACTACTTGTTAAAGATTGAAAGCACAAGTAAAAACATTAGCCCATGGCAGGGCAGCAACCATTTAAAAAGTTGTCACTTGGCTCCAGCTGTGATTAGCCTGCTATACCAAGACAAAGTGTTTGCTGTAAGAAAGGTGAAGTCTGTTATTGAGAAGTTATTAAGCAAAGGTTTTGACACTACACCAGAAATAATGCAGTGAGTAACTTCTTTTAAGGTGGAACGGCCTGCCTTTTTTTTTATTGAAAGCTAGCATTAGCTAGCAAGCTAGCAAATTAGAACGAGAGGAGCAACATTCCTCCACTGCAGAGGACTGAGGACTTCAAATCTAATGCGTGAGCCAGTGTTTAGTTTGTATAGCTTGTGAAATAGATAAAATGTTGTTTGTATCACTGTGGTCAGAGTAAAGACGGTCATTACTTACATGTTATGTACTTTCTATACATTCAATACTGTGGACAGGGCCTGCTTTAGCTTGGAAATGATAGATGGGTTTAAGTGAGTTTGTTCTTTGGGTGGAAGTCATTGTTGACGTTTTGTAGCTCCTTACTTTTAAATTCTGCTGTTTTAGAGTTTTAATTGCTGTAGTTCAGGTAATTTTGCAGTGTGTAAAGACATGTAAATGCCGTATGGGTGGCTGAACAGCAATCTATTAATATATTATATTTAATATAATTGCAATATACCAAGTTTTCTTTTACTCCTCACTTAAGCATTAGTTTTTGTTTTATGCTCTTCTGTTTAGAAATCATTAGTGATTTTTTTCTATAGGTTTTGTAAACATTAATTATTACTTAAATTCTTTAGCTCATTTGCTAGTGTTAAAATATATTTAAATGCTGTTCTGTTGTGGAAATTAGAGTATCATGTTCTGTATCCTGCGATTGCCCTCTTTTAGGTAACAGTTATAATTCATGCTATTTAAAAACCATTTATGCCATTGCTCCTTTCTGGTTATTGGTACAATCATGAGCAGACACCATCCAGTTTCGCAGAGCTGATGATCTTGATTTTTTCCCTTTAGCACTTTAGAGGACAAACATCTAAGAAGTGATATTAAATTAATTTGAGTTTTGTTGTCTTTCAGTAAATCCAGTAAAGATAACTAGTCTTCTAAGTAAGAAAAAAAAGAAAAACAGTTCACACAAAGCCACATAGATGTTTCATACTGCTATCTTGCTCACATTTTCTTTGGCTTACTGTTCTCTGTTTCTCTCTATTTATATTGGTCAGTCTTCCCTCTCCTTCCTCTGAGGAGTGCTAGTGAGGGGCAAAGAAATCATAGAGCCATCAAAGCTTGCCAGCTGTAGGAAATGTCTTCATTTGCAGCGTGCTAGCCTGACACCTGAGCTCCAGGCTTCTGTGTGTATGACTTTGTTGTCTGTGCCTGGTTGCACGCCTGTGTGTGTGTGGTTGTGTGTGTGTGTGTGTGTGTGTGTGTGTGTGTGAGACTGATAGTCAGCCATCCCAGCTCCCCTGCAGGTCCGTCTTTAAATTGTCTCTGTGTGTTTTATAGCTCTGCGTGTGTGAGTGTGCGACTGTGGGCCTGTGCCCCATCCATCAGTGTTAAGATGGCACATTACTGTTAATGAATGATATTTGTGTTCAGCGTGTATGTCAGGAGGGAGGACCAGGGAAGCAAAACAAGCCCTCCCCAATCACCTCACCTCCAGCCTCCTCATTTTCTTTGTCAGTCTCTTACTTGTTTTGCATTTTAGGATACTATTCACCTGAATCTTTGGGGAGCTGTTGCATATCACCTTAATTTTGGTGTTTCCGAGCACAGTGAGGTTTACATTTCTTTTCATGTACTGAGATGATTTTACTAGAGTAAAATAAGGCTTGATTGCTACTTTGATGAGCATACCTGCGGATTAGCATGCTTTATGTGCATGTGTGGTTTATTTGACCTCTAAATATAGTTTTTTAAATATTTGTTGACACTATGTAGCATACTACGTAGAATTTTGCTTTTACAAAATTCTTCCATGTCTTTCTATGTCAACTTGTATGTTATTCTTGTCTCTGTGTGTAGTTGCTTTCTGTTTTAATTCGGTGACTGTTGTTCCTTGTCTCATGTTTAGTTTAACTTCCCACTAAGTCATTATGCTACCTACCCTCAGCTGTGTTTTCCCCTTGTTATCTCATTGTCTGAATCTCCCCTTGTTCTTTGCGTGTCCTCACTCATTGTTGTGTGTTTCCTTGCCCTGCGGTCCCTGATTCTCGACTGTTTTGGATTCCCTGCTGTGCATACGATGTGATTATTATTGTTATTATTATTAATAATGTTATTGTTTTTAATTATTATGTTTAACAGATACATCTCTGCCAGACAGATATACATTGCCATGAAAAAGTATTTACACACTTCCTGTCACGGTCCTGGGTCTGTGACCCAGGGTTTTGCATATTATTATTATTATTATTATTGTAATTTGTTATTTCTGGCTTTTAATATAAGTTTGGTTGGGTGCCACTGGATTTTGTCTATGGATTTCCTGTTTTACTTTGAAAGTCTGTGTCTTATGCTGATGTTTCTAGTTTTGCTTGCGTCCACCTGGTCCCGTTAGTTAATTTGTATCAGCTGTGTTCCCCTTCTGGCCTTGTATTTATAGTGTGTATCCTTCTGTGCTCGTTGTAGCGTCGTACCACCGTTCCTGCCTGTGTGTTCTGTTCATGTGCCATTTCGAGTTATGTACTTCGCCAGCAATAAAGCTGTGGTTCTTTAGAGTTTACTTCTGCCTCCACGAGTCCTGCACTTAGGTCATTTTTCCTGCCTACCTACACACAGACCATGACACTTCCTGATTTCTTAGTTTTCTGCACATGTACGTACCCACACTAATTATAATATCAGACAAAGATAAGCTGAGTAAATACAAAATGTGGTTTTTAAGAAACATTTTCATTTATTAATGGAAAAAATGTGAAGCTACCTCCCTTGTTAAAACATGAATTACCTGTGATTAACTACTTTTTTTTTTGAAAGCCACACCAAGGCCTGATTATTGCTAGACCTAGTAGTAACTTGCTGAATAAAATCACTTAAATAGAACCTGTGTAAGAAAGTAAAATAGACTAAAGATCTTAAAAAGTAACACATCATCCCACAATCTTAAGAAAAGGCTGAGAAACAAAGTTCATTGACATTTCTCAGTGTGGAAATGATTCCAAAACCACCTCTAAGCAATGTTCCCCCTAAACTGCGCACGTGCGCAATTGCGCACTGCTGGCACGGTCTCTGCGCATAGAAAATCTGCGTTGCGCACAAAAAAAAAGTCTAACCTGAATTGAAATAAAATTTAAAACTTCAACAATTCTGTTTTGCAGTGTTAGTCAGTAAGTGACTGGCTGCTTCCGTATGGGATTAGAACGATGCTACTTTATCCCATAGTCCAGCCAATAATGCGATTCACATTCGTATATACGCAGCTAATCAACGTCGCTATGACAGCGTCCTTATGTGCCGACACCGGTGTTTTAGCTAGCAAAGTGGCGAGGCTGATGTGGAGTGAAGCCACGTTAATGACGTGTACAACCATTGGAGATATGAGCAGGACAGACGGAACAATTGACGGAAAAAGTGTGAACTTTATACCAGTTTTTAAATTGTGTTGATAGGCCACGTAAAACCAGAGTTATAATAAAAATATATGCAATGTTTGGTTTTCTTCCTGAATACTATCGTTGTTTATATTTACTGCGGGAAGAAACGTTTTATAAGAAAAAAGGCTCGAAAGCACTCTTCGCCTCTGAGCAAAAACAAAACCAAAAACACCCCCACCCTTTCCTATTGGTCGAAAAAAGTGCCATGTCGACCAATCAAAAAATGATATGGCAAGTTGTTAAGAAACGGGGGGAAGTTTTAGGAGTTTTGAGATGTGAGAGATTTGCGACGTTTAGCGCAAATCTTGTGTAGTTAGTAGGGATGGGTACCGGTGTCCGGTGCCATGATGGCACCGGTTCTGACATAAACGGTAGTAACCAGACCGAAAAGCAGCGCACATTTCGGTGCTTTATTTCGGTGCTTTTTTTTCCTGAGCTGTGATACACTTCTAGCCAATCATTTTACATTTCCGAGGATAGTAGGCGGGGCCAGGTACGTACGTTCTGTTAGAGCAGAGCTACAGATTAAAAATGTCCAAGGCGAAGCGGTCAAAAGTCTGGCTGTACTTCACAGCAAAATATGCAAACTCAGCAGCCTGCAACAAGTGCTTTAAGCTGATACTGTGATACTGTCAAAGGAGGTAACACCAAGAATCCGATTAAACAGCTGGCGACGCATAGCATTTTTTTTAAAAGCCAAGAAATGCGCCATATTTGATAGCTTGCTGCGAGACCTCACACCGTGCACGTCGGGTGGGTTGCCTGTTATCGGACCCGGAGCAACATCCCCCAAAAACCCGAAGAATAGAGTCCTGGCCCCTAGCCCTGCCAGTGTAGCAGAAATGATGACGGATGATGATGCAGCAGCAGCCGTTCTTCTCTGCGTGAGTAGCTTCATGTTGTTCGTGTGTAATTTACGTTGAGTAGGCTAACCACGTTATTACATTAATGCATGTAAGGTGAACTAGCAAACATCATCATAGCTACATGCGGCTGTCCTCTTGTTTGATGGCAGATACTCCCTTCACCCTGGCCAAAAAGGCTAAAATGACCAAAGAAAAAGTGGGAAACAGTTAAACATGAGAGGGTTTAAGTTTGTGTTTTTTCCATTGTTTAAGCACTGCTTCCAGCCAAGAGTGATGCCATATATGCCACATAGCTGCAGAAAAGGCTAACATTGTTATCTTTTTACAAAAAAAACCAGCTGAACATGAGAGGTTTTTGGACAAAGTTTGTGTTCTCCATTCTTTAAGCACCGGTTTGAGCACCGTTTCAAAAGTACCGATTTGGCACCGGTATCGGATAAAACCTAAACGATACCCATCCCTAGTAGTTAGTGTGTAGTGTAGTCAGTAGTTTTGTTGTGTGTGTCAGAACCAGTGTTGGTCAAGTTACTTGAAAAAAGTAATCAGTAACTAATTACTGATTACTTCCCCCAAAAAGTAATCCCATTACTTTACTGATTACTTATTTTCAAAAGTAATTAATTACTTAGTTACTTAATTACTTTTTAAAAACACGATTTACAACCTGAATAGGTGATAAAGCGATAGATCTTTCAGCCCAATTCTACTTTTTCTGCATAATCCATCATACAAAATGTAATCAAATGGAAAAGTCTCTTTTTAAAACTTTTATAGTTTTATTAATTTTAATCTTTTAACTTTATGCATCAAGCAAAAATTTAATTATATGCAACATTCTCTGACTGGAAGAAATTTGTTTAATATTTAAACCTATTTTCTGCACATTCCAGCACATAAAATATTTTTTTTTGTGTTTACACTCAGTCTTTCAAATAGATGCAAGTAAAACACAGCAGAAAATAAATAAAATCAAAGACTAGCGGTCCTGTTGCTCTATTTTCACCTGTAAAGCAGGAGTTGGGTAGGCGGAGGTTTACCCTGGTGCAGGTGTGCCGCAGCGGTCAGTGGAAGAATCCCTGAGTTTCTCTGTGAATTTCCCATTACGTGGTAGCGCACTCGGAGCTTGCTTGGAAGTTTAGGGGTTTTTTTCGCTGTAAAAAGATGTTTTCTTCCCACGCACAATGCTAATGGACGCTAATGTTTTTGTCACTTTTTATGGAATCAAACTTAAAGTAAGGTCAGTACTTCCACACTTTAAACGCTGCACGCTCATACTCTCTCCCGTACTCGATATATGATCCACTGTTGATCTGCACACAGCTGTTGTCACGACCGTCGCACTTGCTTACGTCACTGTCATGAGACATTCTCGCAAAAAAATCACGGTTTTAGTAACGCAGTAACGCAGCGTTCCTATGGGAAAGTAAAGGTAATCTGATTACCGTTTTTGCAATAGTAATCCCTTACTTTACTCGTTATTTTAAAAAGTAATCGGATTACAGTAACGCGTTACAAGTAACGCGTTACTGCCCATCTCTGGTCAGAACACTGAGGCGACTGCTGAATGTTACAGGTGTTACAGGAGTCACACATCTCCTGTTGTCAGGCCTGAAGGTATCAGGCTGTTGTTCTCCTTTATCTCATAGTTGACAGAAATTATTTTTGGAGTGGCACAAATAATTTGTGTGGCATCAAATTTGATGCAGAACACCTGATTGTTCTGTAAATAGTTTGAAATGTTTATTTAAAAAAATACACCTTGGCTGCATTTAAATAAAATAGCTGCAAAAAACTTTGTTGTTTCCCAAACTGAGTTACTTTTTTGAAGAAGTAACTATATATAATTAATTGCCCAACATTGGTCTTTATATACTGTATATTGCAGACAGAGAGTTACAGGACTCTCTCCCAGACCACAGACTCATAATACAAGTCAGAAAAAGAAAGAAAAAGAAAGTTGTTTTGTCAAAATTGGAGTTCAAGTTATTTTTACTTCCAATAGTGTTAACATACTACACAGGTCAATGACTACATTTTTGTTTTACATTTTCATTGTAAGTGGCCTAAAGCAGTTAATTAAAAGTAGTCAAACATAAATGTAAATGCTGTAATTTGATTATCTTAATAAACCATGAAACTTGGATAGATTCGATGCTGGCGTGACCACAGTGCACACGTCTGCTGTCGCTCACAGTGGTCCAAGGGATCGCTCAGAGAGTTTGTGTGTTCGCTCAGACACATGGAAAATTGGAGGGAACATTGCTTCTAAGGCTTTGGAACGCCATCAAACCACAGTAAGAGCCATGATCTACAAATGGAGAAAACTTTGCACATTGGTGAACCTTCCCAGGATTGGCTGATCTACCAAAATAACTCCAAGAACGCATCAACGGTTCATCCATGAGGTCGCAAAAGAACCCAGAACTGCAGACCTCACTTGCTTTAGTAAAAGTCAGTGTTCGTGATTCAAAAGTAAGAAAGAAACTGGCGTCCATGAGAGAGTTGGTGTTTCAGTTCAGCCTGTTGTTGCTGTGGATACCCCGGTACTTGAACTCCTCCACCACATCAACATCCTGTCCCAGGAAAGACATGGGCCGTTTAGCCATCCTTTTCCTTCTCAAGTTGATCACCATCGTTCTAAACTTTTCCACTTTTAGAAGCAGGTGATTCCTTCAAGGTTCACTCTGTAAAATCAGACTAGACTTCTGTATTCCTCCCCCTGTCCATCACGTATACATCCAACCAGTGCAGAATTAAAAGTATTTCTGTAGGCGGCACAATCTGGAGTTGTACTCTAGTCTGAGGTGTACAAGGTTTTTTTTAAAGTGCAAAATCTGTAATTTCCTTACTAAAATGCACCCTTAAAACAACCAGCTATTGTCTAACACTGATCTACCTTTTTGCTAGCTTCTAAAACTTTATGCTTTGCATTAGCATTAATTATCAGCACATGAAACAAAAGTCTTGGCCCAAATATCCATTGGCTCCACCAGAAGCCCCAAAGTATTGACCGTTAGGCATAAGATGCCTCTGGGGATCACGGATTATTAAGATGCCAGATCATTCATTTTAAATGAGTTGAACAAAGCAGTGTGCCACCTCCAGCTAATTTATAGTGTGCAGATGTCATCTTCTCACATGCCTTCCCTTTCTACTCTTTCCATCCACAGCTCAACCTCTCATTCTCCTCATAGCTCTTCATCATTTATAAAGCAGTGGGATGCCTGATGCAGGCCTTCATGTAACGGATTCCAGTGTAGTGTGAAATTTGGACTTTGGGTTTAGACTAGCAGCTTCAGAACATGTATTTGAACTGAAGAAACAATAACGCCCAGTCTAGCTTAATGATACGACTAAATCCTGTTGGCATAGGTTACTTTAGTTATATCTAGTAATTAAGCTCTAGTGCTAATCACAGAAATGAATACTATGTTACTGACATAAGTGGGAAACATCTGATTCTCTGCTCCATAGAAAGTTGAGAGATTAAAGGTCAGGTTAACTTGTGGATCGATGCTCTACGACTGGTCTTCAATGTCTTGCTCTAATGAAGAGTGCAGAAGACAGACAACTAGATCATTGTAAAATAATTTTGATAAGAGTGTTGTCAGTTACCTTGGGATGAGCTGGGTAAATTATAACATAAGAGAAAATGGAAATGTGCTCATCAGTTCAGTAATCCCTAAGCTGTAGTTTCA
The DNA here is from genome assembly GCF_041146795.1 of Maylandia zebra. NCBI lineage: Eukaryota > Metazoa > Chordata > Actinopteri > Cichliformes > Cichlidae > Maylandia > Maylandia zebra. The sequence continues at coordinate 29,600,714 of NC_135184.1, read as the reverse complement.
GTTACATTGATTAATAAAGGCAGGAGTAGTGTGTGCATTTTTCAGATTTCATTTGACTTTATTAAGGCAGTACATTGAGAAATCTTGCAGAAAAAGAGTTGATATACTGCTCAGAAACCATTTATCTCCAAGAAACCTGAGAAATATGATGAGTGATGAATTGGTAAAAAAGAATTGGAGCATTTTACAGTAAATCATCACCATTTTCTCCACACAGGAAAGTGTCACCCATCAACTGGCGCTAAAAGGAAGGGAAAGTGAAGATGTCAGGTGTCAGAACACCAGTGTGAATCTTACTGTGCAAAAGAAGCTCATAATCCACTGCTCACAAATTGTTATGAGGTTGAGTGCTGAGGCAAGCAGAAGCACAGTGACTTTATGAGTGAGATGGGAAAGGGGGGGTTGGATGTCAGTAATATGGTCTATATGAAGCTCCTGTTCTCCAGCTAATTCTTGAATATAGGACATATTAATTTAAATAAAGTTTACAGAATTATTGCCATTTTTTAAAATCTGTCCTTAGAAGGAGAATTTTCAGACATGACATTTTGCCTGCTGCAGTAGAGGGGCAGAGGCTGGCTGGCTGGCTGGATAAATAGACATGTTTTCCCAGTGTCAGGCAGGGAGACAGCGCTCTGTGACACAGGTCCCCAGCAGATGTCACTCACTCATTAGTGAATAATGTGTGAGACCAACCAGCCACAAGCAACCCTCAGTGGGCCTTGATACAAGTTTAAGACCATGTAGTAAACATGTTGCCTCCCACCTTACTGAAATTAACAGTACCTAAATTCACTTCTGCTGACTGGTCAGGTCACTGCAAGATAATCTTCAGCACTTCAGGTAAAGGCTGCTGAAGATCATATTTCTGCTTTAGCGTACCACAAAATAAAGACGGGAAAGCGACTGACAAGGGGAGGAAATACCGAGTTTTTAACCCGCGTCACTGTCTGGAATTAACGCGTGGGGTGATGTATTATTTACCCACTATGAGCCACAGTGCAACCTCTAGTTAACCCCTGATGTTCATGTCCTGCTCTGCCTGCCCTTGTTTACGTGTGACGGGTTTCACCTTGACCAGTGTCAAAAAACACTACATGAATGTGTCAAACAGGAAGCTGACATTAGCTCACCATCATGCTATTTCCCATGACTGTAGTGAGCTGTTAACAAGCTGAATAATGCAGTCTGACAGGGGCTGGGCAGATAGGGTGGAGAAAGGGAGGAAATCAGGAGGAGGATGGGCAGGGAACAGGCAGTGAGCAGGGCAAAGTAGAGGAAGAAGAGGGAGCTGAATGGAGAGTTTGAGCCCTGGGTGAGGTTACAGTGGGACACAGGTGTTGTAAACATCCTGTGAGGTACTCAGTCTCTGTTTCTTTATCAACATCAAACAACTGGACAGTAGAGCAACAGTGAACAATGCTGATTCACTCATCTTATGATGCAGCTGCGTCACACAATATGTGGAAATCACGTTTTTTGTGGATATATATAACTATGCACCACTTGTAAAGCAAACTACTCTCGTCTAGTTAAGGGCTTGGACACAAACATTACAAGTGTTTGCCAAATAAACATTTATTTCTTGCATCACATCTCTTACCCGGTTGGTTTTATTGAATGCAATCTTTTGACATCTTGCAGTTTGATTATTGTGAACTGATCTCTGGGTGGGGAGTTGGTAATATCTGGTTAGCATTTACTTAAATAGTGGAAAGAGTTGTTTGCATCCCCCCAACTTCCTTTGTTGTGTTTATAGGCCTTGGTCTTGGTCTTGTACTCTATATGTTAGTTCTCCATGTTCCTGTTTCTTCCCCATTCAAATGATATATTAAATTAACAAGCAGATTTGCAAGGACTCTCCTAATTACTAATCAGTACTTCTTAGACTTGTTTTTCAGTTTAACTCACATGCTGCCATATGAATTTTTGTTGTTGTTTTTGTTGTATTTTTGTTTGTTGTGAATCTTTTGCTTTAAGTCTTATACCAGCCTTTTTATTATCATTCGACAGTGTGTGCTTTGGAGAATGGAACACATGTTTACTTCTTTGTTGTTGTGTGACGTACATGTATATTTTTGGATTGTTACAATGTAACACAGTAAGTGCATGTAATATCCTCATTTGAATGAACTTTCAGGGTCTTTGTCTATAAGTCATCTACAATAACACAAGGATGTGTGTTCAGTGCAGATGCACAAATGGTAAAGGTCGAAGATGTATTGTGTAAATCTGTGGTAAACACCTCTGTCATGTTTTCTTGGGGCATGAATCCATGTGGCTCAGTGGGCAGGAAGTAGCAGAGTCAGAAACAGGAAACAGGAAGTTATTAGCCAGGATGATCTGAACACACTGGGCTGTGGAGTACATTAAGAGAGCAACAGTGTACACACACACACACACACACACACACACACGCACATTTACTGCACCTGGCATTATGGTGTGCAAAATAAGGAAGAGGAAGACTGTAGAGATAGGCAGATGTCTGAGGCCAGACTATACTGTCTTTATGTGTGTGTTGTGTGTGTGTGTGTCACTGTTCCAACACCTGCAGCATCACAGCCAGTCATCACAACACAGCACTTCCTGAAAACACTGTGAGACTCAGGTAAACCTCCAACGTAAAGGAAATAAAGGAAGCACCTGAACAAAGGAAAGAACAGTCTGTTGACAGCGTGTCGTTCAATTTTCCTAGCATAACTCGCAAAACTAAACTGTCTTTGGAGGTTAGATAAAATCAATAAATATGAAATTCCAAACAAATGAACATTTCCTTTGTGTTAATATATATGAAACAATGAAATTCTGCATGTAACATGGATTTAAGTGCTCTTTGTATTAATTTAAAAGCAGAATTTATCATTCGTGCTTGTGACAATTCAGCTGTTGCTGTTCAGCCTAATAATATCAAGATATATTTTGTGGTTTATTTTGCTCAACACTGTGTGGTAACCTCATCCTACTAAGTTAAGTAATTTTAGTTATAAGTGCAGTGTTTTATTGTCCTAAGTGCACCCTGCGTGAATGACCTAAGAAACCAGGAACTTCAAGGCCAACAAAAAGAAGAAGTGACCTCATTAGGGCTGTTCAGGATATAGGATGTAAGTCAAGTTATATGAAATAAACTCTATAATGTTTTGATTGGCTGATGCACAATCTGGCTAGCTGGTTGGCTAAGTTGTCCGTTTTTCTACATGCCTGGATGCCTACTGAGCACTTGTGACAGTATTGTTGCATGAGGAGTGTTTGACTTCAGAATTACTGGCTGAGCAGAATACTGTATGTTCTCACTTTCTTTATATAGAGCTCTATCAGGCAGCTGCTTCCCCAGACTGGAAGACAGGAAAGTAGGGTCACAATGAACTGGCAGTGTGTGTGTGTTTGTATGTGTGTGTGCGTGTGTGTGTTTGTGTTTGTCCCAAGTAGGGATAGCTGCCAACAGCCACCTGTGTCCTCTGGCTTTGCCTTGTTATCTGTGTGCTAGCTTCCTCTGGCTTCCTGTGGACACGTGTCTGCTTGACTGGACAGCATGACTGGAGACACCACAGGGATTCCTCAGTTTGACACAGCACAGTTTGCTTTAGGTGAAAGCTGTTTAATCTGAGAAAGACTCACCATATCTCTTTATTTTGAGTAAATCATTCTCTTTCCCTCCTAGTTAACTTATTTACCTCCATATTTGTTTTCCTATTCTCCAGTTTTGCTCCTTTCATTTATTTCTTTGGTCCTTCCCACCTAGAAGCAAGAATAGCTAAATTTCTTGTGAAATAGGGTTTTCCCAATTAAACTACAAAAACTTCTGAAAAGCTTGACCCTTTCTTTTAACTCCAACATGAGGAGAGGACACCGAAACGATCGAAACTCAGACCTTGAGAGTGGGTGTCATGAATAGTCCTTCTCTCTCCTTTTTCTCTCCTCTCTGCCATTTTTCCATCCATCCCCTCTAATCCTGATGGTGTTAATTGAAAGTCAGGAGAGGGCACTCTTGCGGTTTCATTATTAATTTAACACTCAGGGTAACTTAAAGTGCAATTTTCACCCACATGTGGAACAGAAAAATCAATGGCCACAACAGCACCGAGCATCAAGGTTGATTACTGATGCGCAGGCAGAGACAGACGAGACACCAGCTACTTGAAGAGCAAGAGTGACGCGTGTGTTGGGTGTCTGGGTGGTTTTTGCTAAGTGTTTCAGATGTGTCAACCCTGTTTTGACACCTCTTTCTGTAACACAAAGCAGTGGGTAAACACAAAGACCTTATCAGCTGATTAAAAATGACACCCGATGGAGGTGCACTCATGTGTAGTCATTCCTTCTTGTGTACGGATCGCGCATGGCTGTGTGTGCATTTACCCAATGTTTAATTGCACACATACATGACTCTGTGTCTTATTACCTCCAAATGCACACTGGTCTCCTCTGTGCTGCGAATTAAATGGGGGAAATAAAGGTATATTGCTCAGTAATGCAACCTGTCCAGTGAGTTGAGAGATGAACAGCTTGCCCTTTGCGCTGAGCGGAGTCACAGAAGATTTAGAGCAAGCAGATGGAAAATTCTAATATGTTAGCCTAACCCTGAATGGCTAGGAGCTAATTTATTTCAAACCCTGCGCAAGAATTATAGTTTCTCCTCAGCACTTCCCCATCTTCCACCCACACACAGCACTCATCCTCTTCAATTTCAAACACAAGTAAGGAAATTAACAAAGTACCCACAGAGAGACAGGACTTCAATGTAAAAAAAAAGTGTACAACCCATAACAAAGCAGATTGTACACTTTATCTGCTCATGGACATCAAAAATTAACTCAGTTTAATGCAGCAATTAACTGCAAGAATGCCACAGTCAGGTGATATAAAAACAGAGTAGAAAAGAAATAAAAATGACAATTTATTGATAGTAGATGCACTGCCAGGAACATTACTCGTCCCATCCTCAAATGATGTATGCCTTTGCTTTATTTTAAGCAATTTCAAGTGCTTTGCACGTTAATTCGGTTATTCTAATTTATGACCAGGGCATTATGCAGCTGATACTGAATTACTTCTTGATTGAGGATCACTAATAGCACCCCCCCCCCCCCCCCCCCCCCCCCTTCTATTGCCCACTTGCTTTCAAATCCTGCTGCATGTAAACTCTGCATGAACAAGTCTTTTCTGCAATAGGTAAATGGTAATACGGCCCACGCTTGGGGCCAGAAGGACACAAACACAGGCAAGAACACGTTCAAAGAAGAAATTATCCTGTTAATTAAGACAACCCACGTTCATGCCAAGATGCACACATACCCAGCTTTGTCCCCTCCCTTCATTTGCATCTAGCAGGATGAGGTATTTCAGTGTGATCACCCTGAAGTGGACACGTCTGTCTTGATAAACACTTTATGCAGATGAGCTTCCACTTGTTTTCCCTTTCTTAAGAGAGGGAGCGAGAAAGGGAGAAATAATACCTCTCTAATTGACCCATTTGGCTGCTTCTCTGCCCACAGGAGGAGGCCTCGGCTTTTAATGTTTGATCGGCCTAATTTCCCCAACACATCATTAGTGGCCATCTTCAGCACCGACTCTTAATAACCTCTTTATGAGGCGAATGGATGGCGTTAAAAGTCTTTGTCTCTCTCATCTCTCTCATTCCTCTCCCCAGGTCCCGGACCCTCCTCGTCCTCCTAATTAAGTCAGATGTTTCAAAATATGGTAATGGGGCCTGAACTTGTTTGAATTGAATAAGCAAGCATCTCCTGGACTCTTCTGTCATTTACATAATTTCATTATCAGGTAAAACACACTAATTGTTGAGTGTGTGTGTGTTTGTGTGAGGAAGTACATATGCAGGGTGAGCCAGCAGTTCTTTGGCAGAAATGCAGCACTAATTACAAAGCGAATGGCAGCACTCCAGAGCCAGGGTGTGTAAAAGCAACAAGCCATTTACACAGAGGCTAATAGATTCCTGAGCACCAGCCTGGCCATTCCAACAGTGTAGGGCAACATTTTTAGAGCAAAGCTGATGTTTTATTACACATTGTATCCTAATAACAGGCCGGTGCTTCCAGTCTAATGTGCAGACAACCAAGCCAATTCATTCTCATTCATTTGTTCATATGTTTTGGTGACAATAATCAGCTTCATAACCTATTTGTGAAATAGCTACAATCAAAGACGTACAAAGTAAAGTTAGATTGTTATATTTATTCTCATCAGAGTGCATCTGGCCTTGGTGTTTGACAATCACAGGATCTGTTTATCTTCTATCTTCCCTGTAACAACTTCTACTGGGCAAAGCATGATGTGTCCTTGTAAGGACAAAATAAAATAAAATAATGTTGTGTTTATGGACTTTGGTAAGTTTCCAACTAATGACAACGTGTTGACATCCTGCTTGTTTTTTTTTGTTTGCGTGTGCAAACCATGTGCTTCCTTTGTCGTGTCTCTGCGGTGTTTTTGTCCAGATCACACACAGCTGTGACCGTCTCTCTGTGTCACGCTATCAAACTTCCCGTACAGGCAAAACAACATAATCAGGCTTGCTTTAGACACTCAGCTGATGAGTACTGATGCAGACTTGCTAGGACACAGCTGTACAGAGGAATGATGACACACAAGCAACTTTTCAAGCATAGCAACAATACTAGTTCGGAAACACTTGGTGTAATGTTCAGCTGTGACGCTCTTGACTGTTGTATCGATTATTCCTGTTTATCAACTCATGTCAAGAAAACCTGTAGTTAATGAATTAATTAGTTAGTTGTTAAATGATTTGCAAGTAAAGTGAAATTTTATTTCTGTTGCAGCTTTTGATAAAGTGCTTCACAACAAAATTACCAGAGCATCATAAAAAGATGATGCTCTGGTATCCCCATCTATAGATGGAGCGCAGCCAAATAAACTCTTGATTTAAAGTGCTCTTGCTGAAATCAACTACTTGATTTACTGATCTGTCCTGTTGTTTAAGCATTTTGACTTCCAAGCTCTTTTTGGTAACATTATATGTATATTTTTAATCACCATCAATCAAATAATAAAAACTTTGATCACAGTGTTTCCGTGTGTGTGTGTGTGTGTGTGTGTGTGTGTGTGTGTGTGTGTGTGTGTGTGTGTGTGTGTGTGTGTGTGTGTGTGTGTGTGTGTGTGTGTGTGTGTGAAAACGTTAATGAGAAAACCATGATTCCACCCTTCTCATTAAATCATTTTTCACCTAGTAGTCTGCATCTCCACCTTTGATGACATATACACTTGGGGTTTTTTTAGACCCCCTGGCAACGTCTGGGTGTTATCCCACTCGCTCACATGGAAGTATGTGGATAGCTACATAGTCATCAGAAACCAATCACAGCAGCCTACTCTCTTTATGCCGTATGGCATTTACACCAAATGGTTATTAATTGCCAGACATGGTTAGACTGGGAGGAGCGGGCATTAGCATCAGAGTGGCAGATTGCCATTGAGTCTGCTAAATGTGCAAATACGCTCCGGTTAAATAGCCAGTTTATGACATGAAAGTTGCATTTTTCTTGAACTGCAAAAGAAAATATTTTTATTCCTTATTCAGTTTTTTTACTAAAAGATCCAATATCTTGGAAGACTTAATATATACTGAATTACACAAACTTTATACAAGCTGTTGTATAATTATACAAACTGATATGTCTCAGTTAAGTGTGTTACATACGTTTGCTTGATTCTTTTTTCTTGTTGTGAAAGTCAAATATCAGGATCAATGTAACTCTCATGTTATATATGGAGGTTGAAACAGGAGAAAATTAGTTTAGCTCAACATAAAACCTTAAAGCAGGGGTCCTAGTACCTCTTTCCAAGGTAAACAGAAATTAGTTTGTAGAGTTTGGCTAACCTAACCTAGAGTTTGGCTAGCATTAGGTCAGAGAATGAGCACGTGAATACAGTTTAGTCTTGCTACTGCCATGTTGACTTTTTGTGCTTACATAAATGTATTCCTATATTATATATATATATATATATATATATATATATATATATATATATTAGGGGTGCAACGATACACAAAATTCACGGTTCGGTTCGGTTCGATACTTTGGTGTCACGGTTCGATATTTTTTCGATACAAAAAAATGTTCATGCCTTTTTAATTTGTCATTTATTAAAATTATAAATATATATTTTAACTCAAAAGTACAGTTTTTAAATTTAACCCTAACCCTTGTGCGTGTTTTTTATTTTGACAGCGAATGCGCACCTGCGGACCACTTATGTGCAGCCCTGGTTATTTAGCTCGTCATATTGCAGCCACAGAAATTCTTTTGTCCATGAAACCATAAAGCTGCACTTTCTTTTTGCCTTATAGTCTGATTTGTCATAACTTTTCCGTTTTGTGGTAAGCTTTTCTTTGGCTGTCACTTCTTCACCCTGACCTGTCTTATTTGGCTCAGCAGAACTAAAATATATATCTGTCTGTGAAGGTTCTCAGTCATCCAGGTCATCGTAGTCAAATATATATCCTGCTGCTTTTACACACGCACTCACATAAGCTCAGCGATTCTCTGCGCGATCAACCTCTCACATGTTTAAGCTGCGGGAGATTTCACTTGTCATGTTTGCATAGTAAGCTAACAATTAATAAGACGATGTCAGAGGAATTGGTGCGCAAATTATCATCACTCACAGATCAGTGCTGTCGCTCTCTATACACAGTTCGCATGATTGCAAAGTGAAAGCAAAAAACAAGCGCAAATTCAAACGCGACTTCAATATGTCACATATTGACAGTGGCTCACCGATGCCAATGACATAATTACCCAGCTACATTTCCGAAAGAATGCAAAAGCATTGACATATATTTTTCCTTCCTACAATAGCCCGACGGGCAGGGCAGAGATAGATTTTGGTACCCCGACTGAAAAAATTGCTAGCCCCGGGACGTTGGGCTAGCGATATTGCGAGCCCTGTATCTGATTGAGGAATCACTCATCTTTGGAAAAGAGAGTTTATTACATCTCTTTCTAAAATAAAAGCTATACTATCCGCTTCTTCTGGGGTATATTCTCAGCAGCATATTAAACAGCTGTCTAAATGACTCGGCTAAAGTTAGTAGCATGCTTGTTGTTTTTGTCTTTGCACTAGGATGATGTCGGCATAAATGTGCAGTCATATTCGTTGTGTTCCCACTAGTGCTTTCAGGTTAATCTCGTTGAAATGACCTTAACGCCACAACACGGCAAATCTCCGTTAACGAGCTACCGCCGATCGCTCCGTGCATGGGGCTAGACGGCCAACACGTTAACGAGCTAACTGCGCTAACACACTAGCTCCCACCCATGTAATTGAGCATTGCATGGCACATCCAACATACTGTTTTACTTTAGTCCATGACTCGCTTACCTTCAGGGTCATACGTCACATGAAAACCAAAATAATTCCAAACGCCAGATCTGAATGAGGGTGGGGGAGGTCCATGTTACAAGGAGAGCTTAACTTCTGTCTCGCTAGCTTGCCCTGCGCTCTTCCTTCTGACGATGCTGTCTGTGTTGAGCGCTCAGTGAATCTGCGTTCGACTACTCCGCCTAGGCTGCACTGTCGACCCTAGGCGGAGTAGTCGAACACAGATTCACTGAGCGCTCAACACAGACAGCATCGTCAGAAGGAAAGTTGATAAAATAAATTACAAATTTTGTATTGTTCGATACATATGCGTACCGAACCGAAAGCACTGTATCGAACGGTTCAATATCGATACGAATATCGTTGCACCCCTAATATATATATATATATATATATATATATATATATATATATATATATATATATATATATATATATACTTTCCCAGCAATGTATACTTCTGCTATGGATCTGCACAACATTGTTGCATTATTTCATTCTGAGAGCAGATTCAGTCCTTGTCTCTTGCTCACTGTGTCAGAGTACTTGAACAAACGTGATGCTCTTTCATGTGGAGTAACCAAGAAAGCTGATATTTACACTAAACACAATTTTTTACACCGTGATGATTCGAGCAACAACATGTCCAGGCTCCATTTTTCCTCTCCATCTCGCATATAAAGCAGGTGATTGGCTCTTTCACAGATAAAGTGGGACAGCACTATCTTTGGCATTAAGAAAATCTTCTTAATATGTTTTATAATCAAATGTCCTTCACTGATGTCTGTCTGCTTTATGATGTCTCTGATTGTCAGTTTTGCCTTTAACATTTATAAATAGAAACCAAAGCACTGTGTCTTGACGTGCAGCTTGTCGGATGTTCAAGGTTTTTTGGTGAAACTGTTATTGTTTACTTTTAAGTCATCTTGTTAATACAGTTTTTTAGATTTGCTTAGTCTAAATCCTAAAACCTTTGCAATACATTTTTAAAGCAGAAGGAGTTGATATCTGTTCCTTGGTCTGTTAACTGCTAATGTAAGAATTTTCTGAAATTATTGGAGTGGTTCCTTAAGAGACTGGCACTTCTCAAAAGAAAACTAAGAAGCACTTTCTTTTCCCAAGAAAGTGTTAAGAGGATCCAGCACAAAGTGGCCTTAAATCCAGTGAACAAGTCATTTTGTTCAGTCATTTGCGCTCACTTTCACTTGTCCTCAGTGTAGCCGAATGGCTGCCACTGAAATAAGTTGGAGTAAGGTAGACTACTTCTTCCAAGAAAATTCATTTTGATTTCAAAGTGGAATTACCTTACCACCTTGGCAGCTTTTCTCACTTACTTATATACAATAAGATGGATATTTTTTAAAGTGTGCAATGTACATGCATCCTCTTCCTCCCTAGCTGATTTTTCTGGTCCCCTCTTTCACATAATTCGTGACACCACATAGCTCTTCATCAGGTGCTGGCCGTCAGGGCCTCTTGCACATGCAGACGATTACCTTGTCCCCTGATTGCCATCATACAGGGAGGGAGAGGTTTTTTTCTTACAAATTAGTGGATAAATAGATACCCCACCACACTACCACCATTCACCCCCTCTCCTTTGCCAACTCCGCCCATTCACCCTGTGCCTAATGACGAGGGCTGGGGAGCCGTAATGAAAAACTATACATCACAATCAGCCGGACAGTCCTATTCATGGCTATGCATTATGCTCACTAGTCATAATCATCGCTGCTGTGACAGAAGAGATGTGGAGAGAGGGGAAGGGAGGAGAGAGTACGATAGAAGAACAGGTGATGTGAAATGGTTTGGGATTTAATTGCAAGCTGGAATGAAAGGAGAAAGCGTAGTGGAGAAGTAGAAGAAATGAAACAATCAGGACAGAGAACACGGTGGTCTTTCTGCACTGGCTCTGGGTTTTTTTGTTTTTTGTTTTATCACCCCTGTAATGAATATACTGCACACCAGTGTTGCTGCAGTGAACTGTAGCAGTGTTACCTGTCTGTCTTTTTTCCCTATGATTAGGATGTGATAGTTATATTATGAGATGCTTGGAACCGCAGGCAGCACCAAAAACCCCTGCAAGATTTTGAAGCTATGGTCCAAGGTTAGGAATGTCTTCAACCTAGTAAATTATATCAAATGTCAATATTCAGTGGCAATGCAGGAAGCAGCTTGTTCTTTAAAAAAAGAATGGATTGGTGTGTAATGCATCCCATTCAGACTCAGCTATTATTGCCTATTTTCCCTATAACCAGGTGGTTTAACTGCCTCATTTTAACCATGTCTTACCTTGAGGCCCTTCAGTAGTGCACAATAACAGCCATGTTGCAGGTTCACTGCATGTCATGTTGTACCAGATGAGTCTAATAAAATCCTGATTACAGTTCATGCCTGTGACTGTCCAATATTAGTTTTGAAGGAAGACAGAATAGCCTGCCTACAATGTAAATGAATAACAAAAAACAAAATACAAGCACACATCCAGTGGCCAATTGTAACATCTACTTGTGTACAGTCCTTAAGTGCAGTTTTGTACTTAAGTATTGTTGAGATGTGTTTGAGATGCTGTATATAACAGAAATGAAAGCAGAATGCACTGATTGCAAATTGCTAACTCATAATTTATTCACAATAATAAATAAATAATAAATAGAAAACAAGTTTCAGCTGTAAAGTTGATGGCAGCAAGAAATCTTGAAATAGCTTCCATGATGTGGTACTAAAAACAAACAGCACGAGGAACATTTTGAAGTGAATTATGTTAACTGACAACAGGACATAACATGACTGGGTATAAGAAGAACATCTTAGAGCGGCATAGTTTCTTAGAAGTAAAGCTGGACAGATGTTCACCAATCTGAAAAATGGTCTTCAAATTGTAAGGTAAGACAATGCAATCTACAGAAACTTATTCACAGAGCTAAAGTTTTCCCGTAGACTTCTATCCGATTGTTAAGTGATGACGTGACGAATCCTACTTCCGGGCCTAAAGTAGTCTGCGTTTAATATGGCTTTTCTGTTGTTAACATGTTTAATGTTAACAAGACAAGACTTCTGGCTTTTTTCTTTGTGGACAAATCATCCTTAGCACCTCGGTCACCCCTACAAAGACCTCTTTTGAGTCAGGAAAACCCCTGAAGCTTAAATGGAAAGCTCCAACTCCCCAGTGGAGATACAACAAGCAGGGGGACGGTATGTGTCTTGGTCCAGCTTTTGTGCGAAAAACAAAACTAAAACGAGCAAATATAGACACGGTAACATGGACAGTTTCAGAATAGGCAATCTGAGATTAAGTTTTTCACTGTTATTCTTTGTTTTCTCTCTCAAACAAACGCACCTTCTAACACAGATGTTTTTTTGCAGCTCGTTAACCAGAATAACTCCTCTACATCGGCTTATCCGGCTGCTGCCACATGCTGAGCTACTTCTGCCATCCACCATCCTCAGGACAGTAAATGGTGATGGTGCGTGCCTGTTAGAATATGCAGTCCCAGTGTGTAGGTGTACTTACATGTGTTTGTTGAAGATAGGCGGCAAGCAAACTGGGGGTGAGCAAAAATGGGATTGGCAGAGAAAAAAGAATGACAGACACAAAGTAAGGAAATGGCAGAGGTGTAAGAAGGCACACATACAAACACATTTACCCAGAATCCTTTGAGGGTGCTTTGTATTAGGACAAAGCTGCGTAATAAAAGTAAGATCACATAATCACTTTGACTACAGCGGAAAACCAGACCAGCTAAAATACCCAGGGGACAAATAATAAGGTTCCCCTATCAAACGTGTTGGGACCATCTGCTGCCAGGTGTATGTGTATAAAAGTGTGTCTGTGTATGTGTTAGCAACACAGCAAGCGAGAAAAAAACAAAAAGAAAATGTGGACGCTTTTATATCTCACAGACATATGCAGGCTCATTGCTACAAGCGCACACACCTATCCTCTGTCTGTTTTTATAGAGTGGCCGCTTACAAGCCACCAAATGTCATGGCTGCAGTTAATCCCATACAGCCTGGCTAATGAGACCGTACTTCACACACTCACCTTTGAGGGTCTGTGTGTGCGTTTGCATATTCACTTAGTACGTATATATTAAAACTAGTGACTGCACATGCATGTTTGAGGTGGTGAGTGTACTTGTGTGTGTACGTGGATGGGTGTGTCACCTCTGACCTTGCCTTCACCCACATCTCATTCCATCTCATTAAATATGTATATCTTATCATGCAACCATCTCACAAATGCTTTCTTTCACACACACCTACTCGCTAGTTGTAAGTGCTACCAAATGACAGCGACAGGGTTGTGTATATATATATATATATATATATATATATATATATATATATATACATAGAGAGAGAGAGAGAGGGAGAGAGGGAGAGAGAGAGAGAACTGAACGATTAATGAAAGAGGAACGATAGCAGAAGGGACATAATGACATGTCTTTCTGTTGTCTTTGTATACAAAGAGTCTTGATCGAATCTGACCTAATAAAATGATGTGGTATAGTGATAAAAGACAGCTGCGCTCTCCTATAAAACACTGCATCCTCAGCATTAATTATTGACATGGATGAGGTGCTGCTAGAAGGGTTTACAAGGGGAGAAAACATGACACTGACCACCAGCACAGTTGATCACAGCTGAACACTGGATATACCCAAACTACAGTGGATGTCCACAGGTTTCTTACTAGCCAAGAAGTTGTACTAATCATTGATGGAAATTATCAACGGGTTCTGCACACCGAGTTTTAATAATTTCAACCGTGTGTGTGTGTGTGTTATTCACCTTGCTTGAAAATGGCTCATCTGATCTAACTTGGCGAGACTGATTCCTGGGCGTGGAGTAAATGCAATGTTAAGGTGAAAAGGATTTCATTTTGGGGTCTTTATGGTGTTGCTCTTTTTGCTAAGTATGCTCATAATCAAATGTAAATAAATGTCATATATATACAGTATATGTGTCATATATTGTAAGGTCTTGTACTTTATTTGTAACCTCAGAGGTGATGTAAACAGTAAAAGGTTAAATAACGTTTAACAATAAACATCCCCTGGCTGTGACATCTGCCTTTGATGATGGTAATATGCCTGTGATAGCTGGCATTACATTAATATTAATAAAGTCAGCAGCTCCAGTGTGTTGAGCAAGGATACTTTGGCAATTGGGATTAAACCAACTGTGCAGTTAAACAAGCCCACTTGTACATCGTAATGCTGAAAATGTGAAATTTATTGATAAATATTTATTGTTGGAAATACAATTATTTGTGTCATCCCTCATTAAAATAAATACTCCACTGGACAGAAGTTTGATCCAGGAGTAGAAGCTTCACTCTTTCCCCTTTTTAGTTTTCCATTCCAGTCTACTTCTGATGTTGTTTTCTTTTTATCCTCTTAAACTGAATCTCTAAATTTAGTCTCAGGATTGGACAAATACTGTACAGGTTTGGGTCACAATTAAATATACTAACATCCAGAATGTAGGAAAGTAGATCTGAACTGGAGGGCTATAAGCTTTGAAAAATTCAGCCAAGCTTGACCACTCTGAAAAAATAGGTCTCTCATCCTGTTTATCAAGTTCAAGTTGATCAGATTTTACAAAACACACATGCACCAAGGTGACAGGCAGCAGGGGCAAAGTCACAATCGATGGCCAAACAGGGAGTCAGCTACGGTAAATGTGTGCGTGAACATATTTGTATGTGTGTGTGCCTGCATATGAAAAGCCAAAACAATGGCCCATCAGATTGAAACTGACTTCACCTTGTATCTTTTGGCCCCGGCTTGTGACAATAGATTGGACAGGAAATCCAATGGCAAGCTGAAAGACAAGGAGAGCAGAAGAGGGGGATGGAAAAGCAGAAGGAAAATAGATTGTCAGCGTGCTCGATGTGTAGGTGCGTGTGAACATTTATATTACTGCATCTTCCTAATATATGCATGTGTTAGGATTTACGTGTTTTAATGTGTATTCGATAAAACTGTATTGACTTTAAATATTTGGCATGGTTTCAGGTGCAGGTGCTCTGACGTGTTAGTGAGTGAACATGAATGTGTGTGGGTGTGCTTGTGTGGCGGATGACCTGGCCCATTTTAATCTGTGGCAGAGAGAAGATGTGGTGAAAACCATTATCATCGTCTCCCTGTCGCTGATAACAGCCCACTAATCTGTTTGCTGGAGGTATTGAACAAATGCATTTGTGCCACGGATGGACAGGGAGAGAGGGGATGAATGGAGAGATGGGAGAAGGTGTGTGTGTGTGTGTGTGTGTGTGTGTGTGTGTGTGTGTGTGTGTGTGTGTGTGTGTGTGTGTGTGTGTGTGTGTACAAGCAGGGGGTGGTCAGAGCGGTGCTGATGAAAAATGAGAGGATGAGGAGGTTGGGAAAACTTCCCCGACAGCAGTAGCCTCCCTGTGACAACAAGGAAAGAGAGAGATGAGGAAACGGAATGAGCGAGAGGTAAAGACAATGTGGGAAGATGGAGGAAACAAATTGGGGTAATGACAGAGACGGATGAAAAGAAATGAGAAGGAGAAAGACTGGATGAAAAAAGGGAAACAGCAAAGGGAGAGGCGAGAAAAAAAAATCAATGGCACGAGAGTGTCTTGTGATAAGGAATGAGACAAAAAACAGTTCATTGACATTGGAGATGTTGGACCGAGAAGCAGATCATGTGGTGACTTAACCCTGACATAAACTAAAGTTGTTTATTTTTTTGTCTGCCTTAAGACATACACTATTCTGTTAGTCCATCAGTGGTTTAGAACAGCAGTCCCCAACCCCCGGGCCTCGGACCGGTACCGGTCCGTGAGTCGTTTGGTACCGGGCCGCGAGAGTTGAGGCTTAGGTGTGAAATGTATGGTTTTCAGGGTTTTTATCGGTTTTCAACGTTATTTTGTTATCGTTTTTATCGTTAACTCGGTTTTCCTGGGTCTTTTCACATGTGTTATGAATAAATCTTCTTTTTTTCGGTACCGGTACTAGTTTTATTTTGTTGTATATATCCGCGACACCTTAAAGGCCGGTCCGTGAAAATATTGTCGGGCATAAGCCCGTCCGTGGCGCAAAAAAGGTTGGGGACCGCTGGTTTAGAGTACCGCTGGATACTACAAACGTGTCATAATCACCCCCTCTGTGTTTGCACTATCCAACATTAGCTTGACATAAGAAAGTTGTCGAGAAGGTTTCAAAGCAAATGTATTTGGCAGGAGTTCACAAGCACACTCTCTGTTTTCAGATACAAATGGATTAACAACCAATAGGACATAATTAGAGTGTAAGGAGTGTAAGGTTGTGCCTCTAAACGTACTGTAGTCTTGTGCTGTCGCCCCTAGAAGGTGGTGCTGGGTTAGACAGATGGTTAGGGGCTGGCAGTAGTAGTTAACCTGAGTTCAGATACCCTCTCCTATGAAATGCTGAAGATTGTTAAGGTGTAAAAGAAAAGAATAGGTAGGCCAGAAAGGGGTTGTAACTCCCTGAGTACCATGTCAAACACAAGGAGAGACATGCCTGATTTATACCGCATCCTTTCAAACCGTCACCATCATCAATGTCTGTCTTTCGAATCTGTCATATTGTCACAATCTTTTTTATTTGGGGGGGTTGTTTTCTTCAGTTTCCAACCTGTCTTAGTCTTTCTGTGTAAGTGTCTCTCACTGTCTTGTGTGTCATCTCTTCACCTCCACTATCACTTCTCTCCCTCCTGCTCTGCTGAGGCCCTGGGGCACCATCTGCCTGCTCCAGCTAACCCTTGTATAAGTTTTCCAATTGCAATTCCTGCTGGATTATGGCATGGTGGTGAAGAGAGGACATTTCCTCTCTGATTATATATTTGATTCAATGGCTTGATTATTGGAGCAATATCTCTGTGTGTGTGTGTGTGTGTGTGTGTGTGTGTGTGTGTGTGTGTGTGTGTGTGTGTGTGTGTGTGTGGATGGAGAGGAGGATGATGCTGAGTGGGGACAGAGACCTTGACCTCACCCAGGGGACATGGACATCCCTGTGCTTTCTCTCTAGATGTCCACACACACAAATCGAGACTTGCAAACGTGCAAACAGATACATACATGTGTTCTATCCCCCAGAATCCCTGCTTGCAAATTGCTGTCGTTACACACACACACACACACACACACGCACACAGATTTATACACACAGCCCTCTTCATCCTCTAGCCCTGAGGTTAGGGGCTGTAGATGGCAGACATGGAGATTGGTTTTTAGTTAAATGTCAGTGGAGGTGAAAGTACTGCCCAAAGGCACTTGTGTGTATGTATGTGTGTGTGTCACCATCTCTCTTTCTCTCAGTTTCTCTCTCTTCCATGGTGCCCATCTTTTGCATCAGTTTCTGTCTTTCTCTTTGTCTTTCTTTGTCTCTTTTGTTGTTTGTGAAAAACTTTGGGCACCTCTTACAATTTTTTTTCTGACTCTTGTCTGGCCTTCCATAAAATATGGTATTTTGGGTCACTTGTACGGATGCCCTAAACCATACCCTGCATGTAAGGGATATAATGTACTTATGCAGGCTAAAGTTTGCACAGAAAGAGACTGGGGTAGATTGATGGGTGACAATACACTGTACCTAATAGGCTGACCAATAATCAACATTTCTCTGAACTAACTGTTCCTAAGCCACGTCTGTCATTTTAACTAAGAAAACTGAAGTCATGTATTTTAATCCATCGAGAATGTTTCCCCAGTTTTAGAATTGTTACCCCATCTTTTCTTATTCTCTCCTCTACTGATAACCTCAAAGACTTTCAACCTTGTGTAAAGTGCCATTTGGGCTTGTTCAGTCACATGTAAGCTCATGAACACAAATGTCTCGAGATAACAGTGAGACAGGCCTTAATTTTACTCTTTTTCTTTTTTTCTTCTTTTTATACTATTATTGACAATTGCTATTGGTATAAAAATTTAGATTACCACAGCTTACATTTATTAGGCAAATTGTTGTGGAATATTTGAAAGTCAGTTGACCAGGCAGTTACGTTGCAATGGCATGCTGCTGAACGAACAGCTGGCTGCCAAGTGTGTGGCACAGCTTGCATGGGTGACTTCCAGCTGGTGCATCTCATGAGCACCGATCCAAAAGATGCTGTGCATCTGGTGCACAGCCGTGACCCGCTTGGCCTTTTCATTGTTAGCGAATATAAACCAAAGACGAGTTAGAGAAATTTGACTCATGTCATCATCAGTTTGTTCCCACCAACTGAGATTTGACAGCTGGATCATGCCAAAGCTGGGCATGAAAATGGCTTCAGAAACTTGGCTTCCTGACCAGAGTGAATATTTGAATACTTGTGTGTGTTTGTTCCAGTGTGTGTGGCCTGTCCTGTTTAAACCCAGATGTGTCAGTCAGCTTCGGGTGGCAGTTGTCAAACTGGTATTTCCAGCAGCAGAGCTGGAGGCTTCTCTGACACACACACAGAGACACACACAGATCATGTCTCGAAGGGCTGTTATTGTTCTAATGTGGCCCGTACGTTGTCTGTCCACCAATCTGATCATACGGACCACTAAACCACAACACTGCCCCTAACTGTGCACGTGTTGACTGCATGCTCGCTGACTGACAGCTGTCACAAAGCCTGAGAAGCAGTAGACCATATGCACTGTGAATTTATGCGTGTATGTGTGTCAATGTAGATACTGTATAGACAGAAGAAAAGGTCACTGTCTGTGAGCTGTTTGACTGTCAGCTGCACTGGGCTGATGTCGCACACATATAGAGGGTGGTGATCGCAGCAGATGGTGGTTGTTAAACTGGGATCATACATACACATGCTCACATCTGCTGGGGGAGACACACACATCACTGCCAGAGTTTCACTAGGCTCCCCAAAATCCATCATCCCTACTGGCAATAGTGATGGCTGTGTTGGTTCACAATGGAAGCAAAATAACTTACCAGCTGTGCATTTAAAATATATTTTGTTTGAAGTTCCTAAGAAGAATTAACAGATTTCAAAAAACTGTCAGCATCATTTCAAAATAATATTTGTAGTATTGGAAATTACTTACTTTGTTTGGCCTATACTAATAGACTATAGACTATTACTCCAACACTACATGACACACAAAACCAAATTTTAAGTTGTGCAAGGGCAGATAATTAATTCATACATTTGTAACTTACCAGAGACATATATTTAGCCAATTTGTTTGGTACTGAGTGCTTTTAATTCTTTTTTTAGGTGGTGCACGAAGTATAAATCTTTAAGTTTTGAAATAGGTTTCTCGAGTTATTCCTTCCTTGCTGTTGGAGATGATAGCAAACAAGAAATGACTTAAATACTTATGCATGCGGTCCACTTGATGAGATCACCACATCATATTTAAAAGGGTTTGAAATGTCACAGTCTCTGTAAATATTCAACCACTGAAGTGCTGTAAAATGAGTAAAATGAGGAGAGGGATTTTATTGTTATCTCACGTTCTCGGCTCTGTTTCGCTTACCATACTGTGCAACGTCCATTTGAACCAAAGCACCACAGGAGCTGACAGAGCAGCCAAGGCAACAAATGAGCCAATTTGGAGACACAAATGCCCTGGCATAATACTTTCCCATAGTTAAAGCCTACAACAATACACAGAGGCAGAGAGTAATTGTGACATTAGTGGTTTGGAGTGTATCCCTGTAGACCAATATCCCGTCTGTCAGCATATGCATGTGTGCGTTGCCGCAGTGAGTAAGTCAGACAGTTAATGCACAAAAGGAAATGCCCGTAACTCTTGGAAATCCTCACAACTGGTGTTGTTGCACATGAAGATGTGCATAAATAAATAATGAACTACTCATTAGCTGTCACTCACTGGAGAGGTACAGTCATTAAGGGCAGTGTTGATTCATTTCACTACTTATAGATTGCACTATTAGGACTGTTTCTACTGATTTCCAGCTCCCATTAAATTAAAATACTAATTCATAAATCATCTTGTTTTAAAAAACAAAACAACAAAAAACCAAAACATTCTATTCACACTGTCATTAATGTGTACTGCTGCGATTTTGACACTTTTTTTTTTACATTAAATTCAAGTATATTTCAAATGTGTAGGTTTTTATTATATTATGCATCATATTTTTACCTCTGGTGCCTGTTGTATTTCATGTATTGAAAAATTTGTAGTGGTGTGAGCATGTGCTCAGAGCACAGACTGATCAAATCTGAAGTTCAGAGATTTGTGCCTTAAATATCTCTTTCACTTTGATTTTACTAACCTGGCAGATTGTTTGAAGAGATTTAACACCAGTGACCAACCCACGCAACCCAAAAAAACAAACTGATTTAGATCTCCTGTCTTGATTCTTAACCATGAACAGGTTACATGATTTACATGAAGCTTTTTGACACAATTTTTGTCATTTCTGTAAAGCACCACAAAAGATTCAGAACCAAACAATCAGTATGTGAAATTCAGACTTCGAGCTTTATCTCAAGTGGTTATTAACAAAAATATCACATTATAGGTTCAGTAATTGTAGCCATTTTATACATAATTTAAACTTTTGGAGCTTTAGAAGTAATTGGACTTGACTGAAAGACAGTTTCATGGTCAGTTGAGGCCTCATCCCTTATTTTTCCATGACAGATGAAGCAGATGGAGCTCTCCAAAAGTTGATTCTGTTCATCTGGACGTAGCGTTTTGTGGGAGAAACGTTTCGTCACTCATCCAAGTGACTTCTTCAGTCTCAGCTGACTGCAGGTTTCCCCAATCTTATAAACAGTACATTTGCATAAAGATGGAGGATCTGGAGTTGATTTCAAGGGTTGAACTTGTTGAACTTTCATAGCTTTTTACTAGAACTCTCAATATCAGGTCCACATGGATGTTGAGACTATTGTAGGATGCCATAACGGAAATGAAAAATGAATAAAGCCTATGACAGAAATTGCAAAGTGGTCAGATCAGCAATCTGGTACATTTTTAAAAAGAAGGAATGCACTGGCCAGTTTAGCAACACCAAAAGCCCTGGTAAACCACAGAAGACAACTAAAGTGCACGATCGCAGAATTTTTTCCTAGAAATTCAAAAATGATATTGTATTATTTTTTTTCATGAATTTGAATTTTCATCAAAATAAAATCAAGAGGATTGCAGAATACACCAATCAATATGTATGTAAAGCTCCATTGGAAAAAGCTCTAACGAATGTGAGATTTCTCCGGATGTATGTGTTTCACCTGTAGCCTATCCCAGTTTCTGTAGTACAAGAGTCAGATTATATCACATAAACAGACAGCCATTCACACTCACAATCACACCTACAGCCAACCTACAAGGCATGTCTATGGGCAGTGGCAGACAGCTGGAGTACCTGGAGAGAACTCAAGGAAAAACAGGGAGAACGTTCCTGAACCAACCAGGACCTTCTTAATGTGAGGCAACAGTGAAAGCAACACTTTTCTACTCAGAGCACTCAGAGTTCTGTTTATGAGTTAGAATCACTGATTCACAACTTTATACTTTATACTTTATTATGTGCTTTAAATGCTTTCTAATTGGGAAGCTTGCACTAACACTCCAATGTATGTATCATGAGTAGTTAAGGGCTCAGTATCATACCCCAAGGATGCAGATTGAGAGTAGACAGACTGGAGCTAAACTTCTAAAAGGCGCTGTGAGATTAGGTATTCATACAATAATTTTAAGCTATTTATGACATTTTAAAATGGTAATCACAAGGAAATACCCCTAAAAAATTAACTCCTAACTAAGAAACCAGATACTTTGACGTTGAAGAAACGGAGGGAAACTGAGACATTCTTAAATCTCAGCAACCACCTGAATAAAGTCCAAACCTGAGTACAAAGTTCAACCTGAATAAAACCCTACTGTCCCTTAAAATGTCCTATTGTCCAAACCTAGCAACCCTTACACACATGCTCCTACCACCATGGCGTTTGCCTGATAAATGGCCATCCCCTGTGCCTATAAACAGCAACCACTTTCTCATACACACACTCACCCACACACACAGAAGGAGCTCGGCGCTCCATTCTAGCCCACTAATTCCTATTCATTTAAAACAGTCACCAGGGCACGGTGTAGCCTAGCTCGGCCCCAGACACCAGCCATTCATTATTCAGCTGCTCGCTTTATGAATGGCTTACAGGTGGATGCTACAACAGCAACAGAGAAACACTGCTCATAAATCAAAACACACACACACACTTACACACGTTCTCTTTTTTAAAGACTACAGAGCCTGAAGATAGAGGGCCTACGTGTTTGTTCATGAACGGGAGTGCGCAGCGTCGTCAATTTCCCTCTGTGCACTTTCTCTTGGTGCTGTTTAATTAGTAATGAGAACAAATATTTGTTTGTTCCAAAACTAAGAAAGGAAGGGGAAGTAAGAGAAAGAGCAAGCGAGAGGGAAAGGGGGGGGAGAGAGAACGGCTAGAATAAATGAGTTTCCCCACGCTTTCTGTCACAAACAAGCTGTCTAACTGTTGTTTCCTCTCCACAGGCAGCCAGTGACAGAGATGGCCACTATACTAAGTGTGCGTGTGCAATCCAACAGGAAAGCACAGGGCAGCTGTTTAACATAGTCAGTGATATAACTAATAGATCACACAGTGTTACATTTGTCAATGTGACACTTTCTCCTATATTGAGTTACACTCCAGGGCTTTCTGTGTTCCTATTCCTCCCTCGCTGTATTCTTCTTCTTCTCCTCTTCCCTTGCTCTCTCACTCCCTTTCTGTCTGTCTCTACTATTACTAACCTCAGCCATCTTTCTCAGTTTCTCTCTGCAAATTATGACTGAAACTACATACAGCAAGGGAGATCAGCCTACCAGAACAATGCACTGGTCTGGTCAAGGTGTTGACAACATTCTCACCCACAAACCATGATGGATTACAAGATAGCTCGTGTGTGCTCTGAGAGTTTCGCCGTGCTGTACTTCAGAGTCCACTCCAGTGCTCTTTCTGCAGAACTGTAATATGCTACCTAAATGTACTTTGTTGAGCAGTATTTTGTTATTTATTTTTCGCTTTCTAAAGTTCAAAATAGCAATATGCAGTATCTGAGGGTTGCATAACTCTAAAATGAGACATCTCCTGTGACTCGGACAAGATTTGGATGATAAAGTTACTTTCTAAAGAAGCAGGAGTAATGTTTGCAGGTGCTACATCACTTAGTAATGTCTTAGTGAAACATGTAAATAAAAGTAAATAATAATCTTAACATGGAAACACTAAGTAAAGTTTAGAGCAAATAAAGAACACAGTCTTTAGTCAGTGCCAGTCATTCATAGTAGTCCCTAACCCTGCCTCTGTGGGTGTTGTGGATTCCCTGCTTGCAGGTTTCAGTAACAGAGAAGAGCACTGGGTTAAAAAACAATCTGCCAGATTTGAAGTTATACGGCAGATTAAGTGAATGACATATTTTATTTTAGTTTGCTTTTAACAAACCTGCGTTCTACAAAGCAAAACACATCAGCAATGGAAGAAACAGTAGAGAAAAAATCAATTTCCTGCGTGTTTGTGTCTGTGGAAAGGACCACAGTACTTACAGAAACAAGCATAGTTGCTGTCAGCTCAAGAAAAAGAGTTGCTGGCTCGTGAGGCTCTTTTTCTATAGCTGATTTCACCTGGGGTCACTCTGCACTGCAGCGCCAATGCTTTGCTTCAAACTCTGAGTGCACGCTTCAAAAAGGAAAAGTGTTTTTTACCATGTTGTCGCTCATTCAGCTGAGTGCTAAAGTTTGCTCCAAGAAACATGAAACCATGTTCACCTTGTGTAGCACCAAGTGTGCTACACAAGGGTGTGTAAAGTATGTGAAAGAGACCGAGTGTGTACAAGAGCTCATGAAGGCCCAAGCAGATTTAGTAGAATTTAGCACCCCCCCTCCCCTCCAAATATTATTGCAATCAAGTCGCAGAAGGATAATTGTAAAAACTTAGTGTGTCTGTTGTAGTGATAATAAACACAGAAACACACACACAAAGCTTTTTTCTTTATTTTCCACTTACCTTGGATTTACTTATTTTTTGTGTGTTATTTGTATACTACATGATGTCTGAGTGTGTGCACGTGTGTGCACGTGTGTGTCTGTCTGTCTGTAAGAGAGAGAGAGAGCGGTGCCATTGCAGCCCTGATTGATAGATCCTTCCGTGTTCCACTCAGCTTGTCTTTCACAGCCGGGCCTCTAATCCTGTTTCCACCCTGTCACTTACTCTCCTAAACACACCTGCACGTGTGCACATTTATATACACAAACATACACACAAACACACACACACAAACACTGATTCTCTTCCCAGTTCGTCAGTCACGCAGATACACACCAAGATATGAAAGCAGTATGTGACAGCGCATCTAACAGCACTCTCAGCAACCACACATATGCTCACACCCATACGCACACACTCACACGAGCACACTCGGTGTGGTTTAGTGTTGGTTTTTGTTTTCCCCCAGCTGACCTCTTAAAGAAAATAGCTTATGTTAGGTTGTGTTGTGTTCATGGACGGCTGGATGGATGTATGCATATAGACATACTTTTCCCACCTGTTTCCCACTGCCACAAATAGAAAAACTATTTATGTATATTTATTGCCAAAGCTTTATAATCCTGCAATTCATCTGTTCTCCAACAGACTGCTATAACTTTGTACAGTATATTTACATCAGTATGAATTTGTATCATAGTGAATGGAAGCTGCTGGACCTGTTTAACTGGAATATTTTATAAGGGAGTAGCAACAGTGATCTTTTGCTTAGCCTATGTATACGTATATAAGTTAACCAACCAATCTAAAAATGCCACCAGCTGTGAGCTTTAGACACACAGCTAACACATGGGACTAACTACCTGTACTCACACACACTGCACGCACACACAAACAGTCTTGCAGCCACGCATGATTCATAACCCAGTGTGCAGCCTTTTGACACAAAGGCAATAGAAGCAGCCGCTTGTACAAGCCTGGACTTTTATTCCTTTCAATTTGTCTTGCTTAGAAAAACAAACCAGTGAATACATAAATAAAGCGGTAGGGAGAGAGAGAGGGCAAGAGAGGGAGAAAGGATGGATGAATGACCCTAGCTCAGCAGAGCGAGGAGGCACCAGTGGGGTACCTCCTTTTTCTAAAAGTCTTGGTTTTGTGAATGTGTGCATATGTACATTTTTATGTTGGCATGGGATATCAAGGTTATTTTGGTTCATTAAAACTAAACTACAAACTGTAGTTAAATACTTAATACTTAATACTTCACTACCTTTACAGCATTTTAATTATCCATCCATCCATTTTCTTCTGCTTATTGGGGGCCGGGTCGCGGGGGCAGCAGCCCAAGCAGAGAAGCCCAGACCTCCCTCTCCCCAGCTACCTCCTCCAGCTTATCCGGGGGAACACCAAGGCATTCCCAGGCCAGCCAAGAGATATAATCTCTCCAGTGTGTCCTGGGTCATCCCCAGGGCCTCCTCTCGGTGGGACATGCCCGGAAAACCTTACCCAGGAGGCGCCCAGGGGGCATCCTTGTCAGATGCCCGAACCACCTCAACTAGCTCCTCAATTTTCGATGTGAAGGAGCAGCGGCTCTACTCTGAGCCCCTCCCGAATAGCCGAACTTCTCATCCTATCTCTAAGAGAGAGGCCAGCCACCCTTCGGAGGAAGCCCATTTCCGCCGCGATCTCGTTCTTTCGGTCACTACCCACAGCTCGTGACCACAGGTGAGGGGCGTAGATCGACCGGTAAATTGAGAGCTTGACTTTTACACTCAGCTCTCTCTTCACCACAACAAACAGCGTCCGCATCACTGCAGCTGCAGCACCAATCCATCTGTCGATCTCCCGCTCCCTTCTCCCATCACTCGTGAACAAGGCCCCGAGATACTTAAACTCCTCCACTTGGGGCAGGGTCTCGTCCCTGCCCCAAGTGGAGGACTCCACCCTTTTCCGGCTGAGGACCATGGCCTCAGCATTTTAATTATTTTTATTTATTTATTTATTGTTTGTTCTGTTTTGTTGAGAGAAAAGTTGTGTTAGTTACACAACTTCAACCTGAAACTAAAAACATGAAAAACATTGTTTCTGGCAACTTAAGCCTTGGGAAGAGGTGGAAGCCATGGCTTTATTTTGCAGAGTATCCTCAAGGCCTGCTGCAACTGTAGAAATATGTGTATTCATTGTTTTCATATTCAGTTCTAAACGTTACAAAAAGTTAGGATTTATTTTAGATGGTATGGATCTTCCTTTAATGTGCTTAGTTACAAACATTTAAGGTGAACTGTCATTAGGCACATGTTGACTGTCAATGTAAAGATCAGATAACCAAAAAATGCCTACAGCACAATGAATCTTGAGTAGGTTTCTCTCTCTCTTTCTCTCTCAGCTGTGATTTGTGAACATGAACACTGTTCCCCTCTGGGCTCTGATGGATATGGGAATCATTACTTAACAGCAAGTACAGCAAACACATTAAATCTCTCATCGTGTCCACCTTCTCCACATCCTCCAAACACCTCCTTCGTCTTCTTGCTCCCTGGGCTGCCCTGTAGTTTAAATACACACTTTTCTGACAAGAACACAACATTGATTCTGAGACAACACATACACACACACACACACACACACACGCATACTAAATAGTACACAACGCAAAACCCAGGAGATTGCTTTTTCATAAGAGGAATGGTGAGGTATGGGGGTGGGTGGGTGGCATGGCACTAAGTGCCTAGTGTGTGTGTGTGTGAACATGTGTGGATAGCCAGGCCAGTAAAGGGAGCATGCTTTATGACAAGTGAAACGAGCCCAGAGAGAAGCTGTCCAGTTCAATACTTCATCACAGCACAGAGCAAACTGTGCGGTGTTGATGAGAAACACACACACACACACACACACACACACACACACACACACACCTAGGCCACAGCTCATTCCGTAGCAAATTGTCTGTTATTGGTGACAGTTACACTCAGGAAAAGTCCACATGCATGGATACAGGTGTACACAGTCAGGATTTATATTACATCTCAACCCACGATAATAAAGACAAAACTGAAAAAATAGCTAGCATTTAGTAATAGCAGAAAGGTGAGCACTGAAATTTATTGTAGCAAAAGCCAGACTAGATGTTTTAGAACTTCACATGCTCTAAATTAATTTAATGTGAGGTTTATATTCCAAACTAAATTCAGCAGTAGCGTACAGCATGCACACTGCTCTACACTGTATACCCCAAATGACAGTGCACTAAACTCAAACATCTAAACTTGCTGACTTTAAAAGACGCTCACCTTTGGGTAGACATGGACTAAAAAATCGTCATAGCTGAGATGTTTAACTTGACAGGAATGAACATGACATCTTTGCTCATAGAGCCTGCCCAGGTCCTGCTGTTTGCTGAACTCTTTCACTGAGCAGGAGGTGAGAGAGCTGCAGTTGCCTGCAGGAACTGGTGAAAAAGCCACAACCCCCCCCCCCCCAAAACATCTTAATTCCAAAACTTTATGGGCTGCAACATGCAAAACAGTGACAATGGGCTGAATGGCTCTAGTTTCCTACAATGAAAATTAAGATGCAGTGTATTTAGCAAAGTTTCAGTAAGTAAAAAATGTTTTTTTTTAACAATGACAAATGTGCAGTTTTTTTTTCAGTGCTAATGGTGTGCTAGCATGTGTTGCAGCCTGAGCGTGTGGCTTTTTGATCATGAGAAAGATTCATGGGACAGCGATGAGAGCTTTTACATTCCTTCTTTATTTTGGGGAGGGGGAGAAGGTAAAGGATGGCTCTAGACAACTAGAAGTGGCACACATGAATAAAATACAGTACCTCAAGTCAAGCAGACACACACTGCTGTTTAAGGCCTCTTAGTGTGGTTTTCCACAGTAACAGTAACAGTTGTATTAAAACATACCGGCATTACAGTATAATAATGCATGCTAAATTAGCAGGGATGGAGCCACTGCAGACACACCACACGTATATTCCTGTCCAGTCCAAACAACATGCTCCAATTAACACCCCCTTAATCGGCATTCAGCAGCCCCCCACCCTACCCCCAACCCTGACCAGAGCCCTCTGAGTCCCAGCAACCATTGGAATTGACAAATCAAAGAGCAGACATCTCTCAACAAGGAAGTAATTGGCCTGACCCCACGACCTCTCGTGCCTTGCATCAGGGATGCATTGAATCAAAACCTGCTACTATGAGACACACCCACACTGCTAACTAGCATCTCGGTCCCTTAAAACACACGCACACACTCTTAATGTATACAGTAACACTTACACACAAAGACGTCATTAGTGGCTGTGCTGCGCTCATCGCTCATTAGACACAAACTAGGGAGAGAAGTTCAGTTTATGGGGAGACAAAGTGGCTTGTATTGCACACACACACACAGGCATGTGCGGACAAACATTAAAAAATGACCGGGTCTTCATCTAGTGAGGATGAGAAACTGCAGAGCTAATAAGGCAGTCTTGCAAATAGACAAGAAAGAGGAGGAGAGGGCGGAGGGAAACGATGGAGAGACTTCCATTCCTCCCTGCTGTTTAGAGGAGTTTAGATTGTTGGTGGGACAGAAAAGATCGGGCTTAATAGAAATACTTTATGTATACAAAAAATACAATAAGGCTTTAGTAAATACATGTCTTCATCTGCAGGTTTCACTTTTTTTTTCAGACTACAGGATATCAACAAAGAAAGGTGTGGCTTTTGGAAACAAAAATTGGTTTAGTACCAGTACTTTCAGTCAGTCCTGCCGGTTGTCTGAAAGTATGCCAAAGAGCTAGGTCACAAATCGTCAACATATTACGCTTCCGGGCATCCAACACGTCCCTAAATGACGAGATCGGAAAAACAAGGAAACATGAGAACCGTTTGGAATCAGTCTACACATGTTAAATTAAAGTGCTGGTTAAGGTTAAGGATAAGGTTAGGGTTAGGGCTGGAATACATGGCTGGAATGTGTATTACCACGGGACAGTCATTCTACTGGATTTCACCCATAACCGGGCACGTAGCTTAAGAACGCGGAAGGTCACCTTTCGCATTCCTCAGGAACGCCGCGGGACGTGAGAAAGAGTCGGGATGTTGCGCCTCGGGAGTGAGAACAGGCTGAGGTGGAACAGTGAAATGAACTACTACTAGGAGGCCAGTATAATACGCACCACCTAAATTCAACCAGCTTATCATGTCTGTGCAGTCATGATTGCAACAGTGCAACAATGTGAAGTCTGTCAAGTTTCTCAGTCACAAAAATTAAGATTTTATGACTCAGTAACTGCCTATTCTAGCAGCTATTGAAAAATGCAAAAATATTATGTGATTGTATTCCTCTGATAAGGTCAAAGCACATGTAAAAATAAAAGCACAAATAATAAAACCCCTGGTTGTTTTTCCAGGAAGAGTCAAAGAAACAGATGACCATATATAAACCTGTATCTCAAAGCTGCATGTTGCCCATAGAGACATGTGGAAACATTCTAATTAATTATTGCTCTTCTTGGACTAAACAGTGGAATTATTTAGGGTTGAAGTGGCATATTACTGAGCCTGTGCATATATATCTTTAAATATTATTCATACACACAACAACATAATGATGGTATTTGGAAGCCAGTGTGGGGGTTGCTGGAAATAAAGACACCACACAGGAGTTAAGTGTTATTCATTACACTACATACTGTATGCTAATGAGGTGGTTTTATTTACTGGACTTGGAGGAAAAACTCATAAGATCATCCCAGCGGTTTATATTGTTAACCAGTTGTAAATCTGTTCTCTGCATTGTTATAAAGGATAAATATGTTTCCCCTTTATGTTGAGGGGACAACCAAACTTAATTCCACATCAGCATGTATTTAAATGGCACTAGGTTTCTGTGTAGGGGTGGTTATTTATAGTTAGGAGACTTTCCCCTTCCTCGTGTGTATTTATACATTAATGCAAGAGCATCTAGATTATATTAGCATAAAACCATGTCCCTGTTTGAATATAATGATTTGCAAATCTCATGCATCTATATTTTATTCACAATAGAACACAGAAAACATATCAGATGTGTAAACTGGAACATTTTACTATTTAAAGAAAAAACAAAATGAGCCCATTTTAAATTTGATGGCAGCAACAAGTCTCAAAAAGTTGGGTTGGGGCAACAAAATGATGAAAGTGCGACGGTGAAGTGGAGACTGCTCCAGAACTTCAACAGGTAACTAACTGATGAGCAGTTATGCTGGAGCCGCTGTTTCTACCTGCTCATGTTTCAACAGATCACTTTAAAGTCTCTTTGTGCTGGTTTTCATCTTTGCTTTGTGCTGTCGGCTTTGTGTTCATACCAATGACTGTAGAAACTCCCTTCTACAGTCATTGGTTCATACCTAAAGACTAAGAGAAGGATTACGTGTGTCCTCATTAGGAAGAGGGCTGTAACCTGTAGGTTTGTATTGTTAATTGGTAACTATGAGACAGTATGTTTGAGATAATTTTACAGAGTAACATGAAAGTAACGTAACGAGCAGTGTTGGGTAAGTTACTTTAAATTAGTAACTTAGTTACATTACTAGTTACTTCTATCAAAAGTAACTCAGTTACTTCAAGTTACTTGTTACTTTCAGAGTAACTAGTTACTAGGGAAAGTAACTTTGGTTTTACTCAGAATTCTCTTGTAACTGAATACCCAGCCAGACTGCCAGTCTTCTAGCTTGCTTACTTGCCACAAGTGCACTGTGCCACCTACCAATAGAAAGGAAAAAAATAATGTGCACACTTCCATGAGAGAAATCCCACGCCTGGACCGTCGTTGACCGCCGCATGATTCTAGCCTGATTTTTACATCCAACACAAAAACTGCAGTCGTGGTGCTTTCGATTGTACTCAGAACTCGGAAATTCTGCTTTCTGAATAGGAAGATGTAGGTAACACCAGACTGCAGATGAGCTGCTTACAGAGCTGGACTGGGACAAAAAAAAAATCGTCCCGGGGAATTTGACTAGAGACCGACCCACCATTATAGGAAAAATCATAAAGCCTTTGAATGAAAACAAACGCTGTTGTGACAGTGATGTACACTGTTCTGATGGTATATATGTATCAATCTATCAATCGTTTGTTGTAAGACTCAGATAATTATTTTTTTAAAAGCGAGACATTTTAAATGAGAATAAGAAAGAAAAGTATTTCCTTGTGCCCCCCTCTCCCTGTTAATGCCCTACCTGCCCCCTGGCAACACTTTGCTAGACCCGCCCCTGCACAGTTACCAGCTGTCAGCTAAGTAAAAAAAAGGAT
The DNA here is from genome assembly GCF_041146795.1 of Maylandia zebra. Classification (NCBI taxonomy): domain Eukaryota; kingdom Metazoa; phylum Chordata; class Actinopteri; order Cichliformes; family Cichlidae; genus Maylandia; species Maylandia zebra. The sequence continues at coordinate 29,569,102 of NC_135184.1, read as the reverse complement.
CCTGGTGTTATTTGTCTCTCAGAAACAGTTCATAACTTCCCTTCAACTCATTCATGTCACCTAAAAGGTAAACTCGTTTCTCCATCACTTGTTCAGCTCTGATGATCCAGTAAGGACATCTCCTGGTTTCATCTTCATGTTTCCCTCTCACCACATATCCAAACCGACATCATGACCAGCAGCTTTACAGCTTGGCTCCAGCAAACATCAGCTGATAGTAGAAAGTAATATTAAATAAATTCTAACAACAGCTGATCAAGCTTAAACGTGCTGCTGTTGTTTAGCGCGGCATCCGCTGGTTTCCTCTTTCTGGCGCAAAGTGGGCGATAAATAAACAAGAGAGAAAAGCCGATCAGCTGATCACTGATCAGTTTCATGATTGAAGTAGAAACAGGAGAGGGAGGGGCAGAGAATGGGAGGAGAAGAGGCAGCTGTGCAGCGTAAACACAGAATAACTCCAGCTTTGTGCCTTTTTCATTGTAGCTGAAGTCCGGAACAAACTGTGTTCCTTTTCACCTAAATACGAAACCCGTAATATTTTCTCTGAATACGAGATGATTCTGTTTTTTACGGGACAGTTGGCAACTCTAATAATTAACCGTATGAACAAAATAAAGTTCAACATCAGTAACATCATAGCACCCACCCAGCTGTATAGAAACCCCGTCATGCTAGCTAGCACGCAGTACGGAAAAGTCAGCATAACGAAAATAAACTCCAACTAAACTTGATTTATATGTGACTCAGATACACTGCAGGTCATAACTTCTTACCTGAAGTTCAGTTCACCTGATACTCGGACCGGCGGCTGCTTCGGGTCTCTCCTCTTGCCTTTTCCTTCATCCACCTGCTGGCTTCCACCACTTGCTAATGTTATTGAATCTGTGGAAGCTCCGCGATAGCCACCACACGAAGTAACGAATAACGAGCCTATTTAAATCCCAGTAACGAGTAACGCGTTCCTGGTTTTGGCATAATAACTAGTTACCGTGCTCGTTACCACAATAATAACGTAGTTACTGTAACGCGTTACTTAATAACGCGTTAGTCCCAACACTGGTAACGAGTAATATAACGAATGTCTTTCTCCTGGGTGTAACGAACTGCATTACTGTACTGTGTATTTGTGTGTTAACTTCTTTACTTTACTGACCCCAGCACTGATCACAACAAAGAGGGGAAATACGTCCAACCTGCACAAGCATGTAATTAATTCACCTGAATGTAATGTCTTTGATGTGCTGATTAGAAATGGCGGTGACTCTCAAAGCCCAGCCAATGAGAATCGATAACGGAATTTGATAAGGAATCAAATCAGTCCCTATGTGGAATACACAGGAATGGGATACTTTTCTCTAGCAGTTACCAGGGGGTCATGGACCAGTCCCTAGGCCTGTGTGAAAGAGGTGTTAGCAATCAGTGTCACAGCAACTTCCAGTAACTACCATCAACTGCTCACAACTGGTTAGGGAATACACCAATGGCATGCGAGGACTTTTACAGAAAGGCGAGTGTAGACAATTGCTGCCCAACCCTCAGAATAGGGAAAGCAGAGCCAGTTGCTGCTTGCCCTGCACGCTGGTTTTCCATCAGTTTATCCACAATGTGCATGTTTAAACCACCAAAGAAAAGCTGCTAGTCTTTCGGTTTGCCCAGCTCCAGTCATTGCAAAAATTTCAAGAAAACTTTTTTCAGTTTGCCATTATGGAGTATCGTGTGTTGAATTTTGAAATGAAAAATGAACATAATCCATTTCAAAATAAAGCTGTAACATGACAAAATGTGGTACAAGTGAAGTGCTGTGAATAACTTCCGTATGCACAGTGGGTGGTGTGTATCAAAGTAACGCCTAAATGATTTTAGGGCCCAAGGTTTCTCGTGACAATATTACTTCATAACAAGATTAAAAAAATGTTATTCACTCTACAAGAATGTCATTAATGTTGCGGCTGAATGGTGTAAAGTCCTGTCTGTTCTTTTTGAGTTGTACATACAGCACACAAACACATACTGTACATGCTGTTAGTTAATCACTGTGCTAGGGAGAGGACATAGCTTATGCTAATGTTTTAGTTAATACCTCAGTAGCTCTCCTTGAGAAATACATTTGTTGTTTTATTATGAGCTTGTTTCTATAATTCATAGGATGCATGCCATCACAGATGAATGAAGTTGGTAAGAGTGGAAAGATAAGTGTAATTCATTGAAGCCTGTTGCCATTGTCTCACTCCATGCTTCTTTTTTTTGCTTTTCTCATCCAACTTTTCTTCGGTGTCTGTTGTCAGGGATCATAATATTGTGACATGCACCATTAATGATGTTGCCTCATGGATGTGAATAACTATTTTAGTAACCCTTCTGGGAGGCAAAAAGAGAGAAATTAAATCAAACATTTGAGTATTAACTTACCTTGACACTGTAGCAGTGTTCATAATTGCAACAACCCACTAAATGAGAATGAATTGAAAAGAAAAACTGCACACCAAATGGAGTATCCATATGAAATGTGTGGAATCTTTTAAATGACTGCATTTTTGTACAGAGATGATCAAAGTCCAGATCATTCATTCATCCTGTATCAGATTCAAATTCAGTCCTTTCAGTACTGACTAACCATTAGAGCTAAAATAAAAAATGTTAACCTATGGTGGACGGTGTTGGGAAGGTTACTTTTAAAATGTATTCCACTACAGATTACAGAATACATGCCCCAAAATGTATTTTGTAACATATTCCATTACGTTACTCAATGAGAGTATTCTGAATACTTTAGATTACTTAATATATTGTAATGGATTTTACAGCTTAATGAATGTACTATTGCTGTGTGATGTGTTACTATTACTGAAGGTTACTCGCCATACCAATACCAACTAGATTTTTAAATCTTAATATAAATGAGTAACAGTAGGGTGGACATTGGGTAAGGCTGCACTTTTTGCAGCGATCTCATATAGAAAACTATTCCACGCGTATATAAAACAGGTCTGCGGCTCCGAACCGTAAAGGCGTAAAACCGTAAAGGCACTTCTGGCTACGTCGGGTTCCGTGTTGGGCTTGTAGCCGAAAACTAGCTTTACTTGGTTTTCTGCATCTCTGCGAGAGACAGAGAGAAGCATTGAAAGGCTGCTCCAACAGAACTTATTGTTTCAGAGGAAAAAACGAACACAGCGTACGGTCGAGTCTTAATAGCTTACTTACAACTTGGCTCGTCAGGCACTCTGCAGTGGTTATTATTATATTTGCTTGCTTCCCGTTTCTGGTCCGTGACAACTCGTACTTTTCGACTCTCCTTTTTTTCCCTCCCTGGCTCCCAGACACATAACGGGTATGGCAGTTCATTCTCCCTGCAGCACGGACTACACTGCCCATGAGGCTACATTCTTTAAGGCTATGCCTCTAACACTCTGCTTATTGCCTTCATATTAGAGCATTTTTTTAAAAATATTTCCTCACGTCATTATGTAACTAGGGGTGACATGGGTCACGAGATTGAGACCCAGGCATTAGAGCCTCTTAATGTGTGTTTTGTTTGGGCTTCCACCAGCGTGGAATTACCAAAAATAGAGAGGGCATAACCTTGTGAAACAGGAAAAGATTGTTGTGCATTTATTTCAACAAAGTAACTGTATTCTGAATACCACCCTTTAAAACGGTAACTGTAACGGAATACAGTTACTCATATTTTGTATTTTAAATACGTAACAGCAGTACATGTATTCTGTTAACCCCCAGCACTGATGATGGAGACAGAAACACTTTTTTTTTTCATTTAAAGACCTATATATAATGTAATATATCAGCATAAATCTCTGCCAAATCATATATGTCTGCTACCTGCGGATTTCTGTGACAGTCCAGACAATTTAAAAATAACAAAAACGTGTTTTTTATATTAAAGAACTGAGGGTCAATATTGAATCGAAAGTTTGGAGAAAGATGGAAGATGATCAAGAAAAGGCCAGAATGGATAAAGTGGACAACCTAGGAGGAAAGTTAAGTGATTCAGTAACTTGATGTTGTCCAATGGTGTAATAGTACATACATCCTAATGCTGACTGTTGTCCTGCAACATTTACCAAAAATGACTTCATCACTGTGCGGTATTGAATGGGGGTATTGAAAGAAAAAAAAAGAGCGCAAATAAAATTTTTCAGGAAAGAGGGCACGTAGACATAAACTCTTGCTCATGCTGGTCTTATTCTGCCATTATTTGCTGCAAAACATATATGCACACCCACACATGCACCCCGTCCATCAGCTGGGCAAGCATCTTAGAGCAAGCTGAATAGGTCAAATGGAGCACAGAGGTTATTAATGTGTGAATGTGTGTGTTCGGGTCTCTGCAGTGCTGTCAGTACGTTGTGCTCTGACAGAGGTCTGGGTCATAGCACATTTACTCACTGACATGACTCTAATTACACCTCTTATATGAGCACAGAGACACACACACAAACACACCTACTTCTAATTACATCACACTGCTTTGTCACTGTAGAGTGGAAGTCAAGGCCACAGGGACCACACAGAGGCCATAAAGTAACAATGGCTTCTTCTGTCTGGGTCTTTTCTGCTATATGAGCTCATTTCTTGTTTCTTTGTGTTTATGGATTTGTTTATTTAGATATGCTTTTGTAAAATTCTGTTGAAATAAGAAACATCACATCCAAAAGCATGCCAAAAGTAATGCATTTAATTGTTAAGAGATAATAACGTGGGGCAATAATTAAGTTTCCTCACTTACAATGACTCACTCTCTAATTTTTTACGGTAGTTTCATTTTAATGGAGACAAAAACATCCAGAAAAAAAAAATTACATAAAAGTATCAGTTTATTTTATGTCATTGATTGGAATAAGTATTTGATCCCCCAGAACTCAGACAGAATTATGGCTCCCATATACTGGCTCTGTGTCCATGTAAAACACAGATATATCAATCAGTCAATCAATACAGATAATTCCGATCTCAACTTTTTATGCATATTAGACATATTGTCCACATGATATAATCTGTTTCTTCTGTTCCAACCTCTTCACTACCATGGGCAAACCAAAGACAAGACAAGAAAAGTCTTTGATTTGATTATAGACCTGCACAAATCTGAAGTGGGTTGCAAGATGATCATCAAGAAGCTTGATCAGGAGGTGACAACTGTTGGTGCAATTATGCGAAAATGAAAGAAATATAAAGTGACTCTTGGATTGGAGCTCCATTCAAAATCTTGGTTTGTGGGCTGAGGATCATCATGAGAAAAGTGATGGATCAGCCCAAAATTACACAGGAGTTTGTTATTGATATGAAAGCATTTGGGACTATGGTCACCAAGAACACCATTGATAACACACTACAGCTCAGTGAGTTGAAATCTTGCAGCACCTGGGAGGTCCTCCTGTTCAAGGAAGTACATGTACAGGCACATCTTAAGATTGCCAGCAAAGATCTAAATGATTCGGAGAAAGCTTGGGAGAAAGTTCTGTGGTCAGATAAAAGTAAAATCAAGCTCTCTGGCATTAGTTTAACCCACTGTGTTTAGGGGAAGCTAAATATTGAGTATGACCATTAGAATACCACTCTCCCGGTCAGGCATGGAGATAGAAATGTTAAATTTTTGGGCAGTTTTTCCTGCTAATGTTAGACAATGACTTCACTGCACTGTGTGGCCAATGGACAGGGTCAGATACCGTAAAATCTTGGATAAGAATTTCCTTCCTCCCTTTCCTCAGAACGAATCATGGATTTCTTCCAGCATGGTGATAACCCCAAAATACTTATAAGGCAACAAAGACATGGCTAAAGAAGAAATGCATTGAGATCATGAAATGTCACAATGCCTGTCACAATTAGAGATTTAAATAGGTGATCGGTGGGGATTTTTTTAAGGCACACATGTCAGCTTTATCCCTGTTAGCCTTTGTTGGGATATCTGTTCTCAAGATGCAAAGCTAAAAGTAGAAAAAAAAGCTGTCCATGTTTAATATGAAAATTCATCCTTTTAACAGAATATATTTGACAGAAAAATGGGTCCCACTCTTCGATAGACTGGCAACCAGTCCAGGATGTACGCTGCCTTTCGCCCCATCCTGCCTTATATAGTTTCCTATATTGCCATGAGTGGTAGTGAATGTGAACGGATGGGAAATGTGTCTCCCTAAAAAAATACATGCATGGTGAATCACTCATTAGAACTGTATCACTAGCATGGCTGAAAATCCTTATTTGTGTTCAATGAAGTGCTTGCAAGTCATGGTCAAGAAAAGAAGCATGTATAAGTTGAACTTTCACAGTGGACATCCTTATGCTGGTCTGTAGTACCTGTACCATGCATTCTGACAAAAGTGTCATATGGTCTGTGACAATAGAGAACTAACTTGACCAACCCTTACCAAGTTAATTCTCTAATTGCAGGATTACTTGATCACGGTCCCACATTTCCAGTTAAACACACTGCATATGCATTTCAGTCCTAACACACTGAAGCTCATGAATGCAAGTGGCAACTTTTCCCAAATCATGATATTGACAAGACTTTGATAGAAATGTTAATAGATTAGCATAAATCGTTCCCCCATGCCCTTTGATTTTGCATATGATGTATGGGAGAAATGAAAATCTCTGTCCGTTTGGTTTAATACACTCATTATCCACAGTGTGCTGTTTCACCAGTCAATAGTGTTTTAAAGTGATGAATAGGTGACAGTGTGCACCATTAAAATAGATCCAAAATGGAGCTCTTTCCTATTTCTTGATACACCTGGAAGGAGTGTAGATATTTTTCACTGTACAGCGACAAGAGAGACAAGAGAAACTTTACAGTAGTTTGATGTCTGTGATATGAAGTTAAAAACATGAGCTCAGATAAAGAGTTTCTCAATTAAAATGGAAAACACAGAAACATACTATATTTTGAAACACAGCCATCTGCCCTGTTAATGGTTGTAGCCTAGAGTTTAGCAATGCATATTTAATACTGGACAAAATTGAAATAGCACTTTCCCCACCCTCACCACTGCGGTACCTTTAAGCAAGGCTCTTGACCCTTAAACCACACCAGACTGGTTGTACAGGTAGGGATGCGAGTGTCGTTATGGGTTCCCTCTGAAAGAGAGCTGGACTGAGTGAAATTTAATTAAATTAGAAAAATTGGGAATCTTAACTCCTGGACTTCAATTCAAAGTTAAAAATGAATAGTATACAGGGTGTAACATTTTGATACAGTGCATGTGAAATCCCAATGATATAATACTGACTTGGCAGCGTCTACTGAACTGACTGTACCCTGAAATTATAGGGTATTGAAAAGATTTACCCATTCTCTAGAGTAAGCAAACTTTTAAGAAGAGAGAGCTACTTAAGTTATACACCACATATCTTTGAAACATTAGATGAATGTAGGGAATTATGTAATTTTCCCAAATAAACTGAATAATATTTGTTTTTATTAAATATATCTATGTTTGAAGTGACAATTTAAAAATTGTTAGCAAGGGTGCCTGACTCCTGTAAAAAAGAATTAACGTGTATTTTGAAAGGCTGACTTTAACATTGCCTTTGAGCTCAACCCCCCTTCTTCTGGTGCCTGTATGCTAACTCAAAGCAACTCAAGAACCCATTAACCGTTTTTGCCTTTAAGTGAAAACTATTAGCTTGACACAGACCTTTTTACACATCTGCAGTATTTCGGTAACTTATTACTCTAACAGAATTTTATGTTGAAAATGTGGCGTCTTCTTTCCTGGATTACACATTAGAAAAGAGAAATCTGCCAATTATGGATCTGCATGTGGGTCAATGTTCCCTCTAATTTTTCATGTGTCTGAGCGAACACACAAACTCTCTGAGCGATCCCTTGGACCACTGTGAGCGACATCAGACGTGTGCACTGTGGTCACGCCAGCATCGAATCCATCCAAGTTTCCTGTTTTATTAAGATAATCAAATTACAGCATTCACATTTATGTTCGACTACTTTTAATTAACTGCTTTAGGCCACTTACAATGAAAATGTAAAACAAAAATGTAGTCATTGACCTGTGTAGTATGTTAACACTATTGGAAGTAAAAATAACTTGAACTCCAATTTTGAAAATACAACTTTCTTTTTCTTTTCTTTTTTTATAAAGCTCTGACTTGTATTATGAGTATGAGTCTGTGGTCTGGGAGAGAGTCCTGTAACTCTTTGTCTGTTACATTGATCAGGCAGCTGTGATTGAGCAGCAGTGTAAATCCAACTATTTTCATGGTTGTTGTGGTCGTGATGATTTTGTGAGGCCACATGGAAAAGGCTTGGATGAGCTCGCCAAAGTTCTACAAGTTGTGCCTCCATCGCTTGTGTCCAGATCACACGCTGCACAGCCGTACTACGCTGTCTTTTTCACCGACGTTTATGTGATTGCGTGTGCGCAGTGTGAGCAGCTGCTGTGACACCCTCACGACGGTCGGGAGGATTTCAAACCTGTTTGAAATCCTCCCGACCAAGCGATTCATGATCGGGAGCTGGTCGTGAGGTGTTAATCGCTTCTCGTTACCCCACGTATACTACACGATGCACGACGCACGATGAAGGCCAGAATCGGGCCGATCACCAAAACAGTCACCCGACTGAAAAATCTGCTCAAAATGGGCCAAAAATCACACAGTGTATGCCCAGCTTTAGAGGGAACATTGATGTGGGTCCTTGACATAAGAGCTGCTGAGAAGGTGTGAAAGGTGTGGAAGTTGATTAAGACTGAGGGGACCACTTCACTACCTGCTTGCCCCTTAAAGAGCTCTCTAAGCTGAATATGAGTCCCAAGGACCCCTCTCTTTAACCATTCAGGGGTAGACTAGACTAGCATACAAGCAGCTAGGTGGGCCAACAGACAGAGAGAGACAAATGCAGAGCAGAGAAATGAAGTACCTCTTCACACTGGCAGTTAATAGTACCAGAGTGGAGAGCAGGATGGAGGGGAACCTCTTGGATGTGTGACCCCATGAAGAGCTCTCAAACCGGGTCTCACAGTGTCCCTGAACCCCCTCTCTCTTCTGGACTTACGCCCCTGCAGCCCAGATAGGTCAGAGCTAACCCCATAACCCTACTCTGGAAGCTCAGTAATAGGGCCTGGATGAACTCTTCAATGGGATTAAAAGCCTCTTCTGTACCCTGGGCTCAGGCTTTTTAAACTCGCTGTTTTTCTTTTTTTTCCTTCAGTTTCAACAACTACTTTAATTGTTATCAGTCTAACTTTCCAAAAAAAGTAATATAGGACAAAAAAATTTGTGTCAGTACGAGGAAGAAGACCTGCAGATAAAGCTAAAAATGATTCAGCAGGATACAGTGGGGCAAAAAAGTATTTAGTCAGCCACCGATTGTGCAAGTTCCCCCACTTAAAATGATGACAGAGGTCAGTAATTTGCACCAGAGGTACACTTCAACTGTGAGAGACAGAATGTGAAAAAAAAATCCATGAATCCACATGGTAGGATTTGTAAAGAATTTATTCGTAAATTAGGGTGGAAAATAAGTATTTGGTCACCTCAAACAAGGAAAATCTCTGGCTCTCACAGACCTGTAACGTCTTCTGTAAGAAGCTTTTCTGTTACCTGTATGAATGGCACCTGTTTGAACTCATCATCTGTATAAAAGACACCTGTCCACAGCCTCAAACAGTCAGACTCCAAACGCCGCCATGGCCAAGACCAAAGAGCTTTCGAAGGACACCAGGAAAAGTATTGTAGACCTGCACCAGACTGGGAAGAGTGAATCTACAATAGGCAAGCAGCTTGGTGTGAAGAAATCAACTGTGGGAGCAATCATCAGAAAATGGAAGACATACAAGACCACTGATAATCTCCCTCGATCTGGGGCTCCACGCAAGATCTCATCCCGTGGGGTCAAAATGATCATGAGAACGGTGAGCAAAGATCCCAGAACCACACGGGGGGACCTGGTGAATGACCTGCAGAGAGCTGGGACCAAAGTAACAAAGGTCACCATCAGTAACACACTACAACGGCAGGGAATCAAATCCCGCAGTGCCAGACGTGTTCCGCTGCTGAAGCCAGTGCATGTCCAGGCCCGTCTGAAGTTTGCCAGAGAGCACATGGATGATACAGCAGAGGATTGGGAGAATGTCATGTGGTCAGATGAAACCAAAGTAGAACTTTTTGGTATAAACTCAACTCGTCGTGTTTGGAGGAAGAAGAATACTGAGTTGCATCCCAAGAACACCATACCTACTGTGAAGCATGGGGGTGGAAACATCATGCTATGGGGCTGTTCTTCTGCCAAGGGGACAGGACGACTGATCCGTGTCAAGGACAGAATGAATGGGGCCATGTATCGTGAGATTTTGAGCCAAAACCTCCTTCCATCAGTGAGAACTTTGAAGATGAAACGAGGCTGGGTCTTCCAACATGACAATGATCCAAAACACACCATCCGGGCAACAAAGGAGTGGCTCCGTAAGAAGCATTTGAAAGTCCTGGAGTGGCCTAGCCAGTCTCCAGACCTCAACCCCATAGAAAATCTGTGGCGGGAGTTGAAAGTCCGTGTTGCTCGGCGACAGCCCCAAAACATCACTGCTCTCGAGAAGATCTGCATGGAGGAATGGGCCAAAATACCAGCTACTGTGTGTGCAAACCTGGTAAAGACCTATAGTAAACGTTTGACCTCTGTTATTGCCAACAAAGGTTATGTTACAAAGTATTGAGTTGTATTTTTGTTATTGACCAAATACTTATTTTCCACCCTGATTTACGAATAAATTCTTTACAAATCCTACCATGTGGATTCATGGATTTTTCTTTCACATTCTGTCTCTCACAGTTGAAGTGTACCTCTGGTGCAAATTACTGACCTCTGTCATCATTTTAGGTGGGGGAACTTGCACAATCGGTGGCTGACTAAATACTTTTTTGCCCCACTGTACAGCTGTGATTTTGGACAAAGGAAGCTGTGACAGAGTTGTGACTCCAACAATGGCATCTGAAAAACTCCAGTGGAAACAAAACTAGGCTGGGAGAGCTGCAGCACATGAGGACCTGGAGAGGAAGAGTGGCAGCTGAGTGGAGAAATGGAGTGGTGAACTTGGATTTGGAGTACAGGGGAAGAGACACAGAGGTTAACACAGGTTAGGAAAGAGAGCAAGATACTGAAGTCCTATTCTGAGCTACTGTACATAACCAATCTTGCATCCACTGAGCTCTGACAGCATTCACTCTGTCTGTTAGATAGCAACTCCATGCCAGATATTATATGATCAAAAGACATAGCTACTCTGGCCTAATGATGGCCATTAACAATAAACTGGATAATTGCTCTGATCAGTTCTCACTATGTAAACACTGAGCTGGTGCAATACAGCACATAGCTTGAGCTAACATGACAACCAGAAGTTAAAAAGCAAAAGAGACAATGGAACAAACATGCATATGACAAAAATAAACAGGATAACTCTCCATATGTTCTGATAGTGTTCAGCATGCTTCTTCACTGACCACTGAAACAATGCAGCAACTGCATCTCTCTTGGGACTGAAGCTTTTGTTTAACACCCCCCCCCCCCAAGCTATGTGTCTGAGATGAAATATTGTGCTGGTGCTGGTGCACATTTTCAGTTCCACTTCACCTGTTCCCAAATGCACTGGTCTCATTGGTCAGATCTGCTAATTCAAATTCAGAAATTTGGAAAAATTTAGCTTGGTTAAAAAAAAAAATGCCACAAATTTGTCAAGCAAAGTGAGGCGCTTGTTGTGAATGTGAAAAGTATATTTAATGCAGAAAATAGTTGCTCAGATTTTGTGTCCGTTGTGTAAAGGCCTTTACCATCCAACACTTAAAGGCCACCATGTTACCTCGTCATCTTGAATACAGTGGCTGAGGTGGACAATAGCGTTCCACCTAATTGGTTTTTTTTTGTATGTGGCTAGAGACCGGTTACATGAGTAGTACTGCTGATAAGTTAGGTTTGAGTGTCTTGAAAATCACACCTTCCCTCTGATAAACAGTTTGATTACATTCTCACATCGTATGAAGGTTTATTTGCTAAATGTCTGAGTCCAATAATATTAGAACCACTTTAAAGTTTCACTGACAGTGGCAAAAACCACAGTGCTTACTGACAGAAAAGTTCAGGATATCCACAATAACTCACTTCTCACTATTCTAAATTAAATAGATAAGGACACCCAGCATATTGACAGCTGAGGTAAACAGCAGACTGACAGCCTACACTCACTACAGATTCACAGTTTTTCGTCATACAGCGGCCACCGTTACTTGAAATATGCACTTCAATTAGTAGGGATGAAAAAACAGAATTCAGCTGCAGTCTGTCTTCTACTTATCTTGATTAGTGTGATGTTATGGACCATACCATGAATTTTGAAACTTTTCCAGTGGACATTAGAAACATGATGGATCCACACCTTGTGAACTGTCAGATGTCAGTGGGTGCCTAGAGCCACCTGACCTGTCCACAAATAGATGAGAATATACATTTCTGAGTATCAGTACAAAGAGCCAAGTTTGATGTTGTAAACTAAACACTGGCCCGGGCATATCACATTTGTGTTGTGTTCCTCCTGTATTCCCACCTCACTCTCTGCTTCCCTCCTTCTTGTTTGCTAGTGACGGCGTGTCATGGTAGAGGGTGCAGTCATGTCACGAGCTACATGGGGTTAAACTCTAGCACTCTCATCTACCTGACAATTAAGCACGTGAGCTACTAGGATGGCTTGAGTCACTTGTAGGAGATAATTTGGTGTTTTATGTAAATGTTACCAGCCGAACAACAGTAGTTGTGTTCTTCCATTCTATTGTCTTTCTTTGTTTTCTTTCGTATAGTTTAGTGCTTTTAATGTTCATCTCCTTTTTCTCCATCACTTTACCTGTCACTCCAAGCTCCTCCTTTCCTTTTTCCTTTCTCTCTCTTCGCCTTTATTTTTCCTGACCCTTCCATCTCCCTCGTCCACATTTTCCAATCTCCCACAACACATCTCTTCCGCCATACAAATCTCCCTCTTTCTCCGTTTTCTCTCTCCCTCCCTCTCTCTCCAAGTCAGGTGACACCAGCCAGACCACTAATTAGAATTCTGTCACTAAGTAAATGCATTGTGACCGGTGGCTGACAGCTCTGTCTATGTGTGTGCGTGTCCACGTGTGTGTGAGTGTGTGACAGTTTGGGCAGCTTGTTGGCGGTGACGATGGCAGCCGCCTGGCATTTTTAACGTGGCAAGGTGCTGCTCTCGCCACTGACCTGACAGTCATTTAAATTACACAGAGGATGGCTGCTCTGGATGTGTGTATGTATGTGTGTGTAGAGAGGGAATGAGAGAGAGATTGAGGACGGACCATTAGTAGCTGTGGGATAATTCACTGACTGCGGGCTGACTGATTGTGTAGCTGACTGACTGACTCACTGACTCATTGTTGGAAAACAGACAGACAGACAGATAGGCACAGCTTGTTTACTATGTCAACTCACCAGTATAACACAAATCTCCCTTTTTTGCATGCATACACCCACTTACACACACACAGACACACTCTCGGAGAGGAAAAATATAATGTGAGGACAGCAGCAGATGAGAGAGGTAAAAAGGAGCAGAAAAAACAAAATGTTGAATGTTGATCTCGCCTGACAATCAGCTAGTGCAGCATTATGAAAAAGGCCGACTGTAAGGGCAGGAAGCAGGGCAGAAATCTGTAAACAGAATTAATATGCTTCCGTATTTCAATTTCTTTGTCTAAGCTGTGGGTCTTAAAAAAAATCAAGAAGAAATCCTATAATGTCTGTATGACCTTGTGTCACTACAGTCAGCCACAATAATTTCACATACTTCTTGGGTTAACAAGAGAAGGAGGAGGTGAGCCAAACCATGAAATGGTAGGTCCTTATGTAAGTTGCTATTCTAACAAGTAAACCAACTTGCTACTTGTTAGATTCATATTGCTTGTTTGAATCTTAAAATGATCGTTTTTAGTGTTGTGCAGTGTTTTTTCATTTTCAAAAAAATATTTTTTTAAAACACAGTTCAGTCGGTTACATACTGAACAATAGAAACAAAATATTGAACCTATCGTACAAAATTTGAATCCACTCACCACTGAACATGTTTTTGCTAGTATATAAGCTACACATAAAATACAGATGAAGTCCATTTTCATGAATGCATATCCTGTCTACAGATAATTTCTTATATTTTAATCTAACCAAATAATGAAGTAAATCAACACACAACACCTGATTTAAGTATCAAAGTACTTGCTTGTCTTTTAATGATTGTATGGTTGTCTTTAACGTTGCATGCATTTGCCTAGAATTCCATCTCTTAAATGGGGAGCACTCATTATTTTTAGTTTGTTAGGAAGATATTAGGATGTACGTTAGCAGAAGGCATTGTCAAAGGTAAAGTCCAGCTCAGGTCAAAGGAAGGCAGAGAGGAGAAAACAGAGTAGGCCCTTACAGAATAGTCACTTGAAGAAGAATAGCGCTCAGTGTCATCACCGGCAGACAAGCCACAATGACAGCAGCATGGTAAAACACCTCTAATGCATCTCTGTGGGTTCTGACTGCTTCTCATATAGCAGCAAGGACACACACATATACACACAGATGACTACATACTCATACACACAAACACAAACAAACCAGTGATGGCGACACTTGAGATTTACATTTTTTTCCCCTTTTGTTACACTTGCTTCACTACAAGCACACATGAGCTGTATAGATATCTATTATTCACTCTTTTGTTTTGCACACAGGCAACATGCTTGCTGCACAACGGAGAGAGAGAGGGAGGGAGCGGGAGAGATAAATAACAGTGATAAGTCTTGTCAGAGGAGAGGAGAAGGGCTGAGTGACATACGATTGGTCTCCTGGTCCTGAAATATGCATGGCTTTTTCAGCAGCCAGAGGAGAGGAGAGGAGTTAATTTAGGCCTCTCGCTATGCTCGGGGTAATTAAAAGAGATGATCGATAGCCCCCCCCCCCCCCCCCCCAAACCCCCACCCCAGTGACTGATAACAACCACCACACGCACACACACACACACACACACACACACACACACAGATGCAGGACAACATGCAAGCATTTGAGCACACAAGCACTAATAATGCACAGAATGGTTCGCCAAGTATCCATGCAAGCTGACACTGGAAGAAGCACAAAAACAAAACAAGGAATAGAGAACCTGTGTGCGTGAGGACAGAACAATGGCACATTGTTCAGATTATAAACACAAAAAAGTTCTAATTTTTAAAAAAGTGGTCATTTCTGTGAATTTCATCACTAGATTATGATGTTTTTTTGCCATTAATAAAGTATTTTTGATAACATCTGCCATGTAATCAACCGTGTTCTTCATGTGTTTTCCCTCCACTGTGAATTTAACAGGCATCTCAATAGTTTCACAAAAATGTCGTGTTCCAAGCTGAAGTGGTCAGATGAGGGCGGT
Organism: Maylandia zebra; assembly: GCF_041146795.1. Classification (NCBI taxonomy): domain Eukaryota; kingdom Metazoa; phylum Chordata; class Actinopteri; order Cichliformes; family Cichlidae; genus Maylandia; species Maylandia zebra. Next base: position 29,553,659 of record NC_135184.1, on the reverse strand, counting down.
AATTAAAAAATGAACTCTGGCACAATAACACAAAATGCCTTGATTTATGCTCATTTTCAAGCAGCTGAGGATACATGATGTATTCATTACTTATGAGCATGTCACACTGTTCACGTTGAATGGATCACTACATGTAAACGGCAGGTTTGGTTCAAATCACACAACATTTAACTGCTCGCCTCTTCAGTGTTTTTGAAGTTTCATTTTAAAAAAAGTTGGAGAGGCTGACAAAATTCAGTATCCAAAAACTGAAAGGTTGGTTAAAATCATCCCCTTTTATGGTGAATAGTGATGATTGTTCTTACCCTTTTTCTATCATCTTCAAAATAATTTTCAATTTTTAGTCTAGGTTTTCTTCCATATAAAAATGCACAAATGACCTAAATGTTTACAACTGCATTTGTACTGAACCCATATTTATTCAAAATTAAAAAGGAAAAACATAACACTGACACTTCCGGCGACATAAATAACAAGTCGTACAATCAAAAACAAGAAAACAAAAGAGCTATAATGTCACTATGACTCATTAGATATTTATTTATCATTTATAATACATTTAAAAATAAAAACTTAACTGAGTTCAATAATTATAAACTGGGGTTGTCAAAAAAGATAGTTTGATATTAATCAATGTTAGAAATGAATTTTCTAAACAAAAAAAAAAATCCTGATAAACATACATATGCTTATTTTCAACAATAACAACTGTGCAGTCTTGACCTTCTCCAACTCACATACAACTTCAAACACCAAAATATTAAGCAGTTATCATCAGTGTTAAACTGACTGCCACACACATTAACATTAGCCATGTAACTAGTAGCAACTAATCAATAGCCACATTAGATATCTATTCATCATTACACATAGCAGCTAGCGGACTGTAGTTAGGTAAAAGGTGAATAGTTGTTGCAGGCTGAACGTGTCACAGATGTAATATTGAGCTGTGGCAGAGTAGATTATGGACACATGGAGAACCGTCAGGTTGCTGGCTGTGCAGAGCAGCGGGGAAGTGTAGCTGAACAGAGCAGTAAGCCAGAGTGCGGAGACCTAATCAGAGAAAAAATGTGAAATGCAGAACAGTTTAATCAGGCAGATTTCAGGCCTGAAGAAAAAGCTGGGAGAGGGGCTAGAGGCAGATATGCACCTCTGTTGTAGCCAACTTTAAGGTCGGTTTTAAAATGCAGTCAGCAATAGGCTCAGTGCTTTGCAGTGAGCGCTCTGTTTTTTAGAACTAATACGACACTTTATCCAGAGCTGATTTGTAACTTTTCCATAATTCTCTTCTTTTTTTCATTGATTCAGGTGTTTGCCATTTTTGCTATTGTACCTTTCTTTATTAAAAGACTCTAAAATATATATTACTATATTAATTCAATGCTTATTTTGTTAAATCTAATTGATATTTCAGAAGAATAGTTGAAAATTAACATGCTTTTTCCAGAAAATTACCTTTTGACCATTACTTTTCTTGTTGCAGGCTGGGGTCAGAGTTTTCCTCATGGTATTGAAAGTGGTATAGTTTGAAATTCTAATACAGTGACCCTACTATAAAGCCTTCATACTGAGTTAGCATGATCTTTATGATGGGAGTAAAATCAGGTGGTAACCTCTGCATACAATGCATACAAACAAAACAACCCAATCGAGTCAAAAATACCCATCTGAATATAAAACAATACTTTGATGCAATCAGTTAAGTGTCCCCCTTCTGCATCCTACACCCAAAATGAAAAACCCACTTTAAATTCATGTTCATGTTCTGGGGTGGCGATTTGTATTATGTCATCTCTGATAAAGCAGATAAAAAGAGAGCTTAGTTCTCCAGTCTGTTCCATAAACAGGCACTCTGTCATCAATATTGTAGAGGAATCTATACTGCAGTACTAGAAGACTAATTAGATCCAGCGCTAAATTATTTAACTTCCTCAGATTTTATTGATTTGTCAGTTCAGAGCTGTGACTCAGAGCTGTAAAATTGACTCTGCTGAAAGAGACATGCTCGTCTGCTGGTTTATGGCTGTCAGCATGTAGACACGGACAGACAGTGATGTACTAATACAGCCGCTTCACACCTACAGACACAGAGACAGAAAATTAACATACATGTAGACAAAAATCGCATGTGCTAATGAAGAGATGGGACTCAGTAAAACAGTTGAAGCATTAACCTGCTTAATTAACAGCACTGCAGTTAAACACACCCATGTACTCCTCACACAGCCAAACACACACAGACATTTCCACACACCAACTCGTAAACTAATTATGTATCTCTCAATTAGCACAAATCTACATGTGAAGTGTAGAGAGCCCCAGGGATCCAGTTAGCCACCTGTTACTAATATCTCAACTCAAGCGTGATAACATCAGCACACAGATGTGCACACACTCATGCATTCCCCAATACTGGCCTTTAATCAAATACACAAACAGCAGTAAACACCCACACACTTCAAGCAGGCTTGACTGTTGGATGTTGGTTACATGGCTAATTGATTAATTATAGAGGGATTATGTTCAGATGACTGGGAATCAATTGACCGGGCACACACATTAACACATATGATTGACAGAAGCCAGAAACGATCTCATACGCTGTGATTAACCAATCAGATCAGATGTCAATTGATCTAGCAGGCCTGGAGGTGAGCTGCAGCTCACGACAGTTATTGTGAAATAAACGTTATTAATGGAAGAACTTAATCGGCTCAGGATGGATATCGAATTCTTTTTTTCTTTTTTTTTTTACTGTTTTGATGTTTCCATTGATTATGAAGTGCTTCTTTACAATAAGCCTGTTAATGAGGTCAAAAAGGATGGGAAAAAAGAATGAAAGGAAAATATTTCAGTTTGTATTAGGTGTACTGTCTGCAGTAAGCCACAGCTCACTCAAAAACATACACAGTATAATAGAAATTATTCTACTTTAACACCTGTTTACTGTTACGATGCATCCCAATTTTCAGATTGAGTTTTAATCAACGTTTACTGCATTTAGTTACTATTTTTCACCGGATGCACTTTTTACATAGCTTGGCTATAGGTATGTAATGACTGTGTATTACTTTAATTAGGGATGAAGCCATTTTAATGCAACATTTTTAAGTTATAGTACTGTGGAAAACTCTTTGAGACACCCCTCATATTTATATATATTGTTTCCAAGGAGCCAGACCTTTGTGTAATTAGTTCAACTGTGCTCGAGCAGCAGTTGTCCAGGCTTTGTTAAGGTCATTCAAAGATTGCCTTTGGGCATTGGCTGCTCTTTTCACTCATTTTCAGTTCTGTCCATGTACCTGATCATTTTCTGATTTTTTTTCTTTAATTCAAGTGATAAAGACAGATTTAAGAATCAAAATTTTGTTTCAAATGGTTTTCAATATGTATTTGGGAGGTAAGGAGAGAGGTACAACAGTGAGTGTCTACAGCCATCTGTAAAACACAGGAGAGGCTGTTTGGGGGCTGCATTTCAGCCAGTGCTGTCGGGGATCGTAAGGGCAAATAGAAAATGGACTGATTCGTATATAGAGCTTTTCTACTCTACTTGCGCACTCAAAGAACGTTATACAAAATGCCTTTCTTGTCACTTATGGGAATTAGGGAAGACTCCACTGGTGTCCTATTTTAAAACAACAAGGTTAAGGTCATTTAGGGCCAGGTTTGCTAAATGGGGCAAAAGTGAGTGAGTGAAATCCTAAAATAGTGATGATAGGTGGCTTTAGGTTTGCAAGCATTTTTCACGCATCAAACTGTTTTCTAAACACAGGAGCAGTCGGTTCATTTCAGTATAGCCTACCCAATCTACCCAGAGTTATGCAATTTATTGCAAGTTTGCAAACCATATGATATTCAGCTGCAGGTGATTTACTAACACGACAGGTGCAGCATGTTAACTGTAATCATAAAAATATATAAACACAAGTCATGCACATGTATGTTAAATGTAGGCCTATAGTGTCAGTCTGACAGTGAAGGTTGTTTTAATGGAAACAGACTTCAGTCACTGACATGCTCCGATCTAAAACTGTAAGCCATATCACAATAGTTTGTATATCTTGTTCTGTAGCATTCTGTTATTAAAGGGATAGAACAGACCGGACTGACTGACAAAAGTTTATTTCTATATTCCGCCGCTGGTGGTGTGTGCGCTGTCCATGGTCCTGAAATTAAAACGGTTCAATTAACCCTTTCATGCATGAATTATGACAACCTCAATCAGGATTTTTTTCATAGCTTTGAATAGCTGTCCACTGTAGTGACCACAATGCGTGAAAGGGTTAATGTATTATATCACAATTTGAGTCTGAATGTAGTAAAACTTTATTAAGGAAAAATGGAATGAATTTACATTAATAAAGGTTTTAAAGATAATTAACATCAATGCATCGATCAGAACAAGAACAAACACAACCTCCAAACTACCAAACCAATTCCAAATATGCTACTAAGACTTTCCGTGCCTGACATCCAGCCACGGCTTGATTATTTTCAGAGCAGGGTTCAAGGTCAGTACCATCATTTCTCCGTCCTCTTTGTTTGTCTGCCATTTTGCTTTAAACTCCACTGTGCAGGATGTAAATTTCTGCCAAAAAAGCCACAGTATGTTGAAAGGAACCTGATGTTGAATACTGAAGAGTTGGAATAAGTTTTATTGCCTCTGGTATTGCAGGTTAAAGGTCATCTCTGAGTTCATTGAGCAAAATTAGAATTAGGTGGCTTTGCTACCTGGCACTTCAAATAAAATGGCAAGATTGGAGAAGTGTCTCACTCTTCTCACTCTTCTTTATAACTCTGTAATGCCTCCTGCAGCAATAACTGACAGTGTTTCAGCTGCAGAATTTTTTTTTGAAATCCAACAAATCCATGCAAAGAATGAGCTATTCTTCTCTTAAACAACACGTAGTAGCAAATGAAAATTAAAGTTAAACAAAAATGTTAATACATGCGGTAGAGTGAAATGATGCAAGAAGAAAGACATTCGAATAAAGCAAATACATGCTATGATTCAGTTCTGCGAAAGGGACTGATGGCCTTCATTTTTCCAGATACTTTTTGTCTGTTAGAAATAATCTTTTAACTTCCAGCAGAGCATGCAAACCATCATGTTTCCCCAGCATGCTTAGAGGAGAGATGGGTTCTCCTTTAGTGTCTTTTCTTTTTTCTTCTTCACACCTCCAGTTTACATTTGTCCAACTCTCTCACTTTGCATGTTCTTTTGCCCAAATTAACCTTTTACTTTCTTGACTACATTCTGGAGTTGCCTCTTCCCTCTTGATGTTGAGATGAAGCTGCCCACTTGAAGAATCTTTTTCTTTTCAAACTACAGACTCTTCCTCTAGTTAAGTTGTGTTTTTTCCATTATCCATCCTCCTATTCACCATGACAGTTGGGTAAGGGGCCCACATTGCTGCAGATGAGGCTCTATAGTTGTCATTTTCAATATTTAAAGTTGCTTTATTTTAAACCTGTGCTTTTCTTTCAAAAGCAAGGACATTTCTAAGTGACCCTAAACTTTTGAGCAGTAGTGTATGTACAGTAGCAGGTATCAGTGATCCCTAAAGATTGGTTGAACCGTGTCCACTGACAAATTCAGGTGCCATAAAAAAACAGCAGCAGAAACTTAAGATGTGGGAGAATTGCAGTCAATCCATCACTCTGCGATCATTCATCAACTTCTCTCGCACTCCTTGTTTTTCTCCCTCGCTCTCTTCATTTATCAAACTCTCCAATTCAAAAGAGAAGCAGTGGACCCTGAGCAACACCTGGCCTGCACTGACAGCAACCTTCTCACATGGACACATGATGAAAAAACATCTAAGCAACAAAAGAATTTCATTCCTAAGCATCATGTCACTCAGCAGCTCAGAGATGTGGCTATTTTTCATGCAGAAGGAACTGTAGCAGCGCGCGTGTGTGTGTTTGTGTGTGTGTTCATCTGTGTGTGTAGGGCTGACTGGACACAGATTAGAGGTGGCGTTACAGGCCACTCCCTCATTGAGCAACAGCCAGAGTGTGACTGCTGTCCTTCTCTATCACTTTCTGCGTCTCTGCTTACCACATACGCATTTTTTTTGCCTTCTTTCTCAGTTTTTTTCTCTTTCTTTACCGCATTTCTGTCTGTGAGAGCCGCACAGCGGAACGAAGGACTGAACTAATAGATTGTCTGAACTGATGTGAATAAATTCTTATTTTCTCTGACTCCCTGTGCCTTTTACAACTGCCGAAGTATAAAAGGTGATTCAAACTGTTTCTCTAGTTAACAGCAGTAGTCGACAGTTTGCCTTGATCACACAGTCTTTGCCTTCCTCCACAGACCCTTTGTGTGTACCATTTTTGAGTGTTTTCATTATTGATTCACAATAGGAATAACAAGACTGTTGGGCGAGGTAGTGAGGTTATCAATCCAGCATTGTTTTGTCACAATGGATGCCTTGTAAAAACATTACAAGAATTGTTTCTAAAGTAATATGAGATGAATATGAAAGTAGTTTTTACCTTGCTTGCAGGCTTTGTCCAGGTTTCTTTTAACCTCAGTACCTCCATCAAGGAACTAAGGGGGCAAATGTTCCCCAGGATGGAAACCAAAGGCAAAAAGCACAGAACACACCCATGTTTCTTGTGAAGCAAGAATTATTCAGTTACTATGAGTGCATGCAGACATTTATGCAAAATGCAGAATGACATTTATGCAAAATGCAGAATGACATTTATGCAAAATGTTTATGCAGACATAAACATTTTGATCAACTCATAGCATCTATCACCTGGATCATAGAGACTTGACAGCAAGAGGGCACTCTTAAGAGACTTGGTTTTCTCTGGAGACAGTAAAACTAATAAACAGAAAACTTCATGGACACTTTGTTGCATTTAGAAACATTTTGTGATTTAAAAAAGTAGTGAATTAAATTGCCACCTCGTCAATGCTAGTTGATCCAATTGATCCTTACTGATATTTTTTTTTCTTTGATCCCAGATAGCAGCAGAGTATAAAATTGCTGAGTTACAAATAAAAATGACCCACTGTCACTGGTAATTGTCATCTTTGCTGATGAACTGGTTGCAACTGGTGGATGTGTGGGTGAAGGAAATTGTCTCTGATTTGGCCAACTTTGTGATTTGGTTGGAGAAAAGTTTGTTTAGAGGACATTGCATTATGAAAGTATAACTGTTAACTAAATACACATTACCTATTGGTTAATAATGATGCCGCTGATGGAAATCACTTCACTGACTCCGTTTATTCATTCTCATAGAGGGATACTTCTGGATGTCTTTTTAAATGTTAATAACTTTTCCTATGTGTATGTGTGTCTATCTAAAAAAAATGCATGTATGCACCTACAGACACATGTAGGTTTGCGTGTATATGTCACATATATGTCAGTAAGAGTGCATGTGTGTGTGGAAGTTAGTGTGGAAGAGAGGTGGAAGGGCGACAGATGTATCCAGTGGCAGTCCCATGAAGAATGAAGTCACCTGGCTTTCCCCCTGTCTTTGAAGGTCAAGGAGACCCACTTGCATATTCATGGCTGTGCGCGTGTTTGCATGTGTGTGTGTTTTTTGCGTGTAAGTGTGTGCATGTCTGTGCGTATTTGAGCGCGTCCATGGACGAGTGTGTGCTTGGGATCGATGGCTTTTAATTGTTTTTTCCTGAGCTGTGGAAGGAAGTGCCAGCACTTATTGATTGGATGGAGGGATGGGAGAAGAGAGCACGAGGGAGGATAGGAAGACAGAGGGAGTACAAAAGAGGAAGAGAGAGAGACAGTGTGGCAGACAAGAAGGAAATGTGACAAGACAGGGTGGCGACATGGAACATAGAATCACTGTCTAGTGGGTGTACGAGGGGGGAGGTTTGTGTGTGCGTGTGTGTGTGTGTGTATGTGTGTGTGAGAGAGAGAGAGAGACGGGGGGAGTTGATGGGTGCCATGTGTGCATATGTAAGTGTATGCACATGTGGGTGTAGGGGGCTGGGGGAATGTCACAGGGTGTCTGATCTGGAGTCTACACACACTGCACACAACACTCCCCAGCTGTATTATTGAGTCAGGTTAAGTGTGTTAGGATATGTGTGTGTGTGTGGGTGTTTGTGTATTATGTATATAAATCTTACTATGTAATACTTCCACTAAATGGACTATGTGCATGTCCTGTATTTTTTTCTTTTGTCAGTTTGCTCAAAATTTTTTGGATGAATTTAATCAAACAGGAGACAAATTTTAAAGAATTACTGATGTCTTATAATTGGTTTACAGTATATCTACACTCCCTGTGTTAGTGTTTAAAAACACACAGATAAAGGATTTATCCAGCCGTTATTTAGACATACTGACAGAGATGGACAACTAGACTTAGCCCAGACAAACATAAAAATTGTTATGCGTGCACAGGAAATGTATATATATAACCAAATATGATGAAGATCTAAAAGCAAATATTAAATTCATGAGCCAGGAAAATATCTGTTTAGCTCTACAGTTAAAATGAACATTAAATGATACAACTTCAGTACCAAAGACTTCACCCGGTAAGTTAAATTCTATTCTGTTAACGAGCTTAAGAAATGACACACGTTTTTTTTAAAAACATGTAAAAATTGACATAAACCTGATAATCGCGCTGCTGCCTCCTTTCAGTGGTTAAAATAAATACATCTTGGGTCAAATGAGTTTTTAGGAAGTTTTGAAAGACACGTTTTCCTCGTTTGCTTTCAAGTCACAAACTTGCAGTTCAGCTGTTAGTTTCCAATGTTACCGTAGAGAGAGAGAGAGAGAGGAGGAAACAAGCAGGACACATTTGAGCTACGGGCGAGATTAAATTGGAGTCAATGGTGTTGGTCAACCCTGACCCAGTGTTAGCTAAGGCGTGTTTAGATAAAATGTGTGTGTTTGTATAATACGTGTGTGTGTGTGTGTGTGTGTGTGTGTGTGTGTGTGTGTGTTTGTGTGTGTGTCCATGTGAATGAGTGCATTTTTGTGTGTCTGCAAGTGTGTTTGGACTAAAAGTAACAAGCTTTATTCCCTAACAATGTTCCACCTTGCCCTCATTACACGCGGGTTAAAGTGGCACTTGGCCCTGTCTAGACAGCTAAAGAACACACACACATGGGCACACACACAAAAAAAAACCCACACACACCTACACACAGGTGAGAGTGGAATGTGGCCTGGGATCACTGTTGACCAGTGCACAAGCCCTCAATCACAGAACAGTGAGACGGGGAGATTGAGATGATGTTTCTTAAGTGAATTTAATAGAATCTAAACAAGAGGACAAAGCAGCAGTGGAGAAAAGGAAGCAAACGGTGGTGGTATTACTGATTTTAAAGAAGTTGTTAACCCTGTAACGCCAAGTCTATCATATTTGATACATGAGTTCTTGTGAATTTGTGAGACCTCTACATCATCAGTGTGTACATCATCAATCTCCCCCCCCCCCCCCCCCCCCCCAAAAAAAAAACCCAGAATAGACGGAACAAAAATACCAACTATACTAACAAAAAACTCAAATAACGAAATTTATATTTAATTTCTTCTTTTAAATTTCATCAGAAGGTTTAATAAATGCTTATTTGGGCAATCGTTTCACGGTTAAAGCTCCCTTCCCTGTCTATGTCTGATGCTATATATGTGTTTTTCTATTCCTGCTGTCTTTCCCAGTCCTCATGTGCTGTCATTACTAAAGTTAATAAAGCAGGTAATTCTATATTTTGTCTTTAATGATGAAGTACTTTGTATATACTTTGCAGACTGTGACTCGTTACTCTTGCTAATTATTATAACACCATATAGTTAATGTTTAGGATCATTGAGCCGCTGACATAACGCTGCTCCTAGTATGTCTATATTTTCTAAATAGATGCTTAGATAACTAATTTTTTAGCTGTTTTTGTCACTTCAGTATCCTGGATAATCACCATACGATTTCTCTACGGGCGAATACATATTCAAACATATGTGACTGACAAAGGTCCCAAAAATTAATAAATGATTAACAAGTTTAGTCAGTTTAGTCTTTAAAAATTAAAATCTTCCAAAAATTTATTTTTGTTTTAAGCTTGCAGAAGTTAATCTATATTTCCCTTCCAGTTTGTACTTCACTGAAAGAAGATGCCAAAAAATGTTGAGAAGAAAAATCAGGAAAAAATAAATTAATTGTTACCAAATCCACCACACTGCATCGTAGTCTGATTATGAAAAAGTACAGGACACTTCATGTGTGTTTCTTTCTTTTTTTTTCATTCTTTCATGCATTTTCGTGGTACCACACTGAGATACTGCTCAGTGTGGTAGCAGAATGGGTAGCGGTTACTTTGCATGTCCAGGTGCACTCCCGCTTTGTCACACTCTCACACACAGAGCTTCAAGAGTATTTTCTCACTCTCAAAGAACAGTTTCTTACCCCCCGCCCCAGTGCACCCCAGTCTCTCTATCAGAGTCTCTCCCTCGCCCACTTTACGTCTCGCTCCTTGCCCAAAAACCTCCATTCCAAAAGACATGATAATAAGCGTCTACTGAAGCACAGCAGAAAAACATTTAAGTGAAGAGAAGGTGGGGTGGTGGTGGTGTTGGTGGAAACGGGGATTGGGGAGGGGTGTTGTTGGGTTGGGTTGGTGAATTGGTGGTGAGGAGATTGCGACGACAACACACAGAAGGCTTTGCTCTGCTCCGCCACACTGTCAAATCTGCCTTGTATTCTCTCTCTCACTCTCTCTCTCTCTCACACACACACACACACACACACACACACACACACACACACACACACACACACACACACACACACACACACACACACACACACAAAGATTGTCTGTAATAGATTCTCGTCTTGACACTCAATTCCGTGGCGAGACGATCCCGCTTTATCCCTCCCTGCATCAAATATTTAAACACTTGTATTAGTGGCTGTGTCATCCCCTCAAACACCCGCAGCTTAGAGCACCAATCTCCTCTCCTCTTCTTTCTCTTCTTCTTATTTATTTTCTGTCTCCCCTCCAACCTGCTCTAACTCTCTTTCCTCATCTCCCACAATTCCAGCCCCTAATATCCACAATGTTATCACCCGCTTGCTTCCCTCCACCACCCATCATTTTATATTTTCAATACTTTGGCCTTTTTTTTCTTTCTTTTTTTTATGAAAGAGCATGATAGAGGGAGGGGCTAAGTTTTTTCTTCTTCTCCTTTAGCTCCCCTGTTCTTTTCAGGCTTTTTTTTTTTGGCGTGGGCAAAGAGCCCTTTTCAATCTTATGAGGCAAAGCTCCACAGATTGCAACAAGGAGAGAGGGAGATGGAATGGAGAAAGCGGGATAAAGGCGGGAGGGGAAGAGAGAAGGTGGCTGAGGAGAGAGAGAAAGCAGAGGGGAAGGGAGCGGGGTTTGGTGGCAGCGGCTGTGCGCTTGAATGACGTCTTTCAAGAGGAGCAGTCTAGCTTGTCAAATCGCCAGCTGAGAAATGAATTGGCATATCTGTTGGGCTCGGAGAGGCGATGTCGCGCCACGGCGTTTCATATTCCTCGATAAGGCCAAATAACGCAATTGTCAGAGAGACAGAGAGAGTGTGACAGAGAATGAGAGAGTAGAGCCAGTTAGAAGAGAGTAGTGGTGGCGGTGCTGGGGCGGGGTGGGGGGAGTGAAACTGGCAACAATAGAGTGTGTATGATAGACAGAAAGAGCTTTTACACCTGATATTCTGCCTGCCTGCCTGCCTGTCTGTGGTTGTGTTATGGCAGGCTAATGCAAACCTTTTAAAACCACTCAGCACATAAATCTAGCGGCTTAAATCTGATCGCTTGCCATTGAAGTTTTCCACCTTTAAGTCCAAACAAGGCCCACATCACAGCCTAATCGTTTTTGCAAGATTATTACAGGGCATCTGTGTGCCAAGGATGGGAGAGGGGAAGAAGGCAAGCAGTAAAGGTCACAAGCCATAAATTAACTCTAAAAAGTCATAAGTAAATGACCTCTTCAGTAGATGGTAGCACCCCTCGCCTCATAATATCTACTTGGCTCTCTATTTTTATTCTCTTTCTGTCACCGAGAATTTGTCTTTCATCTGTCACTGCACAAAATAGTTACCAAGCTGCTCAGAATGGACATTTCACCAGTGTTACACAGGAAGTTCACTATGCTCTTCTGTCCTGTGCTATTCAGTCTGTAAAAACCAACATGTCCACATATCTAATCAACAGAGTAGTGTATTTTCAGATTACCCTGGACAAAGACAAATTCCATGTCAAGGGAATGAAGAGTAGACTTCTTACAAGGAAACTAGGGTTTGTCTTCCTGGGACAGCTATTTTAAGACTTTGTGGAGTTTTTATTTCCCACTTTGGTTTTTGTCTTATCTTTGTGGTTAGCGTGATATCATAAACTAGTTTATCAAGGTGAGAGGCTTATTATTTAATTCACAAGTAGATTCAGTCTTTTGGAATCAAAATACATTTCCAGGCCCCCAGTAGATATTATCTTGAGTGGAGACAATCAAAATGTTTCCTTGAATTCCAGAAGTTGCTGAGAACAGTAGCACAGGAAAAAATAAAGACAATAAAATATCTGTCAAAAAACGTTCTCTTACTGTAATAAAATACATTTGAAAAGTATACACTGTTTAATTTGACTATACTGCATTGTATAAGTAGTTATCCTGACAAAGGCATGAATGCATGCAGTTGTTAAACATACCACCAGGTTAGCTGCACTTTTTAAGAGAGTTTTTCAGTGTTCAGTGAGGGCTTTCTAATTGCTCACTTTTACCTGTGAATAAGTGAACTGGATCTTACAGTGTGGCTACTTGTTTGAGTCCTGTCTGCTTCTTCTTGTAGGTCTGATGGACTTTATCAGTTTTGTCACATTCCTATTGTTTGGCAGTAACCTGTGAGAGTACAGTGTTGCCATAACCATTAAAGCAATGACTGAGCATACAAAATAAGATTGGAGTTTGAACAGCTACCCCTGAAAAAGATGCTCCCAACATATTCTGCTGCTGCAGTTTTATTTTTCCCCAGACTTCTTACCTTTGTGTCTGTGTGGTTCAGAGTTATACAGGCCAACTGTGAACTACAGTTGTGTTTGGGTCTGACAAACTGAAACCTATTTTTTCAGCAGGACAAAGTAATGCAGGTGGACTGCAGTTGAGTATTGTTAAGGGACACCTCTGTCTACAGAACTCCAGTGATGATCTCTGTGAGGAGACAACATATAGATACACACACATTCAGAGTGCAGTGATGTCTGGTAGAAACACACAATGTGACAAAGTTGGAAGAATGTTGTCTTAAGCTGTAGTCCAGATGCAAATAGGAGGAAAAAGAATGGGCAGACTTGTCTGGTTTCAGAATTAGATGGCAAATGTTTGTGTGTGTTTGTCATGGTAGAAGAAGCGTTTCAGGCTCATGGTTGCTGTGAAATATGTAAAAGAAACAAGAAGTGCTGTCAGACTCTGGCAGGTACACACATATAGATATGGTACCTCTCCCAAACACACTCACTCGTACACAAACACAAAGTATTCCCATGCTATGTTTTTTATGCTGTTTAAATTAGCAAAATATTCAATTAAATTCAAAATTAGCTCAATTATTCAATAATTTTCTGTGCTAAAAAAATCTACCAACATCAGAAGGCAAGGATAAAAAGTATCGTCTTTCACAGACCTAACCGATACCATGTAATCATTAATAAGAAAAGAAACCTATCATCAGGTTATCATTTTAACAGTGATCAGAAAGGGCCATGGTCATCATTGATTTCCCTTTTTTTCATTCTTTCACAGTATTGTAAATGCAGATTTACAGACAAACATATGGTAAGCACTTAAACTCTGCCACAAGTACACACACCAGTGTACTTCTACTGTCGGTCCCAAGCCAAAGTAAATCGGGAGGGTCGCGTCATGAAGAGCATCTGATGTCTTTGCCAAACCAAACATGCAGATCATCAAGAATGAAATTTCCATACTAGGTTAACAGTGACCACCTCTGGTGCTGCTGATCAACAGGGTGCCAGTGGAAAATATTTCTGTAGAACAGAAATATTTTCCACTGGCAGTTAGAAGAGGACAAGGAGTTGTGGAGTAAGTTTGATTAAGTGGGAGTGGCATTATGCTAAAGACAGAAATGTGAAGAAAAGATGTTGTGAAAAGAATGGCTTCGGTTAACACTTCAGGAAGGAGGATAAGCATGGGAGTATGTATAAGAGTGGAGGAAAGTACACACGGTTAGACTACATCTTATGTGGTGAGGTGTATGGTAAGAGTAACAAAGGGGTTCAGGTAAGGGTTGGAATTCCTTCAGGCATTGCCTCTGAGTCTGCTGTGGACCATTACGTTTGGAGACGACACTGTGATGTGTAGTGAGAGAAGGTGGAAGTGAGCCTGGAGAGGTGGACGTATGTTCTGGAGAGAAGATGATTGAAAAGTCAGTAGAACCAAGAAAATATATATATATGTGTGTCCTTTCTATTAAAACATTACCTAACAGTTTATCACCAAACGCTTTATTATCCATCGTCTTTTAAATGACAAGAACAAGGGCAATGTGTAGAGTGAAAGAAAGCCATTCTTTCGTTATTGTAAGTAATAATGTCATTGTTGAAAAAAAGGGAACACACTGTAACAGTTGCTTCAACAGACAACTGGCTAATTCTCAGCTTAATGGTGCATAAAATGCATAGAGGTGGTTGTCTAAGGAGATCAGGAAGAAAACTTCTTTAAATTTAAAGAAGTCCATTTGTTTTGCTTTCCAAACACCTTAGATTATCATGACGTGGATGACTGAGAACCTACACAGACATAGAGGAGGTTTCTCTTCGAATATTACTATTACTATAATAAAAATTGGATATGAGTAGTTTCTAGTTTTTCTGTCTGCATCATTTGATAGCAGTCTTTTCTTTCCCTCCATCTGTTACAGCCCACCTTTCTCCTCTGTGGTCGGCCCATTAGCTGGGTGACCAGCGGACTATGACAGGGTGGCCTGGTCATGGCAACACACAGCTGTAACATGGATGGTGCCTTTCACATTAGTGTGGTGAACAAGGAGAACAGGAGCAGGAGCTTTTCCATTAGCACCTCCCACGAGCTGCCAAGATCCTGACAGAAAGAGCGAGAGAGAAGGCGAGAGGGAGAATGAGATTGCCCATGTTTTCAAATGGCTGCTTCTTAACAGTATGGCAGTGGCCTGAGTCAAGCTTTGGGCAGGACTATTACTCCATATTAACAGGCAGTGGGGAAGAACATAAAGCACACTGTAAAAAGAGGGAGGAAAATGCAGGGATTGCAGTTACATACCAAAAAATTATTGGATATAAAATAAACTGAAAATACAAACAGAATGCAAAGATTTTCAAATAATTTAAATCCAATATTTAATAGAAATGATTAAATGGTTAAAATGAGAAAGTCTATTGATTTGTGAAAATCTTGTGCTTAAAAAATTATACCAGAAATGTAAAAAACAGGCCATTCAAGGACACGTTTACAACTTTTTTACATCACCTCTTATAATTGTATCACTTCATGTGTCTAGGAACTGAAGACACAAATTACTATAGTTTTGAGAACAAAATGTTTCAGCTGATCAGGCAATATTTGTTTTCATAATTAAACAGATTAGTAGTTAAAAGGTTTGGACTGTAAGAAGACTGGTTTAGTAACCAGGCATTAATGCTGATTGACATAGTCCTGTTGTCCTTTCCTGAAGTTGTGTGGACGGCAACATACACTGTTAAAAAAAATTAAAAGAACACTGCAGCATATCTTTACTGATATGGACTTGGTAATGTGTTAGGAATGAAAATGGAATCCCACATCATTTGATGGGGGAAAAAAATCTACGGTGGGCTGAATTCAAACACACCCTCAAAATAGAAGTGAAAAAATTATGTGGTAGGTAGCAACTCCTAACGGTACTCAGTAGCTTGTATGGCCTCCACATGTTTGTATTTATGCCTGACAACACCAGAGCATGCTCCTAAGGTCAGAGATGACAGACAGTGTCGTGGGAGATCTCCTTACAGATCAGGACTAGGGTATCAATCAGCTTCTAGACAGTCTGAAGTGCAACCTTGTTGGCTTAGTTGGACTGAACCATAATGTGCCAGAGGTGTTGTATAAAGGTCCCCTGTGGTGGACCTGCCAGTTTTGGTATTCTATGGCACATACCAATCTGGCTCCAGGGTGCTGGGAGTGTGAGGACAGGACGTTGGGCCCTCAGGCCACCCTCATGAAGTCTGTTTCTGATTGTTTGGTCAGAGACATTTACACCAGCGTCCTGCTAGAGGTCATTTTGTAGCTCATCCTGTTCCTCCTTGCATAAATGAGAAGATACTGGTCCTGCTGATGGGTTAAAGGCCTCTCCTAGATTGACTGCCCATCTCTTGGAATCTCCATGCCCTTGAGACTGTGCTTGGAGACACAGCAAACCTTCTGGCGGTGGGAGGATTGAATTGCCATCCTTGAGCAGTTGGGCTACCTCTGCAACCTCTGTAGGGTCCAGGTCTTGCCTAATGCTTCCAGTAGTGATAATGACCTGTGCCAAATGCAAAAAATGCAAAAACTGTCAGTATCCTCAACCTGTAAAAACATTCCTGTTTTGGGGGTTGCCTCATTGTTGCCCCTCTAGTAGACCTGTTGTCAATTTCATTCACACCAAAGCAGCTGAAACTGATTAACAACCCCCTCTGATACTTAACTGATCAGATCAATATCCCAGAAATTTAAAGAACCTGATGCTGCACTCTGAAAAGTCTTTTTTTTTTTTTAAAGCAGTGCATGTTGCTCCAAAACCTGTATGTCTTGGTCAGCATTAATGGGGCCTTCATAGATGTTACTTCCTTCAAATAATAGTTTTCTTTCATATTTCTGGATGTAGCAATGAACTGTTTTTCTTAATGGTGTTTTTCAGAAGTGTTTCCAAGCCTACAGCAGGATTTACACCCCAGACGTTTATCTGTTTTTAAAGCAGTACTGCCCAAAAGCCTGAAAGACATTTTTAGCCTCATACCTTAAAGAGAATGTCTGAACCCTATAATGATATTATGTATGTAGATTTAGTTTTGTATGCTATTGCAGGGTCTTTATCTTACAATATAAAGCACCTTGAGGGAACTCTGCCAAACTGTGGTGCTATATAAATAAAATAAAATTGAGTTGAATTGAATAACATTTATAATATTTTTTGTTGCCTTTCCTCCAGTGTTTTTGAAACACATTACAGCATCAAAATTAGACTCATCTTGAGCATATATTAAAAAAAAACATCACTTTGTCTTTGTGGCTGATTAAGTTAAACATAGGTTGTCAAAGGAGCTCGCAAAGAAAAGCGTCTGGACTTCTTTAAGTTGCTTGAAGACGTTTCACCTCTCATCCGAGAAGCTCCTTCAGTTGAGAGGTGAAACGTCTTCAAGCAACTTAAAGAAGTCCAGACGCTTTTCTTTGCGAGCTCCTTTGACTACGATGACCTGGATGACTGACAACCTTCACAGACTTAAACATAGGTTAAATACAATTTGCATACCACTTTATTTTATTTTATATACATTTTAAAAAGTGACAAAGTCTTCTTGAAAATTGTGTTTTATTTAATTAAATGTCAAACATGTAATCAACATTTAAAATAAAGTTTTATTTCATTTGATTGATGTACATACCAAAACAGTCTTAAAAAATTAGCTGCTATTTCATCCAATTTGTTTGTATGCGTTTGTTTTTATCTGATGTGATTTCCTAGAATGTTACGTCCTTCTTTCCCTTTTAACTTCTTGAGGTATAATTACAACAGAGCCACTGAAATGGATTGCTGAGCATTTCATCAATGATTTGCTTTTTAAAATTTATTAGCTTTCTTCTTCATCTGCAAAAGGGAACCGTGACGTTTTTGTTGATAAAGTGATCAAACAGCGATGGTCTCATTTGCTGTGATCACAGGGACACAAGTTCTCAAGCTGAGTCTACCTAGTTCTTTCTTTATTTCATCTTTTTTGTTTTGTGTTTCACCGTCTCCTTCTTCTCCTGTCGGTCCCCTTGTAATTTGACATGGAGATGCTCGTTATGGCAGATCAAAGACAGCCATCTGTGGTCTGTCAGCCTCGCTGAGACAAAGTGGGAGGCAAGACGAGACGATCTACAACATGCATATATCAGAAAGGCTGAGACAGAGAACGAGTCAATGAGATATTCATGCATTAACAGGCTATGGCAGAAGAGTGTAAGGAAAGAATTTACATGCCAAATGAAAAACTAGCGGAGCAAACAAAAGAAGGGAAGAGAAAGTTTTTGAGAAATGGGCCGACAGCTCTAGCACAAAAACGAAAAAGCAATAATAACTATGTAACTCAGCCTGTGAAATTCTAGCCTTGTATCATTTTATTTAATTATCAAAAAGAAGCCCCCGCAAAGAAGAAAAAAGTTTAACTGACTAACATATGCTGAGAATCCCCAAATCTCTTTGTTACCTACTGTCTCATAATTGCTTCTCTGATAAGTGCATGCGCAAGATTTTGTATGACAGACGGTAGTTGGCTATCGATGAAGGGCACGCATTACATGGAATAAGACAGGAATGGACAGGACAGGACACTCGAGGAACATAATGGTACAAGCCCATCATTACACAGGACAAGACATTGTAGAGGACAGGACATGAAGTGATTGAACTCTCTCTAGAGAGATAAAAGAGATGAGAATGACAGAGTGAGGTACAGCGGATGAAAGAGTTGTGGAGAGGACAAAAGAATGAGTGAAGGAGGGATGAAATAGGAGGACAACTCCACTCAGAAAGACCCTATCCCTCAAAGTAATGATGATGTCTTAGTTGGTTAAAAAGCAGTGTTAAGTATTGGCTGTGTTGAATATCCGGGAGAGCTGGCTTGGAGAGATGGATGGCTTCTTAAGTAACAGCATCCTGATAGATATGTTGGCACAGGAGCTGAGCATGACGCTTACTGTAAGGAGAGGAGGGCGTGAAATATTACAATGGCAGGAAAAAGAGAAGGGGAGGGTTGGGAGAGGAGACAGGCTAATACTAACATTTCAGTCACACATGTATTGTGATTAAAAGTAAAATAAAATATTGTGTCAATGAATCATATTTCAAATGAAAAAAAGCTTCTTTTTTTAACATAACTCTTGGCTGCTAGGAGAATGACACAGTTGAAAAGTCACTATTTGTTCCTGCTGCTGCTTCTCTCATGATACCAGGAGGCTGTTTGGTTCTTTCTCCCTAAATCAGATATTAGATATTGTAACTGTAGGATTAGTCGTGTTGTAGACATGCATGTGTGGAGAACAAGTGCGCTGATACAGATTTACAGGGTGATGTGCAGAACTGTAATAACTACAGACAGATAAATCTTATGAGCCATACCAAGAAGATGGTGGAAAAGGTTGTTGAAGCTAGGTTAAGAAGAGAGGTGATAATCAGTGAGCAGCAGTATGGCTTCATGCTGAGAAAAAGCACTACGAATATGATGTTTGCTTTGAGAGTGTTGCTGGAGAAGTACAGAGAAGGTCAGAAGAAGGTGCATAATAGGGTGACAAGAGAAGAGCTGTGATACTGCATGGGGAAGTCAGGAGTGGCCAAGAAGTATGCGAGGGGGGTGCAGGACAAGTACAACAAGACAGTGGAGAGGTCTGTGATAGGTTTAAGGTGGCAGTGGAATTATTTAGGATCTCCTTTTTGTTTGCAGCGGCTATGAACAGGTTGACAGATGAGGTTGGCCAGGAGTCTGATCTGGTCTGTGATGTTTGCAGATGACACTGTGATCTCTGTAGTGAGAGTAGAGAGCAGGTGGAAGTATGCTTTGGAGAGAAGAGGAACCAAAGTCATTAGAAGCAAGGCATAAGGCAGACATGTTTAAATACATGTATTTAACGGACTTTGCACAAGAAAGGTGAAGACAGGAATGCATGGTGGAGATGGTGGAGAGAGGATGAGTCATAGACAATAATCATAGCCTTTTCTTAACACTTGTTGAAGCTCCTTTGTAACAAATATAGCCTCAAGTCTTTTCTGAGCATGAGTATGATGGCACACTGTATATTAGAGGGAAGCTCAGGTCCGGCATTTTGGAGACAAAGTTAGAGAGGCAAGGTTTAGAATGTTTGGGAGTTGTGCAGTATTGGATATATAAAGAAGAGGATGTTGAATATGGAGTTGCCAGTAAGGAGGAAAACCACAGAGTGGATACATGGATGTAGTGAAGAAGGAGATGTAGAGTGTGAGGGTTGACACGGGGACACCGTTGTGGTGTGCTCTAAAGGGAACATGTGAATGAATGCATCTAAGTCTGAACAGAGTCCAGACTGAACCATTTAGGGTGAAAAGTCCAGAAATGAAATCCATCCATCCATTCGCTACCGCTTATCCTTTTCAGGGTCGCGGGGGGTGCTGGAGACCAGCTGTCATAGGGCGAGAGGCGGGGTACACCCTGGACAGGTCGCCAGGCTGTCACAGGGCTCAGAAATGAAATCATCATGTGTTAAATTTTGTAGTAGAATGACATCGTTTACAGAGTTTATGGCTATGGTGGCTATAAACTCCGTGGGAATCCATTTAAATATGGAAATGTAAAGAGCTAGATCAGCAGTTTTAAAATGTAACACTTTTACCTGCTTTTCTTCCTCAAATAAGATAAACTATTAGAAGCTCTTTTCCATTCTTACTGACCAGAACATTTAAAGCACTTACACATATACAGTGCTACTGTATATGTGTACTGTATATGCTTACACATATACAATACTACTAATACTACTGTACAGAGCTTTTCCTCTCGCACACAATACTACTGATTTTACTCCATTGGTGTTGCTTAAGTGTGTAACCTATTCATTTATATTATAGTTTTATCTTCCTTTGTAAAATCAGTGCTCCGCTACCAATAGACTTATCAATCTTTGTGATTGGTCAGTTGCTTCCAAGTCCATGTGCGCCTACTTAGCTTGGGAAACCTTGAGTTGAGTTATCGAGTTGATAACCGGCGTTGTGTAACTGCTCAGGCTGCCAGTGTTAGGCTAACACAAAATACCCAGGGCATACTGGACTTCTTTCAGCCCTTTTAGTTTTCAGTGTTTCCAAATTTTCACCCCCATGCTAACAGTGAGGCTACAGAAGAGGATGGGGAGAGGGCCACTTGGACAAAAAATAAAAAATAAAAAAAATGGTGACATCTATTAGATTTTTAGATTTTTTTTATTTTCCAGAAAATCAGAAATCTGAAAAGAAAATCCAGAAGATGTCCCCATTTTTTTCAGTGGCTGACCAAATGAAAAACTGACCAAATTTGCATTAAGAAGTGAAGTTCCTGGTGGTACAGTGCAATTTAAACACATTGCTTTCAATCAAGAGGTCTGGGTGCGTCTGTGTGAGAACACCCTTTTACGTTTTTCGGTTTCGTTACTTTCATTAGTTTTGTAGTCCAGACAAAAAAAAAGAGAATTTTTTATTTTTTTGTTTTTAGATTTTGTTAACAAAACAACTTGTTTCTGGCTGAGTAGCCTAAATACCACAATTTACCACAATTAAGTAAGAATTATCCTGTGCTGCCCTGTTGTGAACATGCTGAAAATGTAGTGTTTTGCCTGTGGTTCCTGAAAAAATCTGCATAAATTAGCAAGCCAAGCATGTTATGGATGAAGTATATTGTTGTGTTATGTACTGAATTCTGGGCATTCTTCCTTTAAAGAAAAAAAAAGCCCTTTAGTATCATCATGGCATCATTAATGGCATCCACTGCCATCACTGTGTGCTCCAAGAATCGAAGTCACCAACACTTTGGAGGAAATTTCATAAAAGTTTCATAAAACAATAAGTCGAGCTGGAAATCATCTTTTAAAAAAATTCCAATATAAAAACACGTTATTTCACAAGACTTGAAATTTGAACATTTTATTGGCACTTTTTTAGAGTATATACATATTTAAATATCTGAAAGAGAACCTTTTATATCTTTTTAATATGCTACGTTTCAGAGAGAGAGAAAACCTGAAGCTCATGTTTGAAAATATGTCCATTTATCATCACCTTTAGACTGCTCTTACCCTGGAAGGGTTATTTTGTCTGATGGGACTGAACCAGCCCTCCTCCCCAACCACTCCAATAAGTGTTTTTCAATTACTGCTGTCAGCCGGTAATCATTCAGTGATGAATAGTCTGATATCCAGCCTTTATATTCATCTACCTTCTTTGTTATATTGTTTCTAGACAAGACTACATGTGTGTGTCAGAGAGTAGAAAGAGATGTAGTCTAATATATGTTTCCTATTTAATGATTTTTGCCTTGTTTTTTTAATTTCATAACACAAATAAATATAAATAAATATAAATTTTTCAACCATTAAACAAATAACTGTGATTCCTGATAAGTCCACGATTGTATTTTGATCAAATATTTATGATTATTACTCATCATGATAATTATTGCAATTCATTTCTCTTTTTCTATGTTTTTAGTGCAAACAACAAAAAGCACAAGCACAAACAAGCAAAAGTGCCCCAATTGTATCTTTAGGAGCATTATGTAAATGCAGTATTATGCAGAAAGCATGTAATTGCACCAAACAAGGCAAAGCAGACAGAGGAAGCATTAATTTTATCAGTTTATTTTTGGATCATTATAGCCAGAGCAGAATGGTCAAATAGTTGCAGAAAGCAACTGCTTTTAAAAACTTTAGGAAAATAAAATACATTGAAGGACTATACAGTTATTCAGTAATGTGACATAATAGCAATGACATCGATTCATGACTTGATAGCGATACAAAGTGTTGGAAAGTTAAGGGGAAATTTGTCTTTTGTGGAGGTTCCAGCTTCCTGTTCCTGTTTACCAGCACAATTCCACAATATCATGATAATGCCTTCCAAAAATTTTGTTTTGTTCGACAACTGCTGTGTGCTAATGTAACTGAAATTTAGTTTATCAGAGCATAAGATTAAGGCCTTAAAAATTATTGCAATAAGTAACAGTCAGATGCTGTTATCAAGATGTTATTATCAGTCATTACAAATATCTTTTCTTCACTTGTTTTTATTAGTAATAAGGCTTTGTTTTTTGGTCCAGCGCATAAAAAACGAAACATACAAGTCTTTAATTGGAATTATCCTATTTTTGTCACGTTGTCACTCTCCATGACATTAATTGTATCATTTGCTAACCATACGTTCATTATATTTTAGAAACCACCCAACAACAGCTTTTATTATCATAAAACATGTAGTAATAACTTTTACAGAAACTGGACAAAGCAGTATTTTCTAATTATTTCATTTAAAAGAATGTCATAGAGAGTAATTGGAGGTTTTGCAGAAACTGTTGACCAACATGACTTGAATCAGTCTAAGGAGCTTGTAAAGAAAAGCGTCTGGACTTCTTTTAGTTTCCTTGAAGACGTTTCACCTCTCATCCGAGAAGCTTCTTCAGTTCTAAGAGCAATTGGTGGAGAGTCCCAGATTTTAAGCCCTCCCTATGGGAGTGTCCCCAAGAGGGTCATGGAGCCCCATTTGTTTCCCCCAAAAGTCACCATGAGATAAACAAAGAACAATAACTTTAAGAGAAATTGAAAATGACTTATATACTGTATATTGTTGTGTTTGTATATGTTTTTATAAAGTATTGAAATTAATGTGACGCTAAGAAGGATTAAAAAAAATTTTCTTTTTTATCACACTATGAGTAAGTAACTCCAAAACACATATCCTACAAGCACACATAGACATAATGTTTTCTTCACCCATCGCAACATGGTAGAAATCCTCCTCAGTCATTTCCTAGAAACAATAAAATAAAATACATGTACAGGCAGAGGAAGGACTTCCTGCCCTCCTCCTCCTCCCTCCTTTCCCCTCCTGTTTTCCCTCTGGTCTCCATCTATCACATGCAGCGGGTACCACAGGCCACTGACCAAGCCTGTCCTCCCGTCATTAGCCCCGCGTTCTCCCCACGCGATCCGTGTGGCTACCCCTGTCTCCTCTCTCCAGCCCGACACCCCATAATAATATCTCTTTCAACCTTCACACCGTGATAAATAGAAGTGCACAGAACAAAAGGGATGGTGGGAGAAGAGGGAGGGGGAACAGGGGTATGAGTAAGAGAATCGGGATGAAGAAAGAAAAAAAAGGGTGGTGGTGATGGGGGGGTCCCTCTGTGTGTGTGTGGTTGTGTGTTTTTCTTTAAGGCCACTCATTATCAGGACAGGCAATCAGAATTTATTAAAATGAACTTTAAGTTTTTTGAACAGTTTTAGAAACAATACATTAAAACACACACAGCTAAATAAATATATGAAATGCCAAATGCTGAGTGAAGATACCCAGGTCTTGCTAATGCCATACCACTAATGAACCAGTGATGGATGCTCATTTTGTAAATGTCCAAACTTGTGGTGCGATAGGACCACCTGATGCCAAGAAGTTAAGGAATATAGCGCACTTCCTAATGTCTTTCAGGAATGAATTTTCAATTCTCTGCCGCCTAGTCCTTTATTTTCTTGCTCCCTTTGTCATATTTCCTGTCCTTTCAACAATGCAAGTCCTATCAGAGAGCCAAGATTTAAAAATAACACTACATGATGCTTAAGTACAGGTGGTCTTTATTCATATGGAAATATATTCTGCTCTCCTTTCCACAACATGCTAAATTATCCAATAAAAGTCTTTTAAAAGAGGATAGCAATGAATGCACACACGTCGCAGCAAACAAACACAAACGCAGAAAGCATCAATGCAAAAAATAAAAAATACAGTGCATAAAACAACTAAAGAAATGTGCAACGACTGAGCACAAAGGAATGATGCATCATTTTGTGTGTTATTCTGTATTAAAGTTTAACTGGGTAATATAAATACAAGGAGATGTCATTATTTTTCATGCCACTTTTTCATATCACTATTTTTTGCCTTTCAGATGTATAACTTCATTTTGTCACCAGCACTGCACTGCAAAATGTTACTTTAAAGACAAAAATACTTTTTCTTTGATATTGTTATAATTGCTGCCACTACCACCACTCCAGTAACGGTTGCTGTGACCCCTGAAATTAGTATACGATAGTGAATGTCAGTGAATATAAAGATTTTAATATAATCAAAGAAATCCGTGCTGTTTAAAAGCATAAAAACATATAAGAATAAAATGCCCTCTTATGTTTAAAGCTGGTTATGCTTGTTGGATTAGCTAGCAGCATCTTTGTCTTTTGATTCATCTCATAGTGTAAATAATGCTAATAATAAAATAAATCAACCCTCCTCAGTTTCTCCAAGACAAAAACAGGGACATGAAATCATTACACAGGTTCCCCTGAGACCTGTTTAGACTCTGATGTTTAAGTTATAATTAAAAAGTCTCCCGCATCTCCTCTTTCTCAATCCCTGCTCTCATAATATCTGTGTGATTTATTAGCACAGCCATGAATTAGTCTTTTTTTGACCCCCTCTGTATGAGATATGTATTGTATTTCATTTGAACGGTTAAGCAGGTCATTGTGTGTCTGTGTGCATTAATGTGCATGCTCTGGATCTGTATTGGCTTTGATCGGTGTCATGCTGTTTTCACGTTCAGTGAAAGACTGTTTGTGAATCGGTCGTCACATCTTTATCACCTGCAGAGAGGAGTCCTACTGAATATTACTGGGAGCTGGGTTGTTATGAGGGACTGTGTGTGAGTGTGTGTGCGATTGTGGATGTGGATGTTTGGGTCGCAGAGTTACCTTTAATATCAGTCTGAGGTTCGACTGTGAGTCATTTGTAGTTGGAACAATATGTCATGGCTTGTCAGGAGAAGAATTCTTGTTAATGAATTTGTCTTCTTTTGTATGCATCACTAAATGCTGTAAAACGTCCATCGACTTCCTCTCTCTCGTCTACATATTCCCAATTCCTTCCTTCCCTCTGTCTCTCCATCCTTGCCTTCCTGTGTCTTTGCCCAACGTGATTTAAGAGTTGTCCTCATCGCTTTGACACATCAGTATTTCTATCAGAGGAGATTAGAACTGTGTGTGTGTGTGTGTGTGTGTGTGTGTGTGTGTGTGTGTGTGTGTGTGTGTGTGTGTGTGTGAGAGAGAAGGATATCATGATGATTCAAATATAATAGCTCTGTATTGCTGCCTTCCCTCTGTAACTGTACAGTTCAGTCAGAAAGATTAATATGTGTGAGAGTGCGTCTCTGATGTTGTGTGCACGCATGTAGACTCGTGTGGCTACACATTGCAGCACAGGACAGTAATATCTGCCATGCATACATTATCCATCCTTCTTATTATCCAGGAAATCACAAGCAAGGAGAATTAAAGTGAGCCTCCTTTCAGTCTTGGTGTTTCTGAGCAGACCAAACTGCTCTGCACCCCACCACCCGCCACCACCCCCTTCCCCCAGTCAGAGGTTAAGATAGCAATCAGGCCAGAACCGCAGATGGAGGCAGACATTTTAATATTATTTTAATATTCACCACGGCTGGTAATTGTTAAAGGACAGTCCAGTCCTTACTCCTTTCCGTCAAAGTCTGAGCAATTGTGCCAAAGGCTGCAAAGCATGCAGACTTTGAAGCAGTGACAGGAGGGGAATGAAAGATTGCAAATTGGCTACTGGAATGCCAACTGGAAACTAAGTGTGTGTGTGTGTGTGTGTGTGTGTGCGTGCGCATAAATATATACATATACATATATATATATATATATATATATATATATATATATATATATATATATTTAAATATATATATATATATATATATATATATTTAAATATATATATATATATATATATATATATATATATATATATATATATATTTAAATATATATATATATATATATATATATATTTAAATATATATATATATATATATATATATATATATATATATATATATATATGTTTCACCAATTGTGCTGAAGTTTAAATTTTATTTATTTAGTTTGTTTTCTTTAGAAACATTTTAAAAAATCTAGAAAACATAGATTTCTTCATTTTTGCATACTAGTGCTCTTCTGGGAAAATTACCAGAATATGGAGAAAAAGACTTACACACAGAAAAGATTGATTACCATCATTATATGGTGTTATTTTCAGTGGTTTGTTCTCCTGTCATATCAATAAAGTCAATGAATTAATAACTCTGAACGAGGGCTTTGAGTATTTAGGGCCCCATTAGTTTGGGTATACATATTCAAAATGTTATATTGTAACATACTGAATATCTTTGGGGAAAAAAGTAAAAAAACAAAAAACAAAAAAACTATCTGGATAAAGGGAAGTATATCCAAGTTCAGTATTTTCAGTATTTCAGTATATTCTGTGTAGGTTAACATCGATGAGACTGTCATTCAAAACTATGTGCAGGAGTGTAACACCACCTTCTTGCTGGCTCTTCTGAGTTTTATGAAGAGCTGAACCCTTAACAGTCATTCACTATGTTTACTATATTTCTGTATTCCTTTTGAGGTTATCTTTTACCACCAAAATAAAAGGAGCTCACTAGGGCTATTTGTAAATGCTTTTACGACTACAAACAAAAATTACATTCACTTTTCTTTTTTGGAGTGAGACAAAATGTCTTTATAACTAAGTGAGAAATGCATATGGTAAAAAAAATATTAAATTATTAGTATGATTCAAGTTTTTTCAACGTAAGTGCTCCACAGAGAAGGTAAACACACATATCCTTTATCATAGACGGGCAGACTACAAAACCAAATGCCAAAACTTGTCACTGTGTGCTTTGAAAGAACAAAATACAACTTTGATTAAAGTAATTTTCCTGCCTCGAAGCCGGCATCCGAACTACAAATCTCATGTGGCCGAATGAAACTGTGCCAGCCGAAAAATAAAGGGAGCTGACACCAAAATAGCCTGCCTGTTCTGCATGCTCCTTGCTGTTATGCATCAATCTATCAGCCAGCCTTATTGCTATTCAGATTACACACAGCGCACACACACTATTCAGATTAGAGGCTAAGGTGTACGGGACATTGAGGGGTTCAGCGGCGACATGAGTGACCTTTTCAATCGCTGCTGGACACCTTGAGTTGGTCATGAATCCATCTCCGCGAACTGGTGTGATAGGCGATTTCTTGAAGCCTTTCCAATGCTCTTCAACTCTACTACAAGGATATTGTATTGTATACACACGACATGTGTTCACCTGTACTCTTGTACTTTCTGCTTCTTTTTTCAAGTATTTTTGGGTCTTTTAGTCTTGCCCTAAAATACAGTGATTGTAAATCAAGTGTTATCAAGAAAATCTGTAGCTGTGCAATATTAAAATTTTGTGTTAACAGTAAAATCTGCTTGATAGCCATCTCTATACAAATAAGAATATCTTCCCTTTGTCTTTTTTTAATTATGCTTTTTGTTGCTATGATTTTAATATTAAAGTGCCATCTATTTTTAAAAGAATTGCTAAAGAACCATTAAAATGGAGCCCTTTACTAAACTAGTTGGTGCAACATAGAACTTTTATGAAAATCTTTTGCTGCAGAACAATTTTTTATGGTTCTTCTGGCTTTAAAAAAATTGCTAAGGAACCTGTGGAAAGATTCTTTGTTGAACCAAAAATGCTTCTCAAGCGGCTTCATGTTAAAGAACACACATAAAGAATGTTACATAATTTACTCAGGGATTTTTTTATTTATTTTTTTAATAACCAAAATGCACTACTTTTCTGTATAGCATTTAAAGACGTACCCCTAGAGTTAGGCAGTTTAAAGTCTCTGTATTACAAGGACTTGACAATAAGTCTTCATGGCAGCAGATGCAAAATAATGCAGCTGTCACTAATAATCCAAATCTTAAAGCTACAAACTCATTATTTGTTTCTTTAGTTGCCAGGGATGATATGTCTGCTTTCCGTTTATGCTGGAATTTAATAAGTGAAAGAGTGCAGGTGGTATCGGTGCTGTTGGACAGCTCCATTTGTCCAGTGTCATTAATGATCCAAACTCTATTCTGAGAGACACTTTATAATGACCATTGTTAATAATTGTACTGTTTTATAATTAAACTTACAGTAAATAGTTGTTGTGCTACCCTTAAGAGTTTTACACACCAGATGTGTCAAATACACGCAAATATTTTGTGTAATAAAAATATTTTTCGTACTCATTTTTAACGTGGCTGTTCACACCGCGTAATTTACAGGATGAATTAGCAGCATTTGTTTTTTCGAACCAAGCTCAATTTTTCTGATCCAAATAAACATATCTGACCAATCAGACCACTGCATTTGACAATAATCACGTTGTGACTGAAGAAGCGCACAAGTACTGAATATACAATAATATTGAAATAGTGAAATAATATAATTTTACCTTAGACACACAGCTAGACGCAGCTCCGGGTCAGTCGGCTCAGAAATGATTGCTGCCTCCTCGGATGTGGTCCCAGCTCTGCCTACAAGAGCTCAAACTACACTACTGGCATTCTGAGATACGTACAAAAGTTGCGACTTCAGTGTGTATGTTACATGATTGTGTGTGATTCAATCCAAATCTAGGTAACAGTGGCTAGAGCCCATACTGAATACATACAGCATGCATCTGCATTCACAGGAATTTACATTAACTATTTATATTCAGAATCCAAACAGAACCTCATCGATCCAAAAACAGAAATTCCCCAACTCCTTCACAAAGTGTAGTTTCTGCAAGATGCCACTTCGATTTAATAAGTGATGTAGGCACTTGGCTACTTGGAAGTTTACAAGTTTACAAACTAATTAATAACCGATTACCAAATACAATTTATTATCATTTTGTGCCACTAAATGAAATATTAAGTTCAGTTCTTTTGGTTTTAATGAAAACATATGGCCAAGCTTTATTTTATGAAACTCTAGATACTCTATTTCCATGAAATATGAAAGAACTGTATATGCTTTTCTGAATCTGAACTGCCAAGTATCACATGGATACTCATTGAAATGATGACACACACACACACACACACACACACACACACACACACACACACACACACACACACGCACACACACAAAGAGAGAGAGAAATGCTGAGGACTCTGAATTCCTTAAACAAGTTTGGTTCTCCCTCATGCATCCTCAGCCACAGTCCTGGTTGATTATCCTCACACTTATTAATTTTTGCTTTTGTATATCTGTTCCCTATGATCTCTTTAGCGAAATAGCCAAGACAGATTTAAATTCACTGTGTAGAGTTTAATTGCAGTGCAACTGTCTTCAGCAGGGATGTTACAGGAAAAGACTAATTTTTTGGTAATCTTTTCATTCTAATTCTAAAGAACTTCAATTCTAAAGAAAAACAACTCATCCAGCACCAAAATTATTTTCTTTCTTTTTTTCATGCAGATCCATGAGTGGCACATGTCATTGTCCTATAAGAGACAAATATAAAAGGGTCAAATCCTCCTCTATGATACAGAATAATAATCTCCGGAAAAGAGAGACAGAAAAGTCAGCAGACATCTACACAAAGACATGAGGGGGAGCACAAGCAGCAGATAACTTAATAGAGGGATTGGACAGGGCTAAAAAGGAAGAGTGAAATCATTAGGATGCAAATGAGAGGGAACGATTAGCATGTGTGTGAGAGATTGAAAGAGATACTGTATGAAAGGCAGAGGACAAGATTGAGTCATCTATGGCTTCGGTGGGGTTTTCCTCTGAAAGCAACAACTGTCACATGTTCCCTGTCAGAGATCCAGGCTACAGGTGCAATTAATTTTAACAGTGATGACTATTTTACCAGATACAGGAATTTGTTTTACAATGCTGTGATTCACCCCTATGTCCAAACCATTTCATCCAGCATTTTATCAGAAATGATAAGGCGAGGGCTGGAAAGAAATTATGTGTATGTATTGCTGATTTTTTTTAAATAAACCACAGAAAAAAATAACAATCTACTGAGAAGAGACTTCATTATTTTTCAAACTCAAATGCTACCATAGCTAGATGCTAGTGCTTGCATGTTGATTACCATGCAGCTAAAAAAAATAATTTCTGCTTAAATTTGAGCAACATTTTATCTAAACTGAAGTGAAAAGGACATTACAGTACACTTACAAAAATAATTTGGCATAAAAGCACAAAAACTTGTGTAGATACACCAATCAGGAATAACATTAAGACCACTGACTGGTGAAGTGAATCACACTGAATATCTCTTCCTCGTGGCATCTGTTACTGGGTGGGATATATTTAGGGAGCCAGTGAACATTTCGTCCTCTCAGCCAATGTGTTTGAAGCAGGAAAAAAGGGAGTGTTTGAACAAGTCTGATGAGCTAACTAGTGATGGCAAGACAACTGGGTCAAGTCCGAAACTTCAGCTCTGGTGTTCCCAGTCTGCAGTGATCAGCAATGTTCCCTCTAAGTTGCGCGCCTCCGCAATTGCGCACTGCTGGCACGGTCTCTGCGCACAGAAAATCTGCGTTGCGCACACACACAAAAAAAATTTGAATTGAAATTAAAATTAAAGCTTTAACAATTCTGTTTTGCAGTGTTATTCAGTAAGTGACTGGCTGCTCCCATATGGGATTAGAACGATGCCACCTTATCCCATAGTCCAGCCAATAATGCGATTCACATTCGTACATAGGCAGCTAATCAACGTCGTTAGCAGGCTATGACAGCGTCCGAATGTGCCGACACCGGTGTTTTAGCTAGCAAAGCGGCGTGGCTGATGTGGAGTGAAGCCACATTAATGACAACGTGTACAACCATTGAGCAGTACAGACGGAACAATTGACAGAAAAAGTGTGGACGTTATACCAGTTTTTAAATTGTGTTGATAGGCCACGTAAAACCAGACTTATGATAAAAATAATCAATGTTTGGTTTTTTCCTGAATACTGTCGTTGTTTATATTTACTGTGGGAAGAAACGCTAAAAACGGCGTTTTACAAGGAAAACGCTCGAAAGCACTCTCCGCCTGTGAGCAAAAACAAAACCCCAAAAAAACCCATCCTTTCCTATTGGTGGAAAAATGTACCATGTCGACCAATCAAAAAATGATATGGCAACATGGCATTTAGTGGTTTAGGAAGGGGGAAGTTTAAGGAGTGACGGCGGTGTTTTGAGATGTGAGAGATTTGCGACGTTTAGCGCAAATCTTGTGTAGTTAGTGTGTAGTGTATTATCTTACTTTTTTTCATTGATTGTACTTAATTGTATTTTTGTATTTCCTTCATATATCTGTACCTGAGCTGATGTGACGCAAAAATTTCCCCGTTGTGGGATCAATAAAGTCTTATCTTATCTTATCTTAGTGTAGTCAGTAGTTTTGTTGTGTGTGTGTCAGAACAATGAGGCGACTGCTGAATGTTACAGCTGTTACAGGAGTGACACATCTCCTGTTGTCAGGCCTGCAGGTATCAGGCTGTTGTTCTTCTTTATCTCATAGTGGACAGAAATTATTTTTTGGAGTGGCACAAATAATTTGTGTGGCATCAAATTTGATGCATAACACCTGATTGTTCTGTAAATATTTTGAAATGTTTATTTAAACATATTGTGATGCTTTGGGTAATGTTCCGTTGGGGAACCTTGAGTCCTGCCATCCATGTGGATGTTACTTTGACACATATCTCCTATCTAAGCATTGTTGCAGACCACGTACACATTTTTTTGGAAATGGTATTCTTTGATGACTGAGGGGTTGACCACAAAGCAAAAATGGTTCAGGAATAATTTGAGGAGTACAACGAGTTTGAGCTGCCAGATTCCCCAGATCTCAATCGAGCATCTCTGGGATGTGCTGGACAGACAAGTCTGATCCATGGAGGCCCCACCTTACAGTATACAGGACTTCAAGTATCTGTTGCTAACATCTTGCCATGTCTGTTTTGGCAGCAATAGGGAGACCAAAACAACATTAGACATGTGGTCATAATGTTATGCCTGATCAGTGTAACTATAATCAAATTTCTAATCACAAGAAAACAAATGTCTAACTGAAGACAAGTGTATGTGTGTGTTTGTTTGCCTGCGGGGAGAAAGATGAATGCCAAAGGGGCTGTTGTCTTCAAGAGAATCTTCTCAAACTTAGTGATTATGAACGTGCTCTTGTATGTGCGAGCAGGCATAGATACAGATGGGGTTTTTTAATCAGTCGAGTACATCGGGCCACCATCTTCTGTCTCTGCCTTTCATCTGCTCTTTTTCTCCTTCCTCCTATTTGGTCTTCCAATGAGGTGAGAGAGTTCGCGCCACTCTGTTAGCTGCTGTCTTAGCCATTGAGTCTCTTCATAAAACAGAAATATGTAGTGGCTCGGGTCAAAGCCACAACCAAATAAAATCCAGCCAAGTGTCTTGCAGCGAAGCCATCCATTCACATCATAAAAATGGCTCTTTATTTGTGTTTTCAGTCCGTCAGTCTGTTGTTGGCCATTTGGCTCATCTTAGGTACTGGGATATCGCCGTTCTCCATAAATCCACGCTCTCTCATCTCTCGTTCTCGCTTCTTTCTCTTTAACTCTGCCTGTCGTCGTCTCCTTGAGTGTTTCACGGTGCATCATGTGAGATTTATTTCCAAATATACTGTTGCAAAATGTACTGTGTGTCTTCTTGTTTTGAGGAGGGATTTACTCCCCGTTAAGAAGAGTTATGTACACTGAGGCGTTTTACACCCTGACTCTTGGTAACAGGGTGTTCTCTGACATATTTCACCCGGGCCTCCGAATAATCCACATATCAATCCACAGCCTAGAAACACTTTCACACGCATTTACAGAAGAAAGAGATCTCATGGGGTTGACAGGTTTTCACTTTATGGTTGTATATTGTTTGTACTACTAAATGTAAATCTCTGATATCAAACTTAAAATTCAGTTGGAAATGAAATAAAAGACAGAAATTGGACGGAAATAACAGAGATGGAAAAGTATGCAAGTAAGTTTCTCTTTCTCTTATGTATAGCTTGTTCATGAATATTCTTGCTTGTATTATCTTGTGAGATAAAATGTAAAAGGCATCTTCTTTCTGATTTATTTTTAAAATTTAGATAATTCTGAGTTGGAGCAATGCTGGTGAGGCAGGTTGTGTTCCTGGCTGCTGATCATGCGAAGCAGAATGTTCTCTTGTAGCAAATAAAACATGTAATTTATGGCTCTCGCAGCACTTGGTAAGACTTAAGGAACCATTGTGTTCTTGGTTTAAGAAGTCAGCTTGAGACTTGCTCACTTTATTAACATGTCTTTCCTACGCTTAACTAAGGTTTTTCTTTTTGTTTTTTGTTTTTTCAGGAAATGTGAACCATGCTCTTTGACGTCATAGTCCTGGATTTGACACACGCACATGGGGGGGACTCCAGAAGTCACAGGAAACAATGCATCTATGGCCAGGATATGATGCAGACGACAAAAGCCGGTGTATGCTTCCAGTTCCAAAGCTGGAAGTCCACATTTGATCGTAAATACTGTACGTGTGTCAGATCATACTCTGGAGTTCTCTTCTTTATAGTAAAGCCATGTGGAGTGAACTGGGAATCAGGCAGTGGTTTTTAAAGTCTGTCTGACCTTACTGACCACTTAAACACACACAGCTATATGCAATGTAGAATCACACGCTGCTTTTTGGAATGTGGGTAAAGCCAGAGAGCCAGAGTACCCTGTGAAAACCTGAACAGGGAAAACAACATCATCAGACCTGATTATTTTGGAAATTAGACAAAGCTAGAGTCCAAGAATAAAAAGGTCAAGTTTAGGTGGATATGATTTTTACACCTGCTGGTGATATGGCTCTAAAGATGAGGGTGTTTGTGTCTCACTTCACTGGTTTGGCCTAAATTGAAATATCTGAAATGCTGAATTCATGGTCATCAACTTGTAGTACCTGAAAAGCAAATCCTTATTGGTGTTGCACCTCCAGTAGTTGGATTTTCGTGGTTTTGTGTAATGGTGAGAATTACTCCACTACATATACACATACATACAATGCTCCTGTTCATGACCTTTGGTATTTGCTGTTTAGAGAGAAGACTCTACAAATGAGTGAAATGTTTACTTCTGTGGCATTTTCCTTACACATGTGAATAAAGTTATGCACTCTGCAGGCCCTATTCACATGTGAATCTTGCACAATCACTGTACTCATGTAAACATCGAATAGAAAACAGCCAGTGCAATTTGGCACAGTAACGACCAGGTGAGTCTTGATCTTTTTCTTTCTCAGCAATCATTCCCTTCACCAGGTCAGTCTAACTATGCGGATGAAATCAGTGATGTTTTTATTGAGTCTTTGTAAGAATGCGTTTTATATTGCCCTCTGTAGTTTTCTTCTTTTTCCTTTCCATTTCACTCACTTCCTCTCTCTCTCCTCAGGCTGTGTATTAGGACTCTATGTTAATGACAGTTGACAGATAGTTGAAGGGCATGGGCTGCTCCCTGTCAGCCCTGTTTTGGACTCATAATTATTTCACCAGTGTCACGTCACTGTCACCTTCGCCTGCTTTACACTGCCACACACACACACACACATAGATCCCACCCAGCCACCCTGCCTGCTGAGCCTTAAGGAGAGAAAGAGCGTGTGTGCCTGTGTGTTTGTGTGTGTCTGGCTGTCACTCGACCTCAGAGTTGGCCGTTTCCCTGCCAAGACAAGCATCGCTGCCACACGGCAACCGTCGCTCTGCGTGCTCGTCTCCGTGGTAACAAACCAGAACCACAGCCTTGTGGCAGTGTGCTTATGTGGTGGATTTTGACTTTCCAACTGGATACCAAAATAATATTTTGGCAAGATGTTGTACAACTGGAAACAGTTGTGCTGAGGTCTGCACTGAAAGGAAATTTGGGAGGAACTTGAGCAGCCTGGCAGTTTTTTTTAAACAAAATTTGAGCGGCAAAGAAAAGAGCTCACAAATGAAGAATGATCTGAAATAAAAACTGTCAGAACAGCAAAAGTGAGGGATATATTTCTGTCACAGTGATCTAAAAGGTTAAAGTGAATACAGTATGAATGTATGGTGAAATATGGCTTGTAGTCTGAAGCGTTTGAAGATAACAATAGATAATAAACGCCAGTCTATTTCCATTTCCAATATCAGTTTAATGCTTACAACTTTGTGTTTTTGGAATACTGTTCTATTATTTATTGAATGTATCCTATTTTGTTTGAAAGCATCAGTGTACATTTGACAGCACACTTATTTCAGAGGCTGCTTAATATTTCAAATAAGACTTTAACGCTTAAAAATAATATTTTAAAATAAAAGGTTTTCTTTTTTATATATATCTTTTTTAATTGAGGTAGTGCAATGGAGCAGTGATTGGCACTGTTGCCTCACCGCTTGAAGGCCCTGGTTTTAAATGCACCATCTGGCTGGGGCCTTTTTTGTGTGGCATAAATTTTATAAAGTTTACTGTTTTTATTGTGTCTTTTTCAGTTACATAGTAGACTATTGAAATGTACTTAATAATTTCAACATAATCTCAGCTTCAGATGTGTCATCTTCTAAGCCTGTCTATACATCCGTCTGTACTGCTTTTCTGGGTTTGGGTTACTGAGATGGAAGTATAAGCATAGAAAGCCAGACTTGCCTCATGCAGGTCACCTCTTCCAGTTTATTTATAGGGGACAGCATCATTCCCTGAGACTGTTCCTCCTCCTGGATATGCCCACTTTGCCTGCAAGTCCTGCAGGAGGCATCCTAGTTAGATGCCTTCACTTTTATGCTCAGCTTCTCTTTGCCATAAAATATGGGTACTATGCCTGCATCACTGTGAATGCCCCTCCAACCCAGATAAGACAATGAGATATCTAAACCGTGGTTGCATGCTTCATACTCTGTACTCTGAATTTAGCGATTCAAGATCAAATTTCACTGAGACCTGATTTTAAGAGGCCACTTCAAAATAAGTTTTACGTATGAGACAAAATAGGACGGTATGTCTAATTATTAATGTCACCAGGATTATTCACGCTCCCTGTGTCCTGGGTGGTGCACATCAGTGTATTTGTGGCTATCAGAACATAATTTCCTTAGGGTTTAACCTCCTAGGACCTGGCGTCCACATATGTGGGCATCACATTTTGGGTTATTTAGACCCATACTCAATTTTGCTCTACATTTGCATTTGGCTATTATTACATTGCTGTAACAGTGCTTATTGGTAATAAATTGTATACTGCTGGAAGGCCAGCTTATTTACCCTTACATGGTGTCACATTTGTAAGGAAAATGCATTTGTGGGTTAAACAGTACAGTTGGGTATGTAGGCTAGGAAAAACTGCAAATGTTCTCTGCAAATGCCAGACAGTTTATTGACTCTTGTTTGGTGTCTTTTTTCAGTTTAATGATTGGAATCTGAAGAAACAAGACATATTAGCACTTGAAGATTTTATTCATTTAACATACAGAAGCATTAGTAGAATTTGTCAGAACGATACAGCCCCAAAAGCCTGGCACCTGCTCCGAATGCTGGTCACCACCATGAGGGCATCCCATTCTTCAACCAGCATTTATGGCATGTCAGCCAATGTGGCTGTGTTAGTCAACTCTGGCATGAACAGCATTCCCAAGCTAATAAGCCCCACTCTATATGGGCAAGTGTTTTCATTTTGAAGGATAGATTTCTGTGGACTAGGAGAAGGCATTCGACTGGATCCCTCGGGAGGTCCTGCGGGGGGTGCTCCGGGAGTATGGGGTATCTGGCCCATTGCTACGGGCCATTCAGTCCTTATACAATCGTTGCAAGAGCTTGTTCCACATAGCCGGCAATAAGTCGGACTCATTCCTGGTGGCTCCGCCAGGGCTGCCCTTTGTCACCGATTCTGTTCGCAAATTTTATGGACAGAATTTCTAGGCGTAGCCAAGTGGCGGAGGGCTTTCACTTGGGTGGTCTCAGGATCTCACCTCTACTTTTTGCGGATGATGTGGTTCTGATGGCTTCATCGGGTAATGGCCTCTAGCTCGCCTTGGAGCGGTTCGCAGCCGAGTGTGAAGCGGTGTGAATGAGAATCAGCTCCTCCAAATCTGAGGCCATGGTCATTAGCTGGAAAAGGGTGGAGTGCCCACTCCGGGTCAGGGATGAGTTCCTGCCCCAAGTGGAGGAGTTTAAGTATCTCGGGATCTTGTTCACGGGAGAAGGGAGCGGGAGATCGAGATATTGGTACTGCAGTCACAGTGATGCGGACGCTGTACCGGTCTGTTGTGGTGAAGAGAGAACTCAGTGTAAAAGCGAAGTTCTCAATTTACCGGTTGATCTACGCCCCTACCCTTACCTATGGTCACGCGCTGTGGGTAGTGACTGAAAGAACGAGATCGCGGATACAAGCGGTGGAAATGGGCTTCCTCTGATTGGTGGCTGGCTTAGTCTCTAAGAGAGACTTAGAGATAGGGTGAGAAGAAGGAGCCACTGCTCCTGCTTCTAAAGGAGCCAGTTGAGGTGGTTCAGGCATCTGACAAGGATGTGGCCATGCAGTCACATGACCAGTTTGAAACTGTGGTGGGCAGAGTGGCCCAACACATGAAAACATGGCAGAGTCAACTGTCTCCGCTAGAAATGAAGAGGATGAACACCCTTGGCCTCATATACAAAGATTGTTTCGCTTAAAAGCAGTACAAAAGAACAGCTATGTCTTCAGTGTCGGTGTCTTCAGTGTGAGCCAAAACAAACTGACTTTTTAGAGTGAAAAAACTTCACTTGTGTAACGTCAGGAAACATGTTGCGGTTAGTTTACTCTAAATATCTTTTTAGCTGTGATTAGTTGAATGCCAGTCTTGTGTTACAGCAGCTGTGTCGAGCTCGAGCCCCGAGTTTGATTAAACTAGAATCACGTCACATTTTCGCCGCTACGTTGTAATGAGATAAGTTTGTGGGTGTTGTTTCTGCAGCTTTTAACTGCTCGCTGGTTAGCTAGCGTGAGCTATAAGCTAATAACTAGCCTGGTTAATAAAGCTAGAGTTCCACGCACATGTACACAGCTGGTCTCTACTGCTTTAACTGTTAAAATAGAAGGCAATACTGCAGTTGACAGGGTTTATTATGTGAAACAGCAGCTTGTTTAGTTTAAACAGTCTGCATTAAGCTGTGCGATTTTTTTTTAGTCCCGTTATTCAACTCCTGCTCAAACTGTGCTATTGAATCGCAGGGGTTAGAAATTTGTAGGTCACACTCCAGGGAGCCTTCCTGAACTGCCTGAACGAAGATATCAAATGTGAGTTAGCAACTAAAGAGCTACCCAAGACTCTAAATGCCTTGATCAATATGTGATTTGTTGGCGGCCAGTATAATTCGAGCTTCCACGTCGCCCTTGGGCGCGGGCTTCTTTTTTGTGGAGAAGAAGGCTAAGACTCTTCAGCCTTGCATAGATTTCCGGGGACTAAATAAGATCACAGTTAAAAACAAGTATCCCTTACCTCTGCTTGCGTCTGCCTTTGAGCTCCTTCAGGGCACCACGATCTTTTCCAAGCTGGACCTCCGTAATACTTACCACCTGGTGCGAATCCGCGAGGGTGATGAATGGAAGATGGTGTTTAACACGTACCTTGAACATTTTGAATACCTGGTGATGCCTTTTGGGCTCACCAATGCTCCTGCCATTTTCCAGGCCTTGATGATGTGTTGTGGGATCTCATTAACCACTGTGCTTTCATCTACCTAGATGACTTTCTTGTTTTCTCCCGGAACCAGGCGGAACATGTGAAGCATGTGAGGCTCATGCTGCAGCGCCTGTTGGAGAATTGCCTATTTGTTAAGGCTGAAAAGTGTGAGTTTCATGTCCCGACGGTTTCGTTCCTTGGGTTAATTGTTGAGGCTGCGTGCGGATCCAGCAAAGGTCAAGGCAGTGGTTGAGTGGCCAGAACCCAAGAGCCGCAAGGATTTGCAGAAGTTCCTGGGGTTTGCTAACTTTTACAGGCACTTTATTCACAATTTCAGCAAGATTGCCTTGCCTCTGACTAACCTCACCTCTCCCAAGTTGCAGTTTCAGTGGTCTCCGGGCGCCCAACAGGCATTCACACTGCTCAAACGCCTGTTTTCGTCAGCACCGGTGCTGGTGCAGGCTGACCTCGACCCTCCTTTCCTCGTGGAGGTTGGCGCTTCGGATTCACGGGTGGGGGCCGTCCTCTCACAGCAGGTGGAAGGTAAAATGCACCCATGTGCCTTTTTCTCGGTTTGTCATCCGCAGAACGGAATTATGACGTTGGAGACTGGGAGCTGCTCGCAGTGAAACTGGCCCTGGAGGAGTGGCAGCACTGGCTGGAGGGGAGCAAGTACTCTGTGGTGGTGTGGACTGACCCTAAGAACTTTTTGATTTGTTGGTGCATTGACTTGGGAGATCGAGAGGATCGTGTGAGACGCTCAGCGGC
Organism: Maylandia zebra; assembly: GCF_041146795.1. Lineage (NCBI taxonomy): Eukaryota > Metazoa > Chordata > Actinopteri > Cichliformes > Cichlidae > Maylandia > Maylandia zebra. The sequence continues at coordinate 29,513,383 of NC_135184.1, read as the reverse complement.
AGGAGGCCGACCCTGGTACAGGCCCGGAGGGCAAGCTGTTTGTTTCTGCATTGGTTCGGAGTAAGGTACTCCAGTGGGCCCACACCGCACGTTTTGCCTGCCATCCGGGTAAGAACTGCACTATAAAATTCCTTCGATGGTTGTTTTGGTGGCCCACTCTGTTGCAGGATATTGGGGAGTATGTTGCGACCTGTCCTGTGTGTGCTCAGAACAAGACACTGAATTCACTGCGCGCCTCCTACGCCCGGTACCCATACCCAAGTGTCCGTTGTCGCACATTGCACTGGACTTTGTCACGGGACTGCCACCATCCTCAGGTAACACTGTTGTACTCACGATCGTTGACTGGTTTTCAAAGGCAGTCCACTTTGTGGCCCTACCTCAGCTTCCATCTGCCCTGGAGACTGCTCAGCTGCTCACCCAGCACGTTTTCTGGCTCCACGGCATCCCTCTGGACATCGTCTCTGACCGGGGTCCCCAGTTCACTTCCCGGGTGTGGAAGGAGTTCTGTGCTGAGCTGGGGGCCCAGGTTAGCCTGCCATCAGGATTCCCTCCTCAAACCAACGATCAGACAGAACGGGCTAATTAGGGAACTGGAAGCAATACTGCGTTGTGTCGTCTCGTCCAACCCATCAACTTGGAGTGAGCAGCTCGCGTGGGTGGAATATGCTGACAATTCCAGCATGTCGGCAGCCCCCGGAGTATCCCCATTTGAGGCATCCTTGGGCTATCAGCCCCCGCTTCTCTCTGTCACTGAGGAGGAATTGGCTGTTCCCTCTGTCCAGCTCCACATGCGGCGCTGTCGGAAGGCATGGCGTGCTGCCAGAGTGGCCCTCCTGAGGGCAAAATAAGAGACTGGCTGATCGCCGCCGCGACCCGAATCCAGACTACCAGGTGGGCCAACAGGTATGGCTTTCAACCAAACACGTCCCACTCAGAACCGAATCTAAGAAGCTTGCTCCTCGGTTTATTGGGCCTTTTACTGTTCAAGCAGTTTTGAACCCAGTGACTGTCTGGCTGAGCCTACCACGTAGCACGAGGACTCATAATGTTTTTCATGTCTCCCAGGTGAGACGGGTTCGGACCAGCTGCTTTGCATTCAGAGCTCCGCGCCTGGGTCCACTTTATCTCCAACCGTGACAAACATGATAGTAGATTGTTAGAACGATAGACTTTTCACATTATAACATGATATACTTCTATTTTTCTTTTGCCTGGGTGGCAGCTCTAAGCTTCTGTACTCGGATGAGCTTGCAAAAGTTCTACAAGCTGTGCCTCCATCGCTTGTGTCCAGATCCGACGCTGCATTTCTGTGTTTGTGCATGCGCAGTGTGAGAGGCTGCATTGACACCCTCACGAGGGGTGACCGGATTTCTTTTTTTTTTTTTTTTTTCAATTCAATTCAATTTTATTTATATAGCGCCAAATCACAACAAAAGTCACCTCAAGGTGCTTTATAGATACAGAGAAAAACCCAACAATCATATGACCCCCTATGAGCAAGCACTTTGGCGACAGTGGGAAGGAAATACTCCCTTTTAACAGGAAGAAACCTCCGGCAGAACCAGGCTCAGGGAGGGGCGGCCATCTGCTGCGACCGGTTGGGGTGAGAGAAGGAAGACAGGATAAAGACATGCTGTGGAAGAGAGACAGAGGTTAATAACAGATATGATTCAATGCAGAGAGGTCTATTAAGACATAGTGAGTGAGAAAGGTGACTGGAAAGGAAAAACTTAATGCATCATGGGAATCCCCCGGCAGCCTACATCTATTGCAGCATAACTAAGGGAGGATTCAGGGTCACCTGGTCCAGCCCTAACTATATGCTTTAGCTAAAAGGAAAGTATTAAGCCTAATCTTGAAAGTAGAGATAGTGTCTGTCTCCCGAATCCAAACTAGAAGCTGGTTCCACAGAAGAGGGGCCTGAAAACTGAAGGCTCTCCCTCCCATTCTACTTTTAAATACTCTAGGAACAACAAGTAGGCCTGCAGAGCGAGAGCGAAGTGCTCTAATAGGGTGATATGGTACTACAAGGTCATTAATATAAGATGGGGCCTGATTATTTAAGACCTTGTATGTGAGGAGCAGGATTTTGGGGTTTTTTTTGTTTTTTTCAAATGGGTTTGATTTTCTTGCAACCATATGACCATATGAGCTGGTCGCGAGGTGTTAATCGCTTCTCGTTACCCCATGTATACTACAAGATGCACGACACACGATTAAAACTCAGGCCGTTCCACAAAACGGTCTGAAAACGGACTGAAAAATCGTTGCGTTCTGCTTTTGAACTTAATCTGGAATTCATTGCAAATTGTTTGTGCGGGATATGAAGGACAAGATTTTGTTTTTCAACAAAAGTTAGTAAAAAAACAGCTCCAGTGTGATCAAGTTTTTATGCCAAACATCTGCAGCTTTGCAGTGTTTACAGCACTGTAATGCCTAGACCTAATTCTTTTGAAAACCATACATCTTTCCACAGGTTTCAACTTCATCAGACATCACCTGGACACAGGTGGATAAGTCCAGCACAAACAGCAGCCTAACCGACGAAGATAATGGATCCATTGGGTCAGGAAAGCCAGAAGCAGGGGAGCTGGAGAGGTACCTTTCATGTCCATTCACTGGAGTTATGGATCTATTGCATGGCTTTCGCCGCATCAAGAAGCTGTCGATCAAAATCAATACAGCTCTTCCTGCATCTGGAGCTTGTGAAGGACTTCTTAGTCATGCAGGACTCCTGTTCACTGCTAAACAGTTACAGCTTCATAGAAAGAACCTTGAGAGCAAACTGCTGCTGAAGCTTAACCATCACTTCACTGAGTGAAGAAATGGCACATTTTTGCTAAATAGGCAGAAATAGACACACACCCATACAATTTATGGGAAACTGAGCTGCCTTATGTGTACATATGTTGAAGTTGCCTCGTTCTAATGTTTTCTCTGATGTTGCTGTGCCATTTGGAGCAAAAATGAATATAAAGTTTACAGCATATCTTGTCACTGGAAATGGTTTGCACTGTTTATCTATTTATTATTTACTGTAGATATTGGTTAAAACGGCTTTATGTTGTGAAAGATTGAAATCTGGAAATTAGAATAGTTGTGCCTTATTTTGTTGATGTTTATACATATATTCTATTTGAAAATACAAAAATTTGTATATTTATTTATTTTTGTTTGTCTGATAGCATTTATTTAATAAATAAATCGGACATTACAACCAGTTACTCACTACTTGAGTAGTTTTTTCACCAACTACTTTTTTACTCTTACTTGAGTAACTTTTTTGACAACTACTTTTCACTTTTACTTGAGTAATAATATTATAAAGTACTGCTGCTCTTAGTTCAGTACAATTTTTGGATACTCGACCCACCTCTGCTGACCACTGTAGCAGGCTCACCCGTGCCAATCAGGTGCCTGATTTGTCAGCACCTGGGGTAACAGAAGCTCAAAACAAGAGTCAATATCAGAATAAACTGTTCAGCATTGGCAGAGAAGACATGGCAAGCTTTTCATAGGAGCAACAAACATGGAACAACTCTGCTCACTAACCCACAAATGCATTTTCCTTGGAAATGTGGCACCACATAAGGGGGAATAAAAAGACTTTCCAACTGTAATAAATGTATTGACAAGAATCACTGTTACAGGAACACAAATTTCCTTACTTTTTGTGCTCATAAACACATTACTTAAAAATGCTAATGAGTCAGGAGTTGCATGCATTTGTCTAAAAATCAGGAGGAATAGTCATGTGCTAATAGACTACATAAGAAGAAAAGAGAAACCATAGAATAATGTTACTAAAGAGCAGAAGTAAAGATTTAATATGATCATGATTTCATATACAATATTGCATTTCAGAAACTAAAAAAGTTGAAGTCACTAACATGACCTATAATTATTAATCAAAAAATAACTGCACATCTGCTTTCTCACTTGATCAGCTTTACATCCTGCAACTCATAATGAGCCCAATCCATAATTATTTTCGCTTCAGAACTTTGTAATAATGAGAGCCACTGTAAGGAAAAGAGAGAATAAAAACTCGAGAAGACAAAGAGGATGAGAAAATGCAGCTTTTGCAGGTGTCAAAAGAGAAAAGCTGAGAACAAAGATAAGGAGACAGGATGGCAGTGTGACTGTCACAGAAACATCTGAGGTAAAGAGAAATGAGAAAAAGATAGGAGATAAGAACAGCACAGAGGAGAGACAGAGCAAGATAGATAGAGGCGATCAATGATTTAAACAATAATGCAGCGCTCTGTATTCGCTGTCACACACTCGCACTCTCAGCAGCCATCAGGATTGTCTCTCAGGCACACACAAGTCGAGACTGTCCATCTGATTCACGTGCCATCTTGATGCTGTCTGTAAGGTCTCCTCCACCACCACCTTTTCTATTTTTCTCTCTCTACTTTGTTACTTGTCGTGTTTCTCTCACTGTCTGACGTCAGTACTCTAAATAATGTGGCGATGAAACGATGCTTTCACTCCAGTGTCCTGCTCTTTCTTCCTCTTAGTTGTTTGCTTATCTATCTATTCCTTCATCTTCTGCAAACTGCTAACAGATGGTCTTGCACTTATCCTAAACACACACACACCATGTTAATCTATTAGCTTATGAAACATTGAATATGTCTTTGAATATGTATGCGCTTGGTATGATTTCTTTGAAGGAGTCCCAGTATGAACAACGGAAACATCTATGATTCACCTTCAAAAGCACACATGAGCTAACTCATTTTAACTCCAAGTAAGCCAATCAGAAGGGAAATGTGTTTCTCTCATTCCCTCACTGCCTGCTGCCTTCGGTCTTTCCTTTTCTGCCACTTTGAGCCTTCTGTTTAAATTAAGGTGAGCTGACAAACAAATTAAATCTGTCACATCCTGTTTGCATGAACCAGACGGGAAGTCAATATCGTCAGCCATGTTGGTTAGCCAGAGTTCTAATCACAGTTCAATACCATGGCAACAGCATGAGGGTGAGGGGCGAAGGTGAACTCACAGACTTGCACCTTATATCTGTTGGTCTACTCTAATTGTGATTAAAACAATATTGTTTTGTTTAGCTTTGCAACAGATAAAAACAAAACAAAACAAAACACATATTCTCATATCATTGGTTGTCCTAAAAATCTGTACAGAACTTGATTGGCCATTACAAGATTAGACAATAATTTCTTCATAGGAGATAAATGGCTTATATATTTTACTTAAGTAGCTTCACTTTGAGTGACCTCACAGGGTTAACTAGAACTGAGTAGGATGACTTTTGTAAATAGCATGAACAAAAGAGAACATTATAAAAGAAAACAAAACAAATAATAATTGGAAATAATTATGTGGACCGCTGCTAAATTTGTAAGTTAGCTCACTTCCCAAAAAAAAGATCAGGCTTTAATGGTTATGGTAGTTTCATTTCAATGGACATAAATCATTAATTTGATTTACATGTCTCTGGGTAAAGTACATTTTTGATCCCCAAGTAAAGCATGACTCCACTCCTCTTTACATAAACTCTTTAGATTTCTTGGCTGCTGCCTGGTGACTCGAAGTTTTGGCTCCTTCCACAGATTTTCTATAGGATTGAAGTCTGGAGACCAGCCCAGGACCATAATGTGCTTCTTCTTTAGCCACTACTTTGTTGCCTTGCAGTATATTTTGGAAGACTGTGATGTTAGAAGACCGAACCACAACCCATCTTCACTGTTCTGTCTGAGGGATAGAGGTTCTTGTCTATGATTTTACACTACATGACCTCATGCATTTGCTCCTCAATACAGTGAAGTCATTCTGTACCCTTAGCAGAAAAACAGCCCCAAACAATAATGTTTCCACCTCCGTGCTTGACTGTGGGGATGGTGTTCTTTGGGTCATACTCGGCATTTCTCTTCCTCCAAACATAGCAGGATGACTTGCTGCCAAAGAGCTTGATTTTGCTTTTGTCTGACAACAGCACTTTCACACAAACTTATGATGGGTCTGTACATATTTATAGAGCAGACCTGATGGTCTTGTAGTGCATTCCAGACTTGTGCAGGTGTACAGTCTTGTCCCTGATGTCCTTTGACAGCTCTTTGGTCTTGCATAAGGTGGTGAAGAGGTTGGAATGAAAGAAGTTGATTATGTGGACAATTGTGTCACAGTTGTGTTACATAAATAACAAGTCCAGATTGGGGATATCTCTGACTGATTAAATGATTGATTGATTGTAATCTGTGTTTCACATTGGCGCACAGACAGAAGGTGTCAGACATATCAGTGACATGTAAATCTGTTTATGACTTTTTTGGAAAAACAAATCTGGATTTCTGGTTGATATTCTGTGTTTCTCCATTAAAATGAAACTACCTTAGAAATCAGAGGCTGTTCATTTCTTTGTAAGTGAGTTACCTTACAAATTAAGCAGGGGAACAAATCATTATTTCCCCCGCTGTACATAGTGTCCACCTTTCATTAAGGAATTGTGGTTTCCAAATAATAGTTCCATAACCTCTTAGCCATCATGTTCGCTCTCAGAAGGCAGATTCATACGAGGAATGCACTTCTATAGTGACCGATGTAATGCTACAATGCTACTTACATAAGTGAAGCCTATTCTACCAAAGGTTTTTAGTAATTAGCAACATAACACAATTTAGGTTTATTTTTTCTTTTTTCCTTCTTCCGTTTCTTATATTTTTTTATGCATTTTTTTTAAATACACTATACATCTTTCATGACGTTGCAGGTGTGTATAATTCATGTTAAGCACACACAGCTTGGTCATTTTCAAGCCTGTGCATTCAGAAAAGGCAAAGGCCATTGGAGTCCTCTTGTCTTTAGTCTGCCAGTTTGTCAAATCAATGCAGACCTTCTCTTTCTGCCACTCTTTCTGTCTCTCTCTTGCACACACAGACACACACATACACACAATTGCCTGTGGAGACGGAGCTTATCTCAAAGACATCAGTCAGCCATATGCTTGAGGGTGTGTATGTGTGTGTTTGTGTGTAAAGGTTAAGGGTCAGAGGTCAAGACACCTGCTGGGCAGAGTTTAACCCTGCCTCCCCCTAAACACACAAGCTTCAGACTGCAATCTGTAATGCAATAATTTATAGCTTGGTAAGATTTAAGGAGAAAAAAAGGATAGTAGTAAAGGACAAGAGATTGAATTTGCATCTTTTGCAAAAATCACATTTTCTCCTCCAGCTTTCAGTATGAATCGAGGTCACCGTTGATGAACACTCGCTTTTTTTCTGCACACAGTTTTTGCATTTCCTTTATCCAGCCACACTGACATGTTCAAACTGTCCATCACTCCTGCACTTTTTTCCCTTCCCCTCAGGTTAAATCCTGCTTACTCATTTGACCCGAGTGCTCAGCTGTTTAAAAATACATGAACAATAAATAAGGATGCTCACTCCCTCTCTCTGTAACCTGCTTTCTCTCTCCATTCATCTATCTATCTATCCATCTGCTCATGTTTGTGCAGAGCTCATTCAGCCTCTTAAAGGAAATGGAAATACCCCGTAGTGACCCTGCAGTCACTGAGGTGACTGATATCCTCTCAGTCAACATTTACAATTCTTTGACTACAAGGTAGGAACTTCATATCCCATGGGGCATTGGGGCTGTTTTTTTAAAGGGTCTTGCTAACCTCATTGACCTTGAAAAGGCAGCAACTTTTGGACTTGGATACTCTGTAAAAAATGGGGTATTGCAGATATTAAAACATCTTACTGGAACTACACATGCCAAAGAGCTATAGTGCAGTGTACACAGTCATCCTCATCTCATTTCTACAACAGATGTACAGGTATTTTGATTTCATGTACTTTGAAATGTTTTGCCTGTACTGTATATGACTGAGTTCTTAAAAATGTCCCTTTAACTGTAGCATTGGTAGAAGCAGGAGCCATATATCTTAAGTGATATGCTGATGATTTGGATGATTTTACTATTTTTACTAGCAGCAATATTATTATTCAAGGTAGATATTATTAAAATGTTTAAAAGGCATAAAAAAAATAACAGTTAATCATGATCATCATCATCAGGTCTCCTGCAGTTTCGAGCCAATGTGAGACATTGCTTGCACTACAGGCAATCCTGGGCAGGAATCTGAGCATCTGTAAGATCCAAACTACTAGTTCCTTGTGGTCACTTCCATCCTGCATCAGCAAGGTCGAACTGCAGGACTGCCTTGGCAGTAGTGATGTGTCGGTTGCGAACGAAACGGCTCTTAGAGCCGGATCTTTGATGTGAACGACGCGAGCCGGCTCCTTATTGCGAGCTGTGGGATTTTTTTTTTCTTTCTCTCACCCTCTCTCTCGCATTTTTTTTCCACTTCACTCTGCACGCCTTTACGCTGGGAAGAGGGGGGAGGGGCGGTAGTTACACTGGCAGTAGCACAGGAACAGAGCGGGAGGGAAAGAGAGAGAAAGAGAGTCGGGGACAACAACGTCACACTAAATCAAATTCAAAATTCAAATTTTATTTGTCACGTACACAGTCATACACAGTACGATATGTAGTGAAATGCTTGGACAACTGCTCGTGACCTAAAGAAAACAAAAAAAGGAAAAGGCTATGAATAAGATAGGAAATAAATATGAAAAATTAAAAAGGGTAAATTTAACTAGGAAGGAATAGAATATAAATTAAGGTTAAAAATGAAATAACTGTACAACACAAATTAGAATGAAGGGTAAATTTAACTGGGAAGAATAAGATAAAGATAAATATATAAATTAAAGTTGAAAATAAAATAACTGTACAACAAAATACACAATACACAATATAGAACTATATAAGAATGTATGAAGAAATCTAAATATAAATAAATATATACACAATAACAGCAGCTGTACAAGTATTAACCGGAAATGAAGAATATAGTGACCAGTGTTGTGCAAAACCAAAGTCCAGAAAGTCCAGTGTGTGTGTAAGAACTGTATGTGTGGGTCAGTACTGTGTGGTGGTGTGATTGAGAGACCGTATCGCCTGCGGGAAGAAGCTCCTCCTCAGTCTCTCTGTGTTGGTCTTCAGCAGTGTTGGTCAAGTTACTTGAAAAAAGTAATCAGTAACTAATTACTGATTACTTCCCCCTAAAAGTAATCCTGTTAATTTACTGATTACTTATTTTCAAAAGTAATTAATTACTTAGTTACTTAGTTACTTTTTAAAAACACGATTTACAACCTGAATAGGTAATAAAGCGATAGATCTTTCAGCCCAATTCTACTTTTTCTGCATAATCCATCATATAAAATGTAATCAAATGGAAAAGTCTCTTTTTAAAACTTTTATAGTTTTATTAGTTTTAATCTTTTAACTTTATGCATCAAGCAAAAATTTAATTATATGCAACATTCTCTGACTGGAAGAAATGTGTTTAATATTTAAACCTATTTTCTACACATTCCAGCACATAAATTTTTTTTTTTGTGTGTTTACACTCAGTCTTTCAAATAGATGCAAGTAAAACACAGCAGAAAATAAATAAAATCAAAGACTAGCGGTCCTGTTGCTCTATTTTCACCTGTAAAGCAGGAGTTGGGTAGGCGGAGGTATACCCTGGTGCAGGTGTGCCGCAGCGGTCAGTGGAAGGATACGGCAGTTTCTCTGTGAGTTTCCCATTATGTCGCACTCGGTGCTTGCTTGGAAGTTTAGGGGGTTTTTTTGCTTTAAAAAGAAGTTTTCTTCCCACACACAATGGACACTAATGTTTTTGTCACTTTTTATGGAATCAAACTTAAAGTAAGGTCAGTACTTCCATGCTTTAAACGCTGCACGCTCATACTCTCTCCCGTACTCGATATATGATCCACTGTTGATCTGCACACAGCTGTTGTCACGACCGTTACTCTTACGTCACTGTCATGCGACATTCTCGCAAAAATATCACGGTTTTAGTAACGCAGTAACGCAGCGTTCCTGTGGGAAAGTAAAGGTAATCTAATTACCGTTTTTGCAATAGTAATCCCTTACTTTACTCGTTACTTGAAAAAAGTAATCTGATTACAGTAACGCGTTACAAGTAACGCGTTACTGCCCATCTCTGGTCTTCAGGGAGCGGAATCGCTTTCCTGACCTCAACAGAGAGAACAGTCTGTTGTTGGGATGGCTGAGGTCCTTCACGATCTTCCTGGCCTTGGTCCAGCACCGCCTGCTGTAGATTGAGTGCAGGTCAGGGAGCTCGGAGCGGATGGTGCGCTCAGCTGACCGCACAACCCTCTGTAGAGCTCGTCTGTCCTGCATGGTGCTGTTCCCGAACCAGGTTAAGATGTTTCCCGCCAGGATGCTCTCTTTAAGATGGCGCCGGTGAGGTCGGCTGCCGTCACGACTGCTCCGACCACTTTTTCTTTGTCTTTGTTTTCTAAGTTAGTTTTCAGCGTTTCTAAATCGGCAAAATCATCACCATTGGGTACATTAGGTATGACAGTGACACTCTTGTTTCTATTGGTTTACAATGTACTCACAATTCGAAGTTTTTAACTCCGGATCCGAGCTGGCCGAGTGAGATCTCGAGGGAGAACAAAGGGAAGCGGCGGCGGCCTAGAGGGAAGCGAGCCGGCGTCAGGAACAGGCTGAGAGCTCGTGCACACCGCACACCTCTGCCTAGCATCCTGCTCGCCAACGTCCAGTCACTGGAGAACAAGCTTGACGACCTCAGGGCCAGGATAAAGTTCCAGAGAGACATTCGGGACTGCAATCTCCTCTGCTTCACCGAGACATGGCTGAACCCAGCGGTGCCGGACCACGCCATCCAGCCGGCCGAGTTCTTCTCGGTTCACCGCATGGACAGGACACGGGACTCGGGGAAGTCAAGGGGAGGCGGCGTGTGTTTAATGGTGAACAACAACTGGTGCAACAGTGCGAACGTTGTTCCTCTCACACGCTCCTGCACACCAAATCTGGAACTACTGTCCATCATGTGTCGTCCTTTTTATCTACCTCGGGAATTTACATCGGTCATTGTAAGTGCCGTTTATATTCCACCACAAGCGGACACGGTCACCGCCTTATGCGAGCTGCATGAGGCACTCACACAGCACCAGACACAACACCGGGACGCTGCGCTTATTGTGACGGGGGACTTTAATAGCGCCAACCTCAAACGCGCAGCGCCGAACTTTTATCAACACATCACCTTCCCCACCAGGGGTGAAAGGACACTGGACCACTGCTACACTACGGTCAAGGACGGCTACAAGGCACAATCCCGCCCCCCGTTTGGCAAATCTGATCACGCCGCCATCTTCCTCATGCCAAAATACAAACAAAGGCTGAAACAGGAAGTTCCAGTTCAGAGGAAGGTCGCGCGCTGGACGGATCAATCGGTGGCCGCGTTACAGGACGCACTCGATGACGCAGACTGGGGCATGTTCAGAAACAGCTCCGACGATGACGTCAACGTGTTTACGGAAGCGGTTGTGGGATTCATCGGGAAACTAGCGGATGATACCGTGGAGACAAAGACTATCACAACGTTTCCCAACCAGAAGCCGTGGGTGGATAAAACCATCCGCGACGCTCTGAGATCCCGCACCGCCACTAGAAAGGTATAGTAATCATCCACAACTATTTTCAGTTGCAGATGATAAAGGATTCAGAAAGTTTATTCATGCAGGCCCATATGATAGAGAATATGCATCTTCTTTTTGTTTTCATATTTTAATTTATATTTAATTGTGTTGTGGTTTGCAGTGTTTTGTGTTGTTTCACTTTAAATTTGTTTAAAAGGAAAAAGCTGAAAATTTAAATAGTTAAAAGTTGAAATGTGAATAGTTGGTTTTTGTATTACATGATTTATTTATTACATTTTATGTGGACTGAATAAATAAAAGTATATTTACGGTGGCCCCTACAGACAAAGCACGTACAAACTTCAAAACACATAAAAACTCAGAATCACATAAAAACTCCAAAACACGTACAAAAGACAACAGAAGTGCTCCAGGATGCTAGGGGCAGTGTTGAGCTTTTGTTACCTAGTGGCTACACAAGCCAGCAAGTACCAACGACCGGATTTGGTGTGTGGTAGTAACAGGTAAATGAACTTTTTTTTTTTTAAATTATTTGAATATATATGAGTGCTTGTATATAAATACACAAACAACACACATATGCTTTCAATTGTGTAATTTAAGTGATCTAGGTAGCTCTGTTTTGGAAGTTCAGTTAACGCGAGAAATGTGTTTTGGAATTTGTACGTGCTTTTTGGAGTTTGTACGTGTTTTGTCTCTAGGGGCCACCGCATATATTTATATATAATATATAAATAAAACCACTTTTTTTTTTACATTAGTAATTCCTTTTGTGCATAATTTTATATTATTGTTAATAATAAATTAATTAAAGCAACAAAACAACCTGAAGAGCCGGTTCGGAGCCGAAAGAGCCGGCTCTTTTTAGTGAGCCGAGCCGAAAGAGCCGGTTCTCTAAAGTATGAAAAGTATGACAAGTATGACATGTGGTGGTACCAGGTGCCCTCAATTCTTGTGAGTGCTTTTCATCTTTTAGCTCAAAATGCTGAACATCAACTGGCTGTGTAACTATATGGCTGGCAAAGTCTGAATCTTGTAGGTAAAAATCTGAATCTGACTGTGATATTTGGTTGGCCAAACAAGCAGTTTATACACAGTTACTTGGCATTTTCTCCCATTCAGTTTTTCTTAATTCAGTTATTTATTAATTTATTTTTGCACTACTCTATTCTGTGTTTTCCTGAAAGAAATCTATGTTTTGTCAGCGTTACTGCTTTGGAGCTGTAGCCTCATTAAAATGAAGGAGGGGCGTACTTTTCCACACAGCACTGTCTGAATGCAACCTTATAGCTGTACCAAATGGTCTGTCTGTGATCCTTCTCCTGTTTCTGGTACGACAGACTGTTTATGCACCATCTTGGGGTGAGTAAAGGCCAAAAAAACAAATAAATATGTCTAAAGAACACTATCACCCTATCACAAGAACAAACAAAAATACAACTTACCTCCCTAACTGACATAAACATGAGAAAACTGCGCTGATTAAAAAGCAGCTCACACCTCCTTCGCACTTAAACAAAGCACACAGTACGGGTATGGCACTATATATGAACACTATTGTGGCTCATTGTGCTCCATACAAGACCAAACCTCTTGATTTAAGCTTCATTTAAAGAACTGCAGAATCTGTTCCATCATCTATGCTGCAGTCTGATGTGAATTTTCCCAGAAAATTAACTTTAAAGCACATCAGTGTAGGCCACTTTGTATTTTTAACTTTGTACTAAAACACTCTATAAACACTATACTGATTAGAGGTGGGAGTCATCAGGCATGCAATGATACAAAATTATCACAATATTTCTCTCACAAGACGATAATATTTTGATTTTTAACATTTTGTGATATGCGGAGTATTGCAGTATCATGCGATTTACCACACACATTTTTTCAACTCCAAGTTATGTCTTCAAAGTTGAACTCAGTATCTGTCGTTCAATCAGATAAAATGAAGTCACTTCAGTTATTCATGGCTGCAAAATGAGATTGTTGAGCATATCATCGCTAGCAGTCTGATTTCAGTCTGCAGTTGATTGGGGTCAAGTTGGCAATTACCTGCAATCTGTTTGTGATAATAAAGCAATTAACTGTGAGAAATCAAAAACCACATATCTGTTGTCTGCATAGACAGAAATGCATATTTAACAGAAACCTTTGACAATCTTTCTGAGAGTGACTGCAGAGACTCTAAGTCAAACTCTAAATGTTTGCAGAAAGGTCACCATCAGGCAGCCTTTGCAGTTGTCTTGCGTTTAGTCACCACAAGTTGCAATCGATCACAATATAATTACCAGGCAGCAGGGGCGATTTTAGCCCAAAATGAATCAAAGCACCCCCAAAGATTTCTTACTTTTTTTTGACAATATTTGCTGTTTGTGTGACACAATACTAAAAATATAAAAAGCATACAGTACTGTACTTTTTTGAGACGTAACATTTTAACAACAAATGTATAGATACCGCCCCCCTCCCAAAATGGTTTGTTCCAGCTCACCTCTCCCCTACTCTGGCTCTGGCTCTAGCCTCTGTCTGCCAGCGCGATAGTGACCTAGAGACGCAGTGGAGCAGAGGTATAAGTGCCTGGCTTAAAACAGGACATATTAGCTGCATTTAACCTTCAGTTACTCTTTATATAGTTAGGTAGGAGTCAGACCATGTTTCTTTTTAGCTGAAAAACATTACACCCAGGTAACCTGCAGTGTTGAAAACGTGTTTTCCGACAATGTTTGCTACTTTACAATCCGTCCTGCTCTGTAGTAAATTCAGCAACATTTGACCGTCATGTTGCTCCCATTGAAATGTATACAGCCTATTTAAAATCTAAAACTTTAAATTGCCTGCAGCCTACTGTTGTTACCACTGTCCTGTTTGAAATGGATACTAACTAGCTAACTGACTGAATGCCCATTAACCTTATAACTCCTGTTGTGTGTGTGTGTACAGAGAGACAGCCAGGTTCATAATGGACATAAGGAAGTTTTTTCAAAAAAAGGAGCCACATTCAGGTAAAAGTGTAAAATCAAATGATCCGTCAATCAAGAATAATGTTGGATCAGTGTTTCAATGTTTATATCTTTTATTAGATGTTCATGTGGTTTGGTTATTTGCCTTTTGGTTGAAAGTAAACTGAGAGAGGACTTTGTTAGTGATCTTAATATAATTTTTTTCATATTAATGTAATTTTCATCTAATTGAATACAATCTATTTGTGTATGATTGTCAGTCTGAAGAGGGAGAGAGGAAAGAGGAGAATGTGAGGAGAAAGTACAAGGTCAGGAAGTACCAGGTAAGAAAACAGACAGGGAATAGTGACAGGCACAACAGAAACTGTTAAACTGACAAAGAGAAAAAAACCTGATTTTACTCACACAATCTGGAAGTTGTGTCCTCCCTATATTAAAGCTGCTATACAGAATCTGCAAAACAAACTGGGTTGAAACATTTTGACCCTCTTTAACAACATTCCAACATAACATTATAATTGATTGGGGAGATTAAAATTAATGATATATTTTATGTGGTTCAGCCACAACTCTACTAAAACCTCAGCCAGTAATAGGTGGGCCAACTTTTGGACTGTCCAGTTGTCTGTATGACTGCCGCAGTACGTACATCACATTTGCACACTATCAGAAAGTGCCAAACAGCCCTGGTGGAGTGAGGAGCTGTAAAGAGAAGCAGATGCTCTGTTTATATTCTAAAAATGTTTTAAGCTTGTTTCAAAGATTCTGTACTGCAGCTTTAAATGTTTTCCAAAAGCACACATACACTTAACTTATCAGTGTTTCTCAAACTTTTTACAGTGTGTACCACCTAATAAAAATGTCAAGCTCTCTTAAGGACCACTATGAAAGCATGAAAGTCATAAATCTTACAGCACAAAATTATTATTATTAAATTAGTAAAATTAGTATCTGCAATAAAGATTTTTTCATACATTGTATACATTCTAACACAGGCAAAGTTGCCTCCATTTTTATAGTTTTTATTAATATTTTGTAATAATTTATTTGTAATAATTTATTTTGTTTTGGAAGTGTTTTTATGTATCTGTATTATATTAGGGCAGAGAGAGATTTTGGTAGCCTGACTGGAAAAATTTTGCGAGCCCTGTATCTGATTGAGGAATCACTCATCTTTGGAAAAGAGAGTTTATTACAGAGAAATGTCTCTTTCCAAAAAAAAAGCTATACTATACGCTTCTTCTGAGCTATATTCTCAGCAGCATATTAAACATATCAGGTCCCCATAAGGAGAATCATGTGCTAACGGCTGTCTAAATGACTCGGGTAAAGTTTGTAGCATGCGTGCTTGTTGTTTTTGTCTGCTTCCACTTGTCTTTGCACTAGGATGATGTCGGCGTAAATGTGCAGTCATATTCGTTGTGTTCCCACTAGTGCTGTCAGCGTAAATCTCGTTGAAATGACGTTAACGCCACAACACGGCAAATCTCCGTTAACAAGCTACCGCGGATCGCCCTGAGCGTGGGGCTGGACGGCCAACACGTTAACGAGCTAACTGCGCTAACACACTAGCTCCCACCCATGTAATTGAGCATTGCGTGGCACATCCAACATACTGTTTTACTTTAGTCCATGACTCGCTTACCTTCAGGGTCATACGTCACATGAAAACCAAAATAGTTCCAAACGGCAGATCTGAATGAGGATGGGGGAGGTTCAATTTGCCATGTTGCAAGGAGAGCTTAACTTCTAGTCTCGCTAGCTTGCCTTGCGCTCAGTGAATCTGCACTCGACTACTCCGCCTAGGCTGCACTGTCGAGTGCAGCTTGCCCTGCGCTCAGTGAATCTGCACTCAACTGCTCCGCCTAGGCTGCACTGTCGAGTGCAGCTCCACTGAGCGCTCAACACAGACAGCATCGTCAGAAGGAAAGTTGATAAAATAAATCAAAAATTTTGTATTGTTCGATACATATGCGTACCGAACCGAAAGCACTGTATCGAACGGTTCAATATCGATACGAATATCGTTGCACCCCTAGTGAATATCTGTCCAAAAATGCACTCAGTTTACTTTTTACTCACTATAAGCATCATTCATTATTCTCCCCCAGTAATTAAGGTTAGGATATGTATTTTTTTTAAATTCCAATCCATTCTTCTTTTGCAGCATTTAAATAACCTTGATCAGATTTGATGGTTTTGTTACAGACTTTTCAAAAAAGTGTTTTGCTTTTCTTTCACAAATGTGGGATTAAATTGTGTTAAAATGTACAAAACCGTGATGTCATGTTTTGTGACGAGGACCCAGGCACAGAGAGACTTGATGAATTTAAGAATCTTATGATTTAATAAAGAAATTTGCAGACTTGCACAGAGATGGTAAAATTATGATGACTGATAACGGAGACAAAGACAACAGACGATGGGGACAGGGAGGAACAGGTTAAATGCACCAAAGTGACAGTCAGAGAGAACTCGGGACAACATTTAAGGATGCAGGGACTGACAGAGACAGGTTTATCTTGCCTGGCTGGGCAGCTCTCTGGGTGCTCAGCACCCCCAAAGCTCTGATCCTAGAATCGCCCCAGCCAGGCAGCAACCAAGATTTTTTTTTTAGATTCATGGAGGTTGTTGTTCTGTTTTTACACATGTGACTGAGCCATTAGCTTGCTAATGAGAGGTAACTTCATCAAGCTGTCCAGTGTTAGATGGTTTTTCAGTTGAGCTGATCTGAAGTTTGCTTGGCTAACATTACCTCAGGGTGGTGGTGCATGAGACTGGTCATAGTCTTCCCAGAGTATTTTAATTCATTTAACAAAATATGCATATTTTGTGTATCGATACAATATCACCTCACAAAATAGTGATTAGCAGAAAGATAGTGCTTTATCCTCGCTGCTGTTTTTCTTGCTCCCAATGCCAAAGGTGAACTTAGTGAAAACTCTATTGCATAAACTATGTTTTTAATATTTAAAAGGTACTGAGTTTCAATGTGACATTCAGAGATACATCTGCATCGTTCAACAGACATGGACTTGTAACTGTGGTACAATAGAAGATGGAAAAAAGAAAAAAAGAAACAGACTAGCAAGGACAAATGTTTTAAAACAGCAGGAGAGCCATCAATCTTTCCCTAGATCAATTTCCTAAAGGCCAGGGGATCAGAAATAAAGCCAGAATGGGGTTAATCTGTGGAAATTATTTTGTTATTAATAATAATTTCTCAAATATCTAACAGCCAGGAAAGATGTACTGTAACACTAATCAAAGCTGATGGGAGAGTCTGTCTTTGCACATCGGAAAATTCCCCCTCCTTGATTGCTGTAAGTGGTGAATGGATTTAGTACCTATGTTTAAGCACCAACTAAAAGATGAAATATATTAATCCAAATGTATTTCACTTACCATGCTTTCAGTCGTGCAGCATTTTAACCTCTTCTTGATAATTGCAATGCGAGTTTTTGTCATAAACAGTTGCATTCAGTTCTATTGGTCCTTAGTAGCTCAGCAATTTTAATTATAGAGTAAATGTACCCTTATTCACTTTAATTGCTGTTTTGCTCATACATAGTCACAATATTATGTTGTTAATCGATTCAATGGGCTAACTGTGTGTGTGTGTGTGTGCGTGCGTGCGTGCGTGTGTGTGTGTGTGTGTGTGTGTGTGAAGAGTTAAAACAGGCATAATGAAGTAGCAAAAAGCTGCCTTCATCCCCAGACCCCTGAAACAAGCAATTACGGCTAATTTGTCCTTTTAAGAAGACAAGGAAGCCATTTGTCCTAAAACACACACACATGCACACACACGAACACAATGAGAGAATATTCATGTCTTTACCTCCCCCTCCACAAACACTTAAGGGCTAATTATTGTTATTAGCATCATGCTTGAAATCCCTCCACAAGGACATGTCAGCATACTTCAACATCTGTATACTTCTTTCCGTTCATCAAAGAATTGAGAAAGATGGGGCGAGAGGAGGGAAGAAGTGACACATAAAAATGTCCTGAGATCACCTTGAAAAGGTCTAATCAAAATGTTCCACACTTCCAACTCGTTTTGTTTCACACACAATGACACCATTTCGCTACAGCAGTAATTGCCTCTCACAAAATATCGGCCTAATATAAACATGAATATTGATTTAGCCATAAGCATAACCATTCCCGTTATGGCTTTGTTATTTGGATTTTTAGTATTATTTCGATTTCAAGGACATTATGGACAAACATGTTTGTTACAATGTGAGCGTATGTTTACCATAAAGCGTGGCGTAGACAATAATTCCTGTTTGAGATCCATGCTATAAGCATGCATGAGGATCAATAAACTGTGGGTTACATATAATGTATTGCAATGGAGCAAAACTACTAAAAAAAGTGTTTCACAGCAGTGTCATTTAACCATATAAACAATACCAAATACAATTAAAAATGGTATTATTCAACCTGCTAGTGTTTAATCTTTTTCCAACTGGTTATAGTGGTGAGTGAAGGGCAGAAATGATGTCCTTGTGGTTCGCATCAGTGATTCATGAATGTCTCATTCACAAAAATTAAAACTGCCATTTTTGAAACCCAGCAACAAAGGAAATGGCTACAAAAAATAGTGCAGTGTTTCTCCGAGTGTGCTGAAAAGCCACAAAACGAGCAGCAGGTATATTCTTGCCTCAAAGTCCACCTTTGTTGTAGCTTTTGTGTCGCATATTAATTATAGCATGGGATGCTTGGATGCGCTGCTATGATGACAACCATGCACATTAGGTAGTACTGGTTTGTAATGGAAAACCAGTCAATCTGAGTTGAGTCGTGGCGATCTTTGGCAAGTTGATCTGAGTAGATATAAGTGGAAATGGGGCTCAAGAGTACCTTCATGGGTAGGCGTTTATAATCACATAAATAATGACTCTACATTAAATTCTTTCCATATGTCTTAGCTCATCATTTTAACTTACAATGCTTTGATTACACTCAGTTGTGGACACGAACACGGGCAGCTATGGACCTGACTGCTGAGTAGTCATTCCTGTTCTACCGTATTTTCACGACCATAAGGCGCACTTAAAAGTCTTAGATTTTCTTCAAAAGGTGCGGCGCGCCCTATAGCGCAGTGCGCCCTATGTGTTGTAAGGAGGACGTAGTAGAGAACACCATGAGAACGTTAAAGGGTGAAGTGTGGGCGTTGATCGTATATACCGGGACAATCGCACATACCTGTATAAAAGAACAGGTATGTGCATTATGCAGGACATCGTTGTTTTAACAACCCTGAAAATGGCAAAGAGACACGCTTACGAAGCACAGTTTAAACTGAAGGCCATCAGCTACGTGGAGGAACATGGAAATCGAGCAGCGGCGAGAGAATTTAAGATTAACGAATCGATGGTTCGCAAATGGAGGAAGCTAGAAAACAAGCTCCGGCAGGTCAAGAAAACGCAGCTGAGTTTCCGCGGACATAAGGCGAGGTGGCCCGAGTTGGAGGAAAGACTCGAGCGGTGGATCATCGAGCAAAGAGCGAGCGGGAGAAGCGTTTCGACGGTCACCATTCGGCTAAAAGCAGTTTCACTAGCTGAAGAGATGAACATTGAACATTTCCAAGGAGGTCCGTCTGGTGCTTTCGTTTTATGAAACGGTGCCATTTTTCCATCCGGACCAGGACTACGGTAGCGCAGCAACTTCCAGCGGATTATAAGGAAAAGCTGGCCATCTTCTGCTCCTACTGCAGCAAACACATCGGCGACGAAAACATCCAGCCCAGCCACATCACAAACATGGACGAGGTCCCGCTCACTTTTGACATCCCGGTGAGTCACACTGTGGAGAAGAAGGGGACCAGCACGGTAGCGATACGCACAACGGGGTATGAAAAGTCTTCTTTTACTGTTGTGCTTGGCTGCCATGCTAATGGACAGAAACTGCCGCCTATGGTGATTTTTAAGCGAAAGACTTTGCCTAAAGAGAAGTTTCCAGCAGAAATCATCATTAAGGCAAATGAAAAGGGCTGGATGGATGAGGAAATGATGAAAGACTGGCTGAGGGAGGTGTATGTAAGGAGACCAGGTGGTTTTTTCCACGCAGTTTCACTAAGAGTGGAAGGCAGTGCCGGGCGAGTTACGCCACAATTTGCCAATGGATTGTAGATGCTTGGGCTAACATGTCTGCTGGCACTGTTGTTCGAGCTTTCGCAAAAGCCGGCATCGTTTCCGAGGAGCCGCACGGCACGGAAAGTGACTCTGACAGTGAAGACAGTGAACCTGGCATGTTTGATGGAGATTTAGCGCAGCTGTTCAATTCAGACACAGAGGATGAGGACTTCGATGGGTTTGATTGATGATAAAAATGTGAGTACCAAACTTTGTTTTGCTCCTGCTTTATTTTCAAATACGCACACTTGTATGCTTGTGTGTTGTTGATGATGACGATTATTGGTAATAAAAATGTGAGTACCAAACTCAGTTTTGCTCCTGCTTTATTTTTAAATATGCACACTTGTATGCTTGTGTGTTGTTGATGATGACGATTACCGGCAATAGAAATGTGAGTAAGGTACCGAATTCAGGTTTGCTCCCGCTTTATTTTTAAATACGCATACGGTACTTGTATGCGCCCTATGGTCCAGTGCGCCTTATGTGTGTGTTAAATACAGTAAGGGCACACATAACTGAGACTGCGCCTTTTAGCACAGTGCGCCTTATGGTCGTGAAAATACTACTTATTTGAAGTCCAGCGCCTGGGGCCCATGCTCAGTTGGTACATTGTTATGTAAATTCTGTGCAGGCAAGTCCAGACAGACCCACATTCTCACTCTCTGACGAAATTTATGTCGCTAAATATAGTCAAGACTTAATGGGGAACGGCAACTTGTATCCACTCATCCATCCATTACTTTTGTCATGACAAGAAGACGTGTATAGTTATAATATAGTGTATAATACTGTCCTACATCCCATCATGTTACCAATATAATTTGGGGAAAAAGGGCCGTGTAGATATGTAGTGTTGCGGTCAGGCTGATTGTGCCCTAGGTTTCTCTGGAACACCCAGGCCAGCAACCACATATGGTGTGTTGAACCCAACGTGAAGCAGAGCTGCTCCTTGAGTTACTTGTTGCTTGACATTCATCCTTATCAGTCAAGAGGAGAACCACCTCCTACAACTGGTAGCTGGATGAATGCAATCAAAAAGTATATTCCATATTTTGGTTACTTTTGTCCTAGACCTCTCCTTTTTCAGATCTCTAGATGAAAGCAATGGGTAATTATTTATATCCTCAGCTGCCTTCAAATTGTGACAGTAAAATCATCCTCCATTTCTGATAGTCAGTGGTGTCAGGAGAATCCACAGTCTGTGGAAGAATCTCAGTCAATAGCCTTTCCCAACAAAGCAGGGTAAATGCAAATTTGCCTCAGTTCACATGGCAAATTTGCATTTATTTATTCAAAAACCTAAATTTGTGTCAATTTAGGTTTTTGAATAGACTTCAGTTTACATTTAGTCTGAACACCGCGCATGTGGCTTTACGTTTTACATTTTGGTTTTATCGTTTTAAATCATTTCTGTGAAGACGGTGATGCACAAACAGAGTAGCTGTTATAATAATACCTGTGGCTTTCTCCTTTAAATATAAGAAATACTATCAATATTGAGCTCACCATGGGTGTGTTTATCTTTGCTATTATTCCAAAACACAGTGAATGGGTTTAACCACTTGACCGGTTGTCCTTTTTTTTGTAGTGGCCACAAATATGTGCTGCTGAATCGACACCGACACTCACACTGTGACACACAAAATTAACTGTCTTGCTCTCAACTCTAATGCATCTGTCATATCAGGGGTAAGCCCCTTTGATCTCTCTCTCCCGCTCTTTCTGACAGCTGGCTTGCTGCTCACTGGTCCTAAATGAATTGATATTTCTTCTGGCCACTTGAATTTGTCACTTGACTTCTCTGTGTAATCTTCACTCCTTTAGTGGCTGTTGTGTCTGCTCATGTGCATGTGCTTAGAAACCTGGGCGACACAGTTCTGTGTTTTGGATGAAAACCCGTGGCTAATAGAGTCGCTGACTGTCAGGCCACCAGGTCAGACAAAATGCCTGGAGAAGGCCTTCATGATGAACCTGTCAAAGGTGATCTCATTTTTCCTTCAAACACAACAATGGAATGTAATCGCCTGCAGAAGCATGACTAACACAGTGGAAGAGAATTCAAAATTCACTGGCAGCAGAGACTTTGACTCTGTGTGTGATTGTTCGCATGCAGCTGCACTATATTTAAATAGGCAAGTTTAAGCTGACTTACAATGTGAACTTGGCACGCAGTAAAACTTTGTGATTCGTTTGACACATACGGGTGAGACACTGTAGGCATTTCACATTTGCTTGTCTTGATCTTTATGTACCCTTGGCTGCTACATGTCTCGTTCATTGTACCAAATTAATTCTGTGCACCCAATTCAATGAGAAATGATTAAAATATAACTTCAATCCATTCTCCATCAGTGTAGAATATGGCTGAGAGTCATATATAGAGTCAGACCTAGAGGATTATGCTTATAGAGAAGTTTTTGGGTAATTGAGTTCTTAGAAGGTTCTTAAGTGCCTCGTGCTGCCACCAAATACGTTCACAGAGACCCAGATTACAGACCAAGCTCCTAGCCTATATTCTTTCTGTTGTGATGGAGCATGTCATCAATAAAGCCCAGTGCAGTCACTTTCTATCTATTCTACCTTGGATATTGCCATTGCCACAAATTTCCCACGTGTGGGACTAATAAAGGTTATCTTATCTTATCTTATCTGTGCTTATGCTACACTATACGGATGCCAGGAGGAATGCCAGGACAGATTTTTTGAGTTCATCCTTCTGCAGTCAGCTACAGCTGAGTCTGTTGGTACTGCTGTAAAAGAGCATCTTGCTACCATCCTTCCTGAAGATCAGAAGAGTAAGCTCATCTGCCAGGTGTATGGCGGAGGCCGTAATGAGGGATGATGCTGCAGGTGTTCAGAGAAAGATCCAGGACAAATACCCAATGCCCACCACATCCACTGCTGTCCATATCGGCTCATTCTAACAATGTAACAGGCCACATAGCCAAAATGAGAACCTTTTTTTTCCTCACCTGGGTGGATTTTCCTTTGTTTCTGATCACCAAAGTGTACTGCTGCTCTCAGTAAAGTAGTTGCCCATGGACCACCAACACCTAGCAGCACTGGATGTAACTATCACAGTTTTGCCATCTGTACATCGAAGACCTTACCTGCTGTTTTGAGAACAACCCTGACCCTGGTGGCTTTTACCCCATTGCTATCAGTCAAGAACTTTTCCCACGAAGCTGAAATACACAGATTTTAAATTCTTCCTGAAACCTTTTAACAATATCATGCTACATGTGGACCTTGTGTATGCCAAACTCCAAAAGAAGGACATAGTTTCAGTTCACATGGGGAGAACCCAACAGTATTCCTTATTTTCCAGTTATCATGATTATTATATTTATTTTTCTATTTTTTATCTGAGCCACAGGTGCGTAACCACAATCAAGATGTGTGCCTTATCAGACTTCCTTCTCAGACGTAATTGTTTCAGTTTGTTCTTTCATGAAATGCTCCTTTTTGGCTTTAGCTTTGTGTATTGGATGCATACCTGTAGCTGGTTGTTGAGGGGTTTGATCCTCTCTTCTACATTGTTTGCCATCTCCCTCCATTCTTCCTCTTTCTTCATCATATTCATATTTTCTAGCTCATGAACTTTTCTCCTCACTCTTCTACTCTTTGAGCTCCTCTTTGAGGGTTTCCCCTATAAATTTGCAGATGCTGTTTCAGTGTTCTTCCCTACAATTCATTTTGTTTTCTTTTATAAGCGGGACGTCCGATTGGGCTCTATTTTAAGCTCTCCTATTTCTCAGGGATCTTTGAAGTTGTTTGTTTTGTTTGAATTTTTCAACAGCCTAGCCTACAGACTTCTTTTCTATGCCTCTCTTCAGGCAGGACAGTCTGCAGATTTGTTTTGGTTTGTCCACAGCAGCTGGCCAATACAGATTTTAGCCCCCAAAGTCAGCATTAGTCTGCACTGGCACAAATGCCTAAGTAATAAAACTGAGAAATGTAGTACACTGTTTAAGAAAAACACATCCAGTATCCAATATTGTGACATTTCACATTAAAATAACACAATCTGTAATATTTTTTCGTAACACCACTGTTTTCTTTAACAAACAGCAAAGGAACATTTGAAAAACACAAATGTTCAAGCAGTATTTTTAAAAGTTCTTGCAAATGAAATTTACATTTCTTACCAAAAGCAGTGATCTGATTGGTCAGATCTGTTTATTTGGATCCAAAAAGTAGAGACTGTTTCGAAAAATAAATGCCGCAAATTAGTTTTTAAATTTTGCAGTCAGCATGAACAGGGACTAGAAAGAGAGCACATTTCTCCTTCTCTTCAGTGGCTCCCTGTTAAATCCAGAATCAAATTTACAAATTCAAGGTCTTGAATAATCAGACCCCATTCTATCTTAAAGACCTCATAGTACCATATCACTAAAGCACCACACTCTCAGACTGCTGGCTTACTTGTGGTTCCTAGGATATTAAGTAAAAAAGTAGAATGGGAATCACTGTATTATTGTAGGGTCTTTACTTTAGAATACAAAGCGCCTTGAGGCAACTATTGTGGGTTGGTTTCTAAATAAATAAAACTGAATTGAATTGACGAATGGGTGAGTCCAAGAAAAGGCAACAAGATTGCAAGTTTGTTGCACACGGGCACGACAATTTTAGTTGTGCCTCAGGCTCCAACCACTGTCTTCACTAGTGTGACTGTACCATAAGAGTGAAGCTTATCTCACATTGAACTGTTAAAGTGAAGTCACAGAGTGTGTTGAGTGACAAGGAGTGTTAAGCAGCTCAACATGATACAGTAGCTCTATGTAAATTATCTTTATGTGTCCCAACTCTAATGGTTAAAGTTATTCTACATCTTAATAACAAATGCTGGCAATGCGTAAAAAAATATGTGAATATAATGTGAATATAGGAATGTGACTGTGGTTCACTTTGCTCTCTGCATACAAAAAGCAATGTTTTTAAATATAGATATATTATAATATGTATCGTAATTGTCGGGCTATAAGCCGCTACTTTTTGCACAAGCTTTGAACCCTGCGGCTTTTAGTCAGGTGCGGCTTTTCTATGGATTGTCCATGATTTTTGGCATATCGTAAGACGATTTGTTTTATTTGTTCCGCTGTTGTACAGCACTACGTTGCCTGGCGGAAGGGCATGTGATCAGACACACAGTATCGGGATTCAAGAGTGGTATGTTGGTCACATGTCCATCCGCCAGGCAACATAGTGCCGTACAAGTAGCGCGAAAAACAAACTTCAAAGTAGCGCTACGCGTTCAGCAGGAGGCGTGGATGATGAGCGGCGATAAACTTGCGAAAAGCAAGTTATGCCCAACTCCACCGGTGGACTCTGACAGCATGGAAAAGTGTGAAAACATCCATGATCACCAACGGATTTCGAAGGGCTGGACTGCTGCATGATGGAGAGGAGGACACCGCCACGGCCCTTCTGAGGGTGTTCGACTCTGACACTGACAACGAGGATTTGTTTGGTTTTGAAAGTGACAACGAATGAAAGACGCTGAGAGTGGATGACGAAGCCATCCTGAGCCTGTTCGTTTCCGACACTGGAGAAGAGGACTTTGGTGGTTTTAGTGCGCAGGAAGATGGTGGTGAATGACTGACTTTTCTTCTTGTTAAAGCCGTGTCACTGCACCTGAGCCTAAAAGGTAGTCCAAATCTATTTTTCTGGTGTGCTGTAGGTTATTGTTATGTACTACATTTGTTACTCATTTATGAAGCACAGTACATGTTTCGTACTTGTAATTACCGCTACTTGTACATATACCTAAA